>NC_133561.1:12660833-12971250 GCF_048773025.1 Camelus bactrianus
ATCTGAAGAAAGCTTGTGGTAAGGGTGTGATTCAGAAAATATCTACAAGCGAGTGTGAAATATTGTCTAACTCATAAAATCTTCTCTCTGAATGCTCCTGTTCCTTGTATTTCATTTGGTTAGAGCAGGAGTCTGGGGGATTTTCTCTGGAGTGGATCGTAAGCACTTGGGGCTCTCACCTTGACAGGCCGTTAGCTACGTGGCTGATGCACTTTTATCTAGTCATCATTTGGAATCAGTAAACTATGGTACACAGACCAAGTCTGGTCCTTCACGTCTTTTTGTGAGGTTTCATGAACACAGCCATGTGCGTTTGTTTCTATGGTGTCTATGGCTGCCTTTGGACAACAATGGGCAACTTTGGTAGTTCCATCCCATATTGTATGCCTGCAAATCTAAAATCGTCATGAACTTGCTGTTCACAGAAAAAAAAAAAAAAATTCACCAATCCCTGGGTTAGAGAATGGATTTCAGAATGAAAAAGACATGAGAATGGGTTCAATTCTGCGACGCTCTAACTGTTTGACTTGGGTGTGCTACTGAGTGGACATTTGTGGTTATACGGGCTCCTAGAATCCTTTTGCCCTGATTGTTATTTTTATAAAGTCCCCCCAAATGTTCTTGAGGGACCACGCCTTCCTCATTCTCATTCTATGTAGTTTGAATAGAACTTGCCCTACCCCTAATTTCAAGGATAAGCGTAAAACCCAGGCTTAAACCAGGAGGATCATTTAGGAGTTTGTTCAAGGGGGGACACGTGGTCTGACACAACCAATATCGACCAGGGATAAGAAGCAAGAAACGATCTAGAGCTGTTGGTTATCATCTTGCCTCCATGTGGGAGTTGGGAATAAGACCAACAAGAAAGAAAAGAAGAAACAAGAAATGAAGAAAAATCGGAGGTCTTATGATATGAGCCCCAAATGAAACAACATATGAAGCCAGCCTTACCCATGGAGTTTTCAGTTACATGGATCAAAACATTCTGTTTTTGCTGAAGTCAGTGTGGGTTTCATTTTCAGTCACTAGCAGCAAATAGACTTCTAATTGATAAAATATCTAACTTCGCTGAGCCTGTTTCTTCATTTTTAAAAATTAGAGTAAAAATATCTAGCTCAATATCTAGCTCAATATTTTTTGTGACAACTAATTGAGATCATGTACTTGGCATATGATAAAAACTCAGTTAGCGGCTGTTACCTTTATCATCATCATCAATGTCATCATTAATATTGAAAATTAACCTAAAGTTGCTTCATTTCAGTAAATTCTAGAAAATGTAACACATCTGTACTTTGCTCTTAATATGGAAAATTTAGTAACCCCATATCTTAGATTATTTATAAAATAGGGACAAACAATTACTGGTCTTTCTTTCAGTGTTTTGAGAATCAAATTCTATCTTAGGCAGAATCATGATTAATATCATAAAGCCTCATATTAATCTTTGCAATAAATGTGTGAATAAGCTGATGAGACCAAATTTGACCAAATGGGGTTAGACCAAATCTATAGGTATGTGTAAATGCCTATATATTAACTTTACTCAGTGTCATTGAGGCTGCCTCATCCCACATCCAGGTCAGAGGTACCCTAGGGGAAGAGACTTGCACTTTGTTTGTCCCTATCATTAACACCCTCAGTGACACTCACACTGAGTTCTATACACTGGGTTGCACATAAGATTATGATGAGAAGCAAGGGTAATAATAACTATATGAAAGTCTTAGGAAAAGTAAAACACAGTTTTACTAGTTATTATCAAGAATTGACTCCTTTCCCATAGATGTTTAGAAAACGAGTCTTTTTGCATCTACATTTTTACACAAATAACAGCTAATTGTTGTTTCACTCTGTTTGAGTCAATAGCTGAATGGTGTCTATAGTTTGCCAAGTTTAAAAATAGATGCTCGTCTTCTCCTTAACACTGGGTTCAAGAAAATTTAGGTTTGGCCATGAGCATCACGTGCATCTATTCCCATTTCTAGTTTAGAGGCCTTCTTAAGACTGCTTAGAAAATTTTGGGCAGAGAATAGTCTTACAAAACAACATTTGATGAGTTGGAGTAAATGAATTAGAAACATATGGATTAAATTTCCCCGAAAATACATCAGAATTGAAAAATTAAGGAGAAAAAAAGTACTTAATTTTTTCCAAACACGTAAAGGCTAGCTTGGGATACTTGACCAACCCAAAACCCCACTGCATTTTTGCACCATGTATTGGCCACAGCTTGGGCTTCCTCTCCACTGACCTTTCATATTGTTAACCAATTTCTCCCTTCCCAACCCAAGAATTTGCAGTTGTAACATTCCTTTCTTCAACATTCTCAGATTCTTTCTCCAGGATCCTCAAAAGTGTATACACGAGAAACCTAACCCACTCATCATGAGTATTCTGTGTTGAAAAAAAATACAGCATGTACTTATTTATCTTACAATAAAAGATAAGTAATTATTTCTCTAAGATAAAAATTATTTACCTTACAATAAAAATGAACATAATTCAGTGACCAGAACACGGCTTACAACAATTTGTACAGAATATCCTGTAACTAGTAACTGTAGTTTTGGGCATCAACAAAGTGATGGAAAGTAGTTAGTGTTCAGTTCACTTAAGTCTCTCCGTGACAGCTTTAGTAGCTCACTATTTATTTGAAAGTTCCAGAAGTAGATCCATTCAGTGTTCCAGTGCCAGAATCTCTTCCCGATTTAACCTAAGCCTCAAACCTCTTTAAGCTACCTAGTTCGTCCTTTTGTTCTTATACAAGAATCAGTAAGAATTTTCCCAGCAAGTGTGGTGAACGCAACCAGCCAATTAAGGGGGTTTACCAGTGGGTGTATGTTAGGAGGGAGGTGACATTAACCTCTTTCCAGTTCTTATTTCCCATTCTCCCCATTAAAGTTCACAGTTTCTTCCTTTCACCTGGATTCTTCCTTCATCTTGGACTTGAGTCAATAAGCATTTTAAACATCCATCCTTTTCAGTAACTTTGATGAGTTTCCCATTTGCACGAAGAGTACCCTTGTGATTCTGGGAAGATGAAGCTGAGATGAAGGCATAAAGAGGATCACCATTTAACATGGGTCTGAAAAACCATCAGTGAAACTACAAGTAGAACTCAGATCTTTCTGCCTTCATCTTTATCTATGTAAACTTGAAATTTCTGCTTGTTTTGTAACAGGATGAGGGTAAAGAGCTCATTCATCTGAACTTCTACCTGTTGAAACTTCTTCTACCCCCTCTAGATCCCAGGTCTTCACTGGAACTGCAATAGTTTTTGTCTGAACTCAGTATTATCTTAACCAATAGCGTGCTATTCACTAATGTTCCCGCCCAATCTACCCATCCAAACTTACATTCCAAAGATTGGAATTGTGTATGTGTCACAAAACCCACAGACAAACAATACACATGGTCTGCATTCAAGATACAGCTTTATTATTATTATTATTATTATTATTATTTATTATTATTATTATTATTATTATTATTATTATTATTATTATTAATTTGGTTTTGTCTTGTTAATAATAGACAGCCAGCTCATCTGATGTATTTTCCACTGAATAGATGCAAATACTTTAGAGAGGATAAAGTTAATAATGTAAATACACATTCCCACTCTCCACTGCTTTTAAAATCATACTTTATGTTGTTAGCCCTAGAATACATATATGAGCTATGCCACATTCAGAAATTCCTTCAACTCTGAACTTTTACAAATTTTCTCCCTCCTTAGCTTGTATTGATGTGGGGTGTCCCATCAACATCATGGCTCTCTCTTCAGAAAAAGTCCAATTTTATTTCATTTTTCCCCAAAGTAGGGTTTGTTATTTTGGGTCAACTTGATAAATCATCGGATCCAGTATTAGACAGTTTAGTAATGTATGTTTTATTTTGTTTTAATGTGCTGCATTTATTATACCTCTCTATCCTGAACCAACTGGCCTTTTTATTATTAAAAACGCAATGAAAACAAAGTTCACAAAGAACCATTGTTAAAGAATACACTTATCATTTCTTTTTTTTTTCCCTGCTAGGTGGACTTACAAGAGCCTGTTTTTATAGGTCTGAGCATGAATGACAAGCTGTTTGCTTTAGATTTATGTAGAATTTATAATAAAAATGAATCTAATTTATTTTAAAACAAAATCTAAATTAAGTGGATTCATAAGCCATTGCAATAAAAAGTTGATTGAAATCTGAACCTTGACAATTTTCCTATAAGGAACATTTGCCATCTTTTAGGAGATTTGTTTTACTGAAGCAAAGTTTTAAATTAAAGTCAGGCAGAGGGAAAATAACAGAGCTATTTTCAATTTTTTTTTTTTTTTTTTTAGAAAATGCTTTATACCTACATCATATTGGTTCCAGTTTTTTTTCAATGCATTTTTTTTTCTTAAACTGGTCAGCAATCACAACCGTTCTAGGAGGAGTTCCTTCTTCTAGTTAACACATCTGGAGATATTTATTAGGTCCAGCTCTTCTCTTGAAGTCTGGATGCCAATAATGCTTAACCTTTTACTTCACTCGTAGAGGAAGTTTCCTCATTTTCTTTCTGTGGCCTTCCCACAGTATAACTGTCCATTATTTAGCCATCTTCCCCTTCCTTGCTTCTCTGACAGAGAAAGACTGGTCACTCTTCTAAGGGTGATACCTCCACAGGTGATGCTGTGTGCATTCATACTTGCCTTTCTATGCTTTTTCTTTATCAGCGACTCCCTCTGAATTTTACAGCTTCTTACATTCTCTCTCCCTCTGGAAAATTTCCTCTCTACCTAAGATTTGTTCAGGTCAGTCCTGAGCAAAAGCAAATGGCTTTTCTAAAACCTGCTACCCCCCTCAAAATACATACCCATCTTTTTCCTTCTCCTAATGATCACATTTCTAACAGACTCCTCTGCCTTGCTGCGCTCCATTCTCGTAAATTAATCCACTGTAGCTGGTCTTCCTTTCTAGCACTTGCCTGAAGCTATTTACTCCAAGGGAGCCAGGTGACCCTTAGGTTTTTCTCTCAGTCCACATCCAGCTTTCCGCCTTTATGGTACTTGGAACTGTGAGCTCTCTCCCTGTCTGAAAGTGGCTCCTCCTTTGACTTCACAGAAATGACACTCTTCTGGTCCCTCTTCTCTATGCACTGTCTTCACTCTCTCCTTTTCTAGTTGTGTGTCCTCTTCCCATTCACTGAATAGGAGTCTTTCCCCAGGTTTTCTCCTTTTTTATTTTACATCTGTTTTAAACCTACTTTACCAGAATTCTGACTGCTTTGGCTTTAAATAGGTCCATTGTACTGATGCTTCCCTGCTTCATATCAATAGCCTTAACATCTTGGCATCAGTTCCAAATTCCCATTGTCTCCTGACTATTACAGCCCCAATGTCCGCCCCCAAACCCCTAATCCTGATCTCTATATGTCCAGGACCAAATTTATCAAGTTTCTCCCCTGCACCAGCTCTCCTTTGGTCTTTCCTGGACCTCTTAATGGTAACATAGCTTCCAGAATAAAATCCTTGGGGTCCTCCTTGTCTCCTATTTTACCTGCTCAGAGGAACTGATTCATAAACCCAGTCAGTCCTTCCTTTGACATGTTTCTGAAAGTCTCTCTTTTCTGTTCAAACTCACTGTACCCTTTATACCCATCACACCTTCCTCCTTCAGTTTCTTTTCTTACTGGACGTTTTTCCTGAGATGTCCTTAACATCTTCCTCCCGATGAAATCCTACCCATATTTCTCCTCTCTGTGCTTCAAAGCTCTATTCACATATCATCCTTTCCCACAGGATTTTTCTTAATTGCAGTAGTCAAAAGTGACAAGTGTCTTTACAGAACTTAGTTGTAAAACTCAAAAGTCAGTTAATAAGCAGGAATATGTCCTTTTAAAATCTATAGCAGTGTAGGTTACAAAGTGTCTTTACGCAGAATGCACTGGGGAACCCTTACTTGTTTGCATGCGTATTTAGTCACCTCTATTGTAAAGTCTCATGAGGATTAGAACCTCGTCTTCCTCCCACAGTACCGCATGGTGCCTTCCACCAAGTAGGCATCTTAAAATATTCATCCTATTTGTAATGCGTGAAGTAACCGCAGTCTACCTGAGCATACACCTGGGAAGAAGGCGACATGAAACTGGTTCCATTTTTCCCTCTCCTTTACCCAGGCAGTTTCTGCTGCCCATGTTTGTAGTTTTCTTTGTTTATTTTGTTTGATTTTTAATTCATAAATCAACTCATTCTAAACTATAATGAAAGAAGGCTAAACAATAATTAAATATCGAGAGACAGTACTATGCATGCGCTGCTGAAAACACAGTTCTAATGTAAGTTTCGGTGAGAACGCAGACAGCGACTTTAGCCTGAAATCTCCGTGCTAGGCGAGGCCTGATCAGGTTGCCGGGGTGACCAGGGGGCATGGGATGCAGGGCGATCCCATTCATTTCCCTTCACCTGCCCTTCATCTGCTTCCTCCCAACGCAAAGCGTGGTCACTGGTGTCCAAAGGAAGAAAAGGGGGAAGGGAAAGGAACGCACCATTGGAAAGACGCGACTCCAGCAGGGTCCAGGGACAGACTCTGACTACATCACGGCAACGATGCCACTGTCTTCCAAACCCCTCGACTTTGTGCTCACAGACTCAACATCTGTTCTGCTTCATCGCCTTGATGTCCATCCTGCTGTATATTTGTCAGCCCCTCTGGCCCCTGGGACCAGGGAGAAGAGGGAAGGGTAGTGAGAACAGTCTGGCACGTGGGGTTGCACCCTGCAGGGCTGCCCCCAGGGAGGGTCACGGAAGACGGTCCAGGCAGGGTTTGGTGCTGGTCAACCACTTGGTATACAAACACGTCCACAAGAGATGAATAAGAAACGCTAAGGCTGACACCCAAGAAAGACCCCTTGTTGGACCACACCCCTTAGACATCTCCCTGGAGACTCTGTGTGTCTGGGGAGAACCTATAAAAGCAGGTGGTTGGGGGAACTTAGAGATTCATGTTTATGTGACCATATTGGTAAACCTTGGTAGTCAGAGTGGAAAGCCAGAGAAGAGAAGTTGTAAACTAGGAAATAAAGGTTGGGTAGAAGTTGGAGACCCAGGATATTAAACTCAAAATGCCTGATCAGAAAAGGAAACAGAGCTATCAAGGGTAAGACCAGGGCAGAGAGCAGAGGGGCCCCGGGAGGCTGTGGGGACATAATTTTTGACAAGCACCAAGGCCCTTATTTTACCTCTTTTATTTGGGCTTTGACAAGCTTTGTTTATTGTAACTAAGATGTGTTCTTAAACCACAAAAGCACCACCAACAATACTTTAAATTTGTTTCTGGTTAATTATACACCCTCTCTTCACCCTCCTTTATATATCATTCACTCTTCTCTTAAATTGACACCATTGTTTTGGTTCTTATTAATTATGGTTTTTCAAAACTCTTAGTATTTGACCTTGTTGCCACTTATTTCTTTCTTTGGGGCCTATTTCTGGGCAAGCTTTCATGCCTAGACTTTTAATTAATTCACATAATTCACATTTTGGCCATTCGTAAAAGCAAAATAAAATCCAGTACAGGTACCATTCAAGTCAGCATCCTTGGTGTTGCGCTCTGGGTCACTGACATCTGTAAAGAAGTGAGAACATATCTGGAATCTTCCACAATTACCAGGATTCAACCTCTGCTCCCCATCGGAGCTGATACAAATACCCACCCCCAGAATTCTGCCAGTTTTTGTTTTCCCTTTTATTTGCAGGAAGAAAAAAAAAGGAAAGAAAGAAAAAAAGAAGAAGAAAGTCTGGCTGCCAATAGATGTTGTGATCCACAAAATATTTGCACAGCATAATTTATTTTTTCTAAACAAGAGGTGTGGCTGGGATGATTCAAAGAACCCATTACTCTCTTCTCTCAGATGTCCTGCCACCTCCACCAAGATGTTATGGATTCAACTTTACCCTTGAAGCCTAGTTCACGGGAGGAGACAGGTCAATTAGGTGCATGGTTCAGCTTCTCCTTGATGCATAATTTAAAAAAAAATCACCAGGCTCTTGAGCAACTAAAAGAAAAGCCTAAAATATGTCCTTTGGCAGAGAGGCACTCTTGTCCCCATGGAAAAAAATAAAGTGAAATAAGAAATCTTTATTATTGCTCATCGAGGGCCATGTGGGTCTCCAAAGAGACTTCGTAGCAAATATATTCCTCCTGTGCTCTGGGGTGACCACTGTTCAACTGGCCAAGTCAGACAAGAGGGGAAAGTCAAATTTCACATGGGAGGCCCGTCTGTGAAACAAACCTGGCTCTGCTTCCATCGTGTGTATTGCCTGGCTGTTGCCTTTATATACAAGTCAGGCACATCCCACCTCCACGGTGCCAGCCACTCCCTGTAGGCTGTGGGCCCAGGGTAAGTTTCCAGCTGCAGAGGGATAGGGGCGGGGTGGGTTTGGAAGGAACTGCCCTACCCTAGTGAATGAAGTGAGAAGATTGGCCAAAGTAGGGGAAAGGCAGCAAGCCAAGGCTCGGTTGGGGTCAATTCACGTGGGTCTGTAAATCTCTTTCGTGACTCCTCAGTGCTGAAAGGAGTCTCTGGAGGTCATTCAGTGCATCCCTCGGCTTCCCCGGGGTCACTTCAACACAGGGCTTCCTTCCAGGTCTGACAGATTTTCAAGAAAGAACATGTCTTTCACCTTCTTCTTCTTTTCTTTTTCATCTCCTTCCTTCTCTAGTTCATTCTTCTTGAGTATTGATACACTCTACTAATCAGGCCAGTCAGCCAAAAATGTCAGCATATAAAATCATGGGGTCTGGTTACTGTGCAGTCCTGGTATTGTTTTAAACATCCATCCAGCTGTCTTACAAACGGTCATGAAGCCATACAATCTGTCACCACTTCTAGAAAGCAAATTGTATTCATACATTTATTCAACAAATGTTGACTGAGCTCCTGCCATTTGCCAGGCCCTTCCTAGTCACTGTCTCTAATGGCTGGAAATGAAATTTACATATCCTAGTGATGGAGTGAGAAACATCGTCTTTAAAAGGAAGGGAACTCTCCACAGTCACCGATTCAGTTATCACTGAAGGCTACTGTACTTTGTATGAATTACTTCATTTTAGCCTCCCAACAGTCTATTTAGTAGATGGCATCACAATATTGACTTTATAAATGAGGAAGCTGAGGTTTAGAGAGGTTAAGTAACCTACCCAAGGTGGTACAAAGATGAAAAGAGGTCTGCCTGCCTCATTGCCTCTAGGTGGGCTATTGACCTAGAGAAAAATCACTGACCTAGAGAGTCCCCTGTCTTTGATCCTTAGTTCTCTTGACGTGTTCCCAGAGAATCTTTCTTAGAGTAATTTTAGTTTTAAAGTTAATTCAGTTTAGCATTTACTGAAACCTCCTAGGCGTTAAGAGCTACCCTAGGAGTTGAGGACACAGTAGGATGTGGTCCCTGGCAGGAAAGGAGAGAGACAGAGGCAAGATGATGGGGTAAATGCTATAAGAGAGGTGCAAACAGCAGGTTAAAGAAGCACAGGATAGGAGCACATGAGCACATCCTGTGATTTTCAGGGATGGATCCGCAAAGATGACAGCATCAGGGAAGAGGAAGAGTGTGTGTGGGTGTTTGGGGGTGGAGAAGGCAACATGAAAACAGAGTGGCGAGAACAGGGAACATCCCAGGAACAGCACAGTGCCCTGGAATAATATGGTGCATCTGGGGAACTTAAAGTGACATCTTTCAAACCTAGATTAAGAAAAGCCCTCCATACATCATCTTACTCTTCTCATTGTTTTTATTCAAATCTCTCACTGTGTAGGTTGCTTTCATCTCTAAAACAACATGGAGGCGGAAAATGGTAACATGATCTCATGATCTTAGAAACACCTTTAACTCCACTCCGTTCCTAAAACAATTAGATTTTCTTCAGAAAAGAATAAGATTGGTCATTACATTACCTAGTGATGCCTTCCAAGTTACTGCATGACCCCCAAGACTAGAGTTACACTGAGGTTCCCCTGCGTATCAAAACCAAATCATTTTCCATAGTGGAAATTTTACATGGAAGCTGACAACCCTTCAAACTAATT
Source organism: Camelus bactrianus (assembly GCF_048773025.1). Taxonomy (NCBI): domain Eukaryota; kingdom Metazoa; phylum Chordata; class Mammalia; order Artiodactyla; family Camelidae; genus Camelus; species Camelus bactrianus. The sequence continues at coordinate 12,670,900 of NC_133561.1, forward strand.
TATGTGGATAGAAACATCTTCCACACGCCGCCATAGAGAAATAAAAGGAGTTGTCTATTTTTTAAGTAAGTTTTTTTTTTTTTTGTATCACCAGCTGCTGGTGTTCTCTGTTCAAATCTATGAAGCCACAGGCTGAGATCCGCATGCACACCCTGCCACACTGTATATGTTTTCAATCAGTTCTACAAGGTTGTTATTTTTTTTTTCAATGTCAAAACTTAACCCACACACGGTCTCATGAGGCACAGAGATGCCTAAGCCACAATGCTGGGTTGTAGGACCTAATATCCGTGTAATGACGGGATTGGCTACAGGGCACATTTGGAAATAATCTTCAGCCTTTGGGATTGAGACTCAGGGCAGGAAATAATAAAACTGTACGAAGCTACACTGCCTCCTCCTTCTGTTCCCAGCATTTCCGTACTTTGGGTAGAGAATATCAACATTCCACTGGACTCAAGGAAATGTTGAGAGTTGCCACAAGATAACAAGGCGTAGAGGTGAGCGGAGGGAGTGAGTGCCTTGGAGAATGAAGTAGAGCCAAGAGAAGGGCATTTGGCAACAGGGGAACAGGGAGAGATAGGCTGCAACTGAAATGTAGATGTTGGAGGTCTTCAAGCATCTCATCAAACAAACAGACAAAGGGAAATGATTTTCTAAGTAGCATGCACTTAACCCAGGGAACTCGATGACACATGATTTTTTATTGAGCCAAGGAACTCTGTAACTTTTGTCAAAGGGCTGGACACTGCAATGAATATGAATAACATCTGTAGCTCAGCTAAGTGGGGTGAAAGCGATGAGCCTGAACCATCTTCTGGCATTGGCTGCAGAAACGGACGCCTGCCAGGGCTTCCTGAAGAGGGTGAGGAGCCCAGTGGGTCAGGGGCTGTTTTCTGAAGTATTCGTTCATCTTGCTCTGAAATATCACAGCAGACCATCGGCAGAAAAGAGAGTGATCAGGAGCCTTGTTCAGCCTCTACTATGTCTACCTAAGACCCTCCAGATCTCCCCAGTCTATCTGTTAGTACAGATTTGGTTACATCATAACCACTGATGTGTATTGTTGTCTAGCATGTACCAAATACCTCTGGTAATATTTTCAGAAAGCATATATTTGACAGTTATTAGATTAGAAAAAACAAATATAATAGACATACACATTTTCTCTCAAGATCTTTGCGTTTGCAGATCTCCAGCTGTTGAAAGAACTTACCAGGGGCTAATTGCTGGAATAAGAAGATCCCAGAAGAAAGGAAAGGGAATCGTACAGAAAAGAGAACAAGAGGGTTACTGAGGATACAGAGATAAAGAGAAGTGCTTCTATACAGTGCCGCTAAGCCACTCTGGTGAGGACCAATCTAATTACCTGTCTGGTGTTAAAACAGCAGGGGTCCATGTCATAAAAGTTACTGGTTTATGTCTGATAATAAACAATTGCTTCAAGGAGAATGTCCATGTTGGTCTCTTTATCCCCAGCCTGTCCATTTCATTGATGGTTGATATTCTTAAAAAGCAATTGTTGTTGCTAACTCTGGCAAAAGAGCAAATTATGCTTCTGTTTTCTCTTTTATTCCTAAAGTCATTCTGAGGCTTTTCAAACAAAACAGAAGATGGTTTTTATGTCCTAAGAACTCTTATTAAAAGCACAGACCAACACACTAATCAAGCAGTTAATTAGAGAATTGAATAAACGCATCTTAGACACATCGTCTATGAATCTACTGTTGGAATGGGACATTTTCTGTTAACTGGAGTTAGGTCATAATATCTATAATGAACCAATGTCTCATATAGATGGTAAAAAATCACATCCAAATGCCCCTTGGGTGGAGCTTTTTAGATTTCAGGGCTTTGTAACTTCTAATTCTACATAAGCAGAACATTTTAGGTTTTAGTAAATTATAATTCTAATGTTGCAGACATTTCACCATTAATACAAGTACAGCATCTAAGAGTGACATCTGCCTCAGTCTATAGAGGAGGCATGACTGAGGAAAGATCTTCACGTCCACAGACAACCAGATCTGAAGCTTTGTCATTTCCAGCTGATTTGATTTGTTCCCCTTCTTAATCTCTTTGAGTCTCAGTCTCTTCATATACAATTTAAGAACTATAACATACACAGGGTTATTTTGAATAAATAAGATGAAATATGATCAGCATTTCAAACACAGTAGGTGCTCAGTAAATTTTACCACTTGTTAATACTCTCCCTTCCTTCAGGCGTCCTCCCAGAAACATTATAACAGGTGTGCGTACCTCCCTAGCCCAATCCCTGCTGAGCATTAAGTCTAGAGACAAGGCTGCCCATGTGTACCTACATGTTCACTGTTATCACCATTAACCCAGGTTACTCTCTATTCGTCCTGTGTTTGACTTACCACTCCCAGATGGTTTTCCTTAACTTACTTTGTCCACCATATAATTCATCTGTCTTTCTCAATAATGATCCTTCTCAGATACAGTATTTCTCATGGCAGTTTTTCTCAAAACATTCAATTGTTCTTTATTTCATATAGTGTCAAAAGTAAGAGTTGACTTCTGATCTCATGATGACTGAGTAATTGGTACCAACTTAGCTCCTGCTCTATCTAAGCAACTAGAAAACTGGACCAAATATATGAACCAATAGTTTTAAGACATTGAAAAGCTGTCAACACGAGAATATGTTATCTAAGAGAAGTGAAACAAAGGATAGAAGCCTTTCCAAATTTTTGCTTGGAGGCATTTACTAGATCCTGGCACAGGAAGGGGGATCCCATGCAGATCATTGTGGTCTCGCTGAGCTGCAGAGACAGAGATTAAATTCAAAGAGGCCGAAGCCACTGGAATTTGTGGTGCAGAATATCAGTTATGAAGTAGCAAAGAGGAGATAGAGCTCCAGGAATCTGCATAGGGCCCCTTAAGTGTTTGTTTGAATAACAACCTTGAATGCCATGCACAAGGTGAGACTCCACGAGTCCTAGAAAAGAACAACTGCTAAAGAAGCTGGAGAGCTGAGCAATTTCTAAAAGTGGCACAGAATTGAGAAACGTTTGTGTTCTGACTAACTGGAATAGAGACATCTTGATGAACACTGAAGGCATACGGTAGGAACTCCAGAAAGGTTGTGCCTCAGAGTAAGGTAAACTAGCTCTAGGGTAACTCCAACGGGACACACTCAAACAAAGCTTGAAAATAAGCATCAAAAAGATAAACTGACCTCCCCCATGTGACGTAACTGCCTGCCGAAATAAAATTCAACACTCTTTAAAGGAAGAAAGCAAAATTCAGGCTCTGAACAACACAAAAATCACTATAGCTAGCATCTAATCAAACATTAGTGGGCGTGTGAAGAAACAAGAAAATATGACTCATAAACAGGAGAAATATCACCCAGTAGAAGCAGACAGATACGATAGAGAAAATGAAATTAGCAAACAAAAGCTTTAAAATCAGCATTACAAATGTATTAAAAGTTTAAAGGAAAGCATAAATATAATAAAGAGAAAATGGAAATAAAAATATCTCTTGAGCTAAATAAACTTTATTTGAAATAAAAAATTCACCATATGAAAGTAACAGCAGATTAGACATTGAAGAAGTGGAAGACTAGTGGATTTATAGACAGGGCAATAGAAACATCTAAAACTGAAGGACAGAGAGAAAAAAAATACTGAAAATAAATTAGCGACCCATAGAATAATATCAGTAATTTGTTGTACAATTTCGGAAGCAGAGGAGTGGAGGGAAAGATATATGAAGAAAGAATGGCAAAAACTTTCCGCATTGATTAAGGCTGTAAACCATAGATCTAAGAAGATCAATGTACCCCTAATAGGATAAAACCAAAGCAATTACACCAAGGCAGACAGAAAACAAATAACCAAGAAAAATATCTTAAAAGTAGCTAGAGGAAAACAACACATTGTGTCCTGGGTAACAAAGATAAGAATGATCCTGTGTTTTTTGGACAAACAAAAGCTGAGATCATTTGGGGCCGGGAGACTACAGAAAATGTTCAAAGATGGTCTTCAGGCTGTAGGAAACCAATAACAGACAGAACTCAAATTTATACAAAGAAATGAAGAGTACTGGATATGGTAAGTGTGTAGATTAAATAGAATACTTTTTTTTTCTTATTTATTAATTTTTAAGGATGACATTTAACATTAAAGCCAAAACAGTAATTTGTTGTGGGGATTAAAATATATGCAGAAGTAAAAGGTGTAACAAAGGCACAAAGGAGTGCAAAAATGGATGAGTATTGTTTGAAAAGTCTTTCATTAAAAGTCAAGTGGCATACTGTCATTTGAATGTAGACTATGATAAGCTAAAGATGTGTGTTGTGAATCCTAGGGCAGAGCTATCTCATAGGACATTTTACAGTGATGGAAGTGTTCCTATGGAACACTCTTTACTGTCCGATATGGTAGCCCTTAGCCACACTGGGATAATGAGTACTTGAAATGTGGCTAGTGTGACTAAAGAATGAACTAAGGAATTGAGCTACATATGGCTAGTGACTTCTGCATGGGGTATCACAGCCTACAATAACCACTAAAAACAAACTAAACAAACATACTAAGATCGGTTAGTTAATAAGCCATAAAGGACATAAAAGGGAATACTGAAAATACAGGTAGTCCCAAAGAAGAGGGAAAAAGAATAAAAAGGGAAAAAACAAACAGATAAAGATAAACAGAAAGTAAATCAACCAATCATGTTGACAATTATTTAAATATAAATGGATTAAAGACTCCATTAAAAGAAAGAGATTATCTGACTGTTAGAAAAAAATCAAGACCTGACTGAAGTGGCTGTGTTATTTTAGAAAATGTAGACGCTAGAGCAAGGAATAGTGCCAGAGATAGAGAAAGACATTAAATAATAATAAAAGGGTCACTCAGCAAGATGTGTAGAACACTACACACAGAACTGGAGAATGTAACTCCTTGCAAGAGCATACGGAACATTCATCGAGATAGACCATATGGTGGGCTATAAAATGTGTCTCAATAAATTTAAAAGAATTGAAACCAGAGTATGTTTTCTGACCACAATGGTATTAAATTAGAAATTAAAAACAGAAAGATATCTGGAAAACCCTTAGATATTTGGAAGTTAAACTGCATAGTTCTAAATAACCATAGGACAAAGAAGTCAGGAAGAAAATTAGAAAATATGTTGAGCTAAATGTAAATGAAAGTTCAAATATATCAATATTTGTGAGATGATGCTAGTGTTTAGAACAATGATTCCCAAACTTCTGCATCCCAAGATCCCTTTACAGTCTTCAAAGTTATTGACAACTCTAACAGGTTTCTGTTTATGCACACTATATTTGTTGATATTTACCCTATAAGAAATTAAAGCTAAAGATTTCGAAAATATTTGTTAATTTTAAAATAAAATAATAAATCCACTGCTGATTAACATAACTGAACTGATTTTATAAGGATAACTATATCTTCCAAAAAATTAATTAAAATGACATAGTTTTACTTTTCACAAATCTCTTTAATGTCTTGCTTATGAGAACACAGCTCAATTCTTACATCTGCTTCGGCAGTCAATCTGTCGCCACAGGTTGTTTTAATTGAAATATATGTAGAAAATCCAGCCTCACAAAGACTTGTAGTTAGAAAATGATAGGGTATTTTAATAGCCTTTACAGATAATTGTGACTATTTTTTTGACAGTATGCCAGAACTTGAAAAGTGGTTGTTTTTTAAAGAGTTGCAGTTCAAAATCTGAAACCCTATCAATGAATTTTTCCTACACTAATTACATTAAAATCCATTAGCCTAATTTACACCTTGAATGGATTTTTACCACACATAATTTTGTTAAATTATACATTGTTCTCTTGGAAAATACTGGTTCATTGAATTAAGCAGCTCTTCAGAATGTTGATGCATTATATTATATGCTATCAAAATTCCATTTGTTTATAAAAACTTCACAAGAAAGAAGTTTTTAAGGCCATTGTGGCATAGTTTTCCAAAATTCTAATTTTCATTTGAAAGTTCAAATGTTGTCAACAGCAACAACAAAAAAAAACAGTTGATTTCTTGAAGTTACAGGTCCTGTTTATTAATTTTTGAGACCATGACTTCCATTATGCAAATTTTTGTTAGTCATTTTTTCCCCAGGTAAAACTGATGTTCTTTGAGAAAAAGCAGCTAGTTCAGCTTGCAACTCAATCCCACAAGTGCTTAGCCTTCAGGCAGTCACTGCATTTTAATACATAGCAGCAGTGTTTTATACATGCTTTCCATTTCACTACAAAGTATTAAAAAGACATAAACCTAACAGTAAGAAAACAAGCATCCCAATTAAAGAAAGGACCAGAGATTTGAACTGATAACTGATTAAAGAAGATATACATGTGGCAAATAAGTCTATTGAAAATGTTCGATATCTAGGAAGTTATTAAAGAAACAAATTAAAACAATACGAGATAGAACTACCCACTGTTAGAGAGGTTAATTGCCAGTTGTTGGCAAAGACATGGAATGACAGAAACTACATGTACTGTTCATTATTGATGGGAATGAAAAATGTTATAGCCACTTTGGAAGGCAGTGTGACAATTTATTACAAAACTGAAAATAGTTTTACCACACTATCCAGCAATCACAATTCCAACTAGCTTGAAAACGTATGTCTACACAAAAAACTGCATGTAAATATTTATAACAGCTTTATTTATAATCACCAAAAACTGGAAGCAATCGACATGTCCTTTGATAGGTGACTGAATAAACAAATTCTGGTACATCCATACAACGGCATACTATTCAGTGCTAAAAGGAATGTGCTATCAGGCCAGGTAAGACATGGATAAATCTTAAGTGCATAGTGCTCAGTGTAAGAAGCCACTGTGAAAAGCCTATGGACTGCACTTTTCTATTTATTTGGAATTCTGGTGAAGGCAGACTGTAGAGGTAATTGCCAGAGGTCTGGAGAGAAGGGGTTAAACACATGACGCACAGAAGCCTTCCGAGAGTGTTGGAACTGTTCTGTGCCCTATTATAATGCTGGATAAATGGCCACTAGGCTTTTGTCAAAGCTCATGGAAATTTACAGCACCAAGAGTGGACTTTAATGTATGAAAATTTTTTAAAAAATCATTTAGGCGATTGGGGAAATCCCAAGATGAAATCCAGAATATGACAAAACTGTTTAACTGTATCACAAATATATCAAACCACCTCACTGAAAGGGGTAGAGGGCAAAGTTTGCGACTTGTCAGAAGAAATTATGCTTTAGCACTGTGTATAGTTTCCCATGGGGCTACAGGTTAATATTTCTGAAAATACTATACATGTATATTGTTCAGGGGAAAGAATAATAATTAGCATATTACATATAATGTATAGTATATGTAATACTATATTGTATATAGTTAAACTGTATTATAACGGTTTATATCTTACTATATACAATTATATATGATATGTTATCATTATATATAATAATATATAGTACAATATTTAATGTATAATTATTATTACCATATAATTATTATTACCATATAATAATAATAGCAGAGTATGATGTGTGTGGGAACTCTCTGTACTATTTTTGCCATTTTTATATAAACCTAAAATAAAAAGTTTACTTAAAAAAAAGATATGTACTCAAAGGTAGATATTTAATAAAGTTAATAATTGTTACCACTTCATCAAAGGCATCTATAAGTAAAACTGTCATATTTTTTACTGTGAGTGCATGGCTGTAAAGACTACAGTGCCTACTCGTATATTTTGATGACTCTGAGTCACAATAAAGTACCCCCCTTTTATCCACCATTGCTTTTGTATCATCAGGGTAAATGTCAAAAGAGTAAGGAAAAAAAAAAGAGTCAGTTTCTCAGTAGGGTCATGAAAATTGTTTGAATCTTGCAGGTCCCTGAAAGGGAGTTAGGGGCTCCAGAGGTCTGTGGATCACATTAGAGAATTAATAAATTAGAAAGTGGGAAAAGAGGACCAAATGAAAGCCTCCAGACCCCTTAAAATTCACATTAAGCCCCCGATGAACACTTATTATCACTGAGAGTCCTGAGCAGAGGGCGTGTCGGCTGGGTGTCCCCTGGGTCAGGAGTTGTGCTGAGAGCAGTGCACTAGGGGTCTGTGCTCCCCCTGGTCTAGGACCCACCCTTGCGATGTCCTGCCCTCAACAAAATCATATGCGGCATCTCTGGCTAAGCTGTCCCTGACCTAAGCTTATTTTTATGGGTCACCCCATCCCTTTACAGCTGGTGTAAGGAGAGGACGGATGAGAAGGATGAAAATTTTTAGCAGCAAATATAATGTGGTTCACTTCACTCTCCCCAGCTCCTTTTTTTTCTCGCCCACTACACTGTTAAGCCAGCTTGCTTTGTTTATATTTTCATTGCACTGACACTTACATGTCTTCCACTTTATGGGGACTCCGTGGCACGAAATATATTGTAATTCTTTTGAACATTCTTTTATAGACGCATGCACACAGGTATAGGATCCAAACACAATGGTTGCTTCCTAAATGCTGTATTTCAACACATATTTCCCGAGGTAACACCTGAAGCATGAATGTCATGGGAGCGTGCGGATGCTTCAGGAAGGAACCTCTTTCTTCACAACCAGAGGGATGTGCTTGTTTCTTGTCTGGGAATAATGTCACTTCCCATCTTCTGAGCATCTGCTGAAAGCTGGGACTGTGGCTTCCCACAGCAGACAGTAATAATCCATTTATATTCCCAAAGAAAAGCATATTTCTACAGATGAGAAGGGCTGTCCCTGGAATTGGGGAGATTGGAGAGTACAAGTCTGATCCATGTATTTGATTGGCTATGATAGTTCTAATTTTTTTTTAAAGGGCCCTCTACCAATTTCACCTGTGTGTGTGAACAGGCTGAGAATGAAATAACCGGTCAGAAGGAGGCGAAGTCCATCTCACTAAATCTTTTTTCGCCAAGTAGCAGCTAGAATGTATTTCAGCTGCGCAGGAGAGCAGCAGAGAACAGGAGCATTAGTAACCCGATTTTCCGTGTTCTGTGCGGTGCAGTTGGTCATCTGGGTCACCTTACTTCAGGCCCTGGTGGTCGGGAAGAGATCACCTATTGAGCACAGCAATGAGATGCTGGTGGGGTTCACACCAGGCCTTCCCTGTAGCTTCAAGATGAGGATTTGACTGATCGAGGCAGTTCTTCAGTGGCCCGAAAGTAAGGTAAGAAGCAAAAGCCGAAGCTCAGACAACGTTATAAGCTCCATGTAAGTCAGCAAATAAGGGATTTTCCAGCTGGAGAAACCTTACATCATACTTAAGAAAGCGAAAAAGCATAACAAACTCCTGGCAATTAAACTCACTTTTAATATAATAAAGAGATGTGCTGAGCTACCATGTACATTTCTGGCTACTTACTAATCATGCTGTGGGTGTCACAAGATCATTGTAAAGCAGTGTGCTTACCTCAGCAGTGCAGCGAATCCCTCTGCAACCCCACGAGCATCACCGTGGGTCTTAAACTCTTAAAGGGCAGACAAAGCGAACTGTGTTTTCTTACATCAGGGATTTATCCCCTTTTTATTCCCGGCCTTACATCAGCCTCATTATTTGGGGGGCTTGAGCTCTTTTGGAGCCTAAAACCACCACTGCTCTGGAGATCAGACAAGCAGTTTTCTTGTGAACAATGGAGAGAACAGAAGCAGATACTGCAAAATTCACCCAGTAATGGTCCTTCACAAAGCTTGCCTTTCTGCTTAAAAATAACAGCCCTCACCTCATTTGATACTTGAAGGTCATTTGCTGAAACATGGGATGTGGATTTAATGATCCAGTTTCTTAAAATAAACATGGAGTGCATAGCAAATAACATCCGTGTACTTACGAAGGGAAAAAAAAATCTGCAAACAGACACACGAAAGTAATGAAAATGTCACTGACTGGATATAAACTGATTGTAAAGAAAAAATGCGAGTCCAAAATTTTCTATTACCTGACACACCTGGAATCAAAACCATCCTTTCTGCAGCAATGGTGGTCAAAGACGGCTTTATTTCAAACTTTATGCATAACACATAAAAGGGCTGGTTATGAAAAGTCCCCAAGACTGGGACTTGGGCATGACTTCCGGTTATATAATGTGTAAGTCTGTGGGTATCTGCACAGAACAGCTGCATCAAAATTTCCTCTCTCTGAGATTCGGCCACCCCTGTTTGCCCGGGGTCTTATAAGTCTCAATTAGAACTTTCACGGCATCAAAAAACAAAACAAAACAAACAAAAACAGTAACTTTGGAAAATTCGATCAGGATTGTCAACCTGTCTTCTCCCATGCAAGAAATTCCCCAAAAGCATTGCTGATTATGGAATGTAGCCAGCAAGAGCTTACATAGCACCAGGGGATCAGCAAACCATACCAGGTTCCAGTTTAGAATCTTGAAAGCTTGTCTAAAGCCTTTCCAGGGTTCGTTGAACTCTCCAAATAACGCTGGAAAACTTGCATGAGGAGACTTTCTTGGGGATGCGTTTTAGTTATCCTTGCTGCTTATTAGGGCAGAGTTTACTGATTAGACCATCTCTTCTTAGAATTTGCCATTTTTCTCTTCAGATTCATTGCGCTTCGAGACTTGCCTTCAAAACATTTATTGCAGTTTGAAAGGGAAATACAAGAGGACACATTCTGCATGAATTCATATCACTTGTAAAACCAGACCCCACGGATCCCTTATCTTCACATAAAGGAACATCTCTTCACATAATGAGCTTGTTTTCAAGAGCATGCTCCGTGATGGTCAGAGGAGGGGGCTCTCCTAGAGAAAAAACTCACCATTACCAGGTCTGGCCGGGCTTCTACCGGGCATGAGATTTCCCTCACCTTGTTTTTTTCTGCCATGCACGTAGAAAAGAAGCAAAAGATGATCCAAATACAAAATGAGGATTTCTGACAAAAGAGAAGAAAACGTTTTAACAATGAAGACTCAAAAACTAAAATTCACTTTTTGTCCCCTCTTTCTCCGTGGGGAACAAAATACTCCAGGAAAAGGACATGTTTCTCTGGTAACAGCTTATCTTGGACCGTGAATAGAGCGTGTGCATGCACACGTGTGAAGTGTGATGCCTAATTCTCTGATACAGATGTAAACCAGCAAAGGGTCCATTTGGTACAGGTTTGCAGCCATCAGCCCTCTGATCTCATAAGTTGGAGAGCAGGCTGGTGGGCTCCCAGTGCCCTGTGTCCTTTTATGAGGGGACTGCCTCATGCTTTCTGACCTCTTCCAGGTTCTGGTGGTTTGATTTATCTGGTGGATGTTTTTCCTGTCCCTGTGAGAGCCTATCTCGGGAGACATGTTAAAGCTGACCTTACTTTCAAACTACCTGTTAGAGTAGCTTGATTAGTTGGGGACTGTGTGCATCTTCACATTTCCAGTTTGCTGCGCATCTCCAGCCGGCGTGGGGAGCTCGGGGAATGCGGGCATGCGCTTTACCATGCACTTTCTCCTCAGCTTTTAAAGCAGCTTTGGAGTCTTTCACACTCAATTTAGCAACATACTTGTGAAATAGACGCCCAGCCAAGGTTGGTTGGATGTCCAAGAAGTCCAAAGCGCTTTCTTAGTAAAGCCTTATTTCTTAGAAACAGGAATAGTTGCTTTTCCAACAGTAACACACAGTAGCTCCAGAAGAAAGGTGTTATTAAGGGAAGATTATTATTCACATTATTTATGACAACAGGGAGAGCGGGAAGCGAACTTGAATCTTAGAGGGATTGCGCTTGGTGAGAATCTCTGATTTTAAAAACATTCTGTTTTGGCAAATGCAGTCTTTCTGTGTCAATTTTTATGTTTCTGAGAAGTAAATCATACCTTCCTAAAACAGTTAATCTCTCCTTCATTTAGGGAGATAAGCATGTATGCTTTGTCCCTTCTGTTTTGGCCAGTTTTCTCAAAACCAGTAACGTATGGAGGGATACCAAAATGAAATGTTAATCCTCTTGCAACTTCTCTTTCTCCTCTGTTTTGACAGATTAGTAGAATGTCATAGGAGGAAGAGGACGCTAAGATTTTTTTTACTTCAGTCTCCCCATTCTGACACCCAGAGATGTGAAGCAACTTGTCCCAGGTCACACAGCAAGAAAACAGCATGCATATTTCTAACCCAAGCCCACCTTGCTCTTTCCATTAAAATAAGTCACTGCACACACACATACACATGCACACGCACACACACACGCACGAGTCTTCCATGCAGCTCACTAAGTAGCCAATTGCTACATATAACATATTAAACTAGACATGCAGATGGCCAAAATAAAGTTTTTAAAATGTTAAGTGTGCAAAGGGGAAACTCAGTGACCTGCAAGATTAACTTATATGGATAAGTGATTTCCCAACAGTGCGGGAAAACCCTTCCTGTAAAATCTTTCTTGTCCACCATACATGTCATACTTGCTTTGACTTGTTTGTTAGTTTGTGTAGCCTTTAACGTTTGAAGACAATGAAGATCTCAGTGTTGTATAGGCAGAACCACACCTCTACAAAGAAGCTCGCACAAAGGAGAAAAGAACAATGTAGTAATAAAAGGTTTCTCTAGACTATTTTTTGGTTTTGGAGGGGGTAGGTAATCAGGTTTATTTATTTTTATGTTTTATTATCTAACAAAGGTACTGGGGGTCAAACCCATGACCTCATGCATGCTAAGCACCCATTCAACCACTGAGCTATATCTTCCCTTCTCTGGGATATTTTTTGCATTCAACTATCTATCGTATTCCTTTACTGTCTCATGTCTGGACAATCACAAGGAGCCCCTTGATTAGCTCTCCTGAGTCTAATGGTTCCTTTCTTTAATCTCTTCTGAGCACTACCGAACTGGGTGATCTTCCCCAAAATACCACTTGGATGTCACTCCTCTGATTAAAATAGAATGAAACTCCTCACTACTTTTACAATAAATTTTAACTCTTTAGCTGAGACTCCAACTATTTCACACCATATCGCTTTTCATCCATATTTGTCATTGCTCTCCTACGTCAGTCTTCATTTGGCCCAAATCTAACTACTTGCCATTTTCACACATACGTTGAAATTTACTACCTTGGTACCTCCTTCTGGGGCACTTGCTTCTGTCATGTCTGCCTGTCTCAAGTCTACTCATCCTGCGAGTCTCTGCTTAAAAGTGACTTTCTTTGATGACCACATTCAGGAACATTCTCAGTCTCCACTGAGGTCTTCATTTACACTGCTTTATAGGTTTTAAAGGACTGGGTTTGTTCCAGGAATTCTGATAAGTGCTTTCCATGAATTACCTCATCCCATTCTCTCAATTGCAGGGGAAGACCACTGTACTATGCTTCTCTGACAGAAGAGCAACCAGTTCTTTAAGAGGTTAAGGTATTTTTCCAAAATCACACAGCTAGTAAAGGGCAGAAATCATAGCAAGTAATCGCTTTTATGTCCAAAAAGCATATGTACCAAAGTCACTGACTTCACTTCACATTCGTTGATGCCACCTGAGTCCAAGATACCACAGTTTCTTCCCAGGACTGTTGCCAGAATAATCTATACCCTGCTTCCTCTCTTGTCTCTCTGTATTCATAATCTACACTTGTGCTGTCAGGACAGGAGCCAAGAGCTACATGCAACTGTGGAGCATATTGAAATGTAGCCAGTACACATTAGATTTTGAAGACTTAATGTCAAAAAAAGAAAAGGTATACAAAATATTTAGTTGAGCATTTTTTTCTGCATTGTTTATTTTTCAGCTTTTTGAAGGTATAATTGACAAATAGAATTGTAAGAGATTTAAAGCATACATCATGGTGATTTGATATACATATGCATTGTTAAAGGTGATTTGATAGATGTATATGTTTGATAAATGTACACATCCCACCATCCAGCATCTAGTTAATTAACCCATCCATCTATCTATCATCTCACAGATTTATCATCATCATCATCATCATTATTATTATAACTATTAATTATTTGGGTGAGAACATTTAAGCTCTACTCTTCTAGAAAATTTCAGTGATATAATGCAGTGTATCAACTATGGATTATGTTTTACATTAGCTCCTCAGGCCTTATTCATCTGATAGCTGAAAGTTTGTGCCCTTTACTAACATCTCCTAATTTCTCCCACTCTCAAGGCCCTGACAACCACTTTTCTACTGTTTCTAAGAGTTTGACTTTTTTTTTGAAAGATTCCACATACAAGTGATACCATGCAGTATTTGTCTGTCTCTGTCTAGTTTATTTCACTTAGCATAATGCCCTCACATTCCATCCATGTTGTCACAAATGGTAAGATTTCAAATATTTTTTTTCATTGACTACATGTAGATATAATAATATTTGGGAGATAGTGGTTAAATAAAACATATTAAAATTATTTTTACCCTTTCTCTACCTTTGTTAATGTATAATTTGTTATTATATAATTCAACTCTAAGTTGGATAATAAATACTTCTTAGTGCTTAAGTCTATTTGAGTGGAGTATTGTTACTTGCAGCCCAAAGCACCTTAACTCCCATATCTACCTGTTTTCCATTTCCTAGCACACAGTTTCTCACATTTTGACTTTTGCACTCTAGCCTCTGATTGAGTATCTCCTTAGCTAGCTCCTTTGTATCATTCTAGGACCAAATGAAATGTGATTTTCTCAGACTATTCCCACCTTAATCAATCTCTCTAAAGCGGCCACAGCTTCCTAGCCATTCTTTATCTCATCTCGCTATTTCTATTGTCTTCAGAGAGCTTATCACTTATCACCATCTGATCTTGATTTTGTGATTATGTATTAGTTTGTTTTCCCTCAATAGAATGTAAACCCCATAATATGCCAGACACAGAGGAGAGGTTCAATGAAAACTTGCTGAACAAATCAACATACTGGAACTTCAGTAAGGGAAAGCAAATATGTCACTTTTACAGAAGAATCATTCTTTCTTTTTTCATGGACAAATATAGTATCCATTTGGATTTATTCATATTTGTATTGGAGTCACATAAACTACATTGAGTCTTTAATTTTTAGGTTTTTGAGCTAATCAGGGTACCAATGTTATGAATTTTAGCAAGAGTCAACTTGCCTATTTCAGCCACATCTATCTGAAACCACTATAACCAACTGACTTGTAAGAAGTTGAAAAATTAAATTAAACTATGCCCTTCTGTATTCAAAAATGGTTTAAACAATCTATTTGGATTCTTTTCCATGTGTTTTTTGGAAAACTTAATAGTTGCATCAAATATCTGATTTATGTTAATTTTGTCTCAGTATTGATACATCCCATATTTGAGAACAAGGCAGCACAATACAGCAGTGCTGTAGTCAAAGTGTGATGAAGGTATGTACAAGGTCCTAAGATAGTCTAGAGGAAGGATACATCAACTGACTAAGGGTTTAGAAAGAACTCACAGAAAGGTGATCTTGGAATCTTGTGTTAAAGGAAGAATAAGTGACCATCAATTGGACAAGGTGGAAAGAGATCAATTGGCTCTCTATGTGAGTGATTTTCAGCCAAGTCTTAATGATCAGCACACTTTCATATGTGAAATTAATTTATAATTCACAAGTCACAATGATTCATCATTCTCCATGCTAACTTCTTGCTTGATCTGCTTAACAAAGTTGGGCATACCCTTTCTGCTTTTCTGGTGGAAGGGTTAATAAAGAGCACAATGACACAAGGGAAGGCTTCATGCAAAAGGAGGAGGAGAACCTGAGTTGCCTGGGACTTGAATAAACAGCCTTAGATCACCAGGAGTTGACCTGTATCATTTGACTGTCACTGTCAATTAATAACAGCTCTTCCCTGGATACCTCCACAAAGTTTAGACCTGGGAATGTTGCCAGAACAGAGCCCCTCTTCTCGTTCTTTGACAGTATTCCACAAAACTAAAATTCCTTTCATGTTTAGTCATAAAAGGACTATCTGTCAAGTCAGAAGCACAGATGTGATCATGCTAAATTGAAATCAGGGCCAGCACCTCCCAGGACAGCAGTGAAATTTTGACTTAAAAATGTCTCCTTATTTTTAGAGAATTGTTATCTTTGTCTGGATGGCTTCTCTGGGAGCCTTAGCTGTGATCTAGTGAAGCTATAAACTTCCAACCATGATGGCTAATACTATCCATGATGATAACTTTAAACTTCAGTGTCCGGAGGTTGGGTATGTTAACAATAAAAAAAATCAAGATGATTGACTACATTTTAAATTATATTCCAGATTTTTGATTTTGTGCTTATGAACTTATCTCAATTCAGGTTAGTTCATCTTCCAACTAAAAAGACCTCATCTAGATATTTTGGCTTCAGGCTGAGTCTACAAAATGTTACTATAGTGGGAGTGATCTATCTAACCATATAACCAATTTCTCACTAACTCATATCTTGTCTAATAAAGATAATAGCTGTATAACTTACTAACCTGCCAGGAAGAAGAAAGAAAAGTTCACAAAAAATTTACAAATGATAATAAATGTTTTAACATCTACTATGTGCTGCTGTTAGAGGAACAATAAATCTAATATGAAAAAAGAGCAATATGAAAAATGTTGCATGGTACCAGAAAGAAAGATAATTGTGGAGAAATCAGAAAGATTCTCCATAAATATCAACTTGCATTAATTACTTTTCACTAAGTTATGTTTTGGTAATAAACAACCCCAAATTCTAAGTGACCTACAGCTACAAAAGTGTATTTCTTGCTCACATAACCTGTCGTCTGTGGACCAGTTTTTGCTCCATGTGTCTCCACTGCTATGGGATCCAAGATAAAAGAGTGACCCCTCTCTGGTACATCACATTATCATGACAGAGGGAAAAGAATAATGATGGAACCACAATATTTGTTGTAAAGCTTCAGCTGGGAAGTGGTGCATCTCATTTCTGCTCATATTCCATTGGCTAAATCAAGTCACATGGCCAAACTTGATATCATTGGAGCAGGAAGTAGAATCTTACCACAGAGAAAGTACCAGGGAAGAAACCTATAAGGATGGGCCTCATGAATGGCTGAGGAGAGGCAGAATGTACTTGGGACCAATAATACACTTTACTACACAGCTTCTTCAGTTAAAGTGGAGGGTAGTACTCTTTGGTTTGTGAATGTCTTTACTTCCAGGAAATGGGAAAATATAACAATTTCTCATCACTTGGTGCTGACTTTGGTAGCCTGTATATAGGTTAACAATTTTATTAAATTCAGTTTATTTCTAATTTAATTTTATTGCAGCATTTGAAACAGTAGGTAATTGGTTTGACTGAACTTTTTGCTTTTGATTTTAAACCAGTTGACACTGGGCTTGAGTACATAAGTCATGCTGATTCTGAGAGTTTAATTTCATAAAAAAGAATGCTGAGTGTCATTTTAAATTATGCATACTTCCAGACTTCTTAAACCTGGGGAACTTTTCCAATGTAATTGTTTTCTTTTGTGAGCCTATGTAGTTACTTCATTTATTTAAAAGCATTTATCTGACAAGGAAACCATAGACTTCACCAGAATGACAATGTGTTCAGGTGGACAAAACCTGTTAAGATCCTCTACTTGATTTATGATTTTATAATTTTTTCTTAAGTAATTTTCTGTGTGTATTTATTCTTTACAATTAAATTATAAGCTGAGATAAGAATTATATCTTTCTACTTCTATGTCCTTCTTTCTTTAGATCAGTTAGATCATATCTTTGGAAGTAAATAATAAAAAACAAAAGTCTATGTCATCTCTCTTAGACAATTAATTATATTCTTCATCTCACCTCATATTTAATGCTGAGGTGGAGTGTTCCTAGTGTACAGAGACAATATCAGGGATACAGTTTCTTTCCATATTTTTGTTCCTCAGCATATCAACTTTGTTCTTTAGCTGTTCCGAGCTTCAAAACTAGGCACTACAATGTGTACAGATAGTTTCTCCCTTTTATCATTTTATTTTAACTTAAGAGTGAAGGAAATCTTTCCCAAGTACCCTCCAGAAGACTATCCCATGTTTCCTTGTCCAGAATTATACCTCTGACCCATGCTGAGGCCAATTATTATTGGCATATCCAGTTTAGATTTACTCCTGGACCTGGAGATAGTCACTCCTTCTGAGCCACTCAGAAGAGAGGTAGAGACCCAGGTGAAAACATGGAGGGCGGGAGGGCTTTGTCAACAAGAGAAAATGGAATTCAAGCTGTTGACTAGGCCACCGACAGTGTCTGCTGTGGTCCCAAAGATAAGTTTTCAATCATCCAAAATAAAGAGCAGAATTGAAGCAATCATGGATAGCATTCAAACTGCAGCAGTCCTGAAGAATGCACATCATTTAGGCAAATCAGTTTGTACAGCAAAAACTATAATGACCTGGTGAAACACTTTATTTCACTATCACAAACCTGGCACTATACAAATATTATTTTTTAGCAAGCACTGAGTGTGTGTTTCTTCTTTCTTTATTTATATTCCACTTAAGCCCCAAAAGGATTTGAGTAGGCTCATTTAACTTTGAACAAGGGTGGGCATACAAATCTCCTTACTAATGAAACCAAATAAAATGGGACAGTACTTTAAAATATTCTTTTTGTTTCTTTTATATAACCTTCCCAAATAACAGACTCAGACATGTATGAAATGGAGACAATAAAAAAGATGACTTCAGACTTATAAATTGTCACATCAGCGTTCTATCCTCTTGTGTACAAAATGAAGAAAAAAGTAGAGTTGAATTCTACTAAGGCTCTATATTCTAGTTGAATGAAATATTTTAATCCTGGTATGTGAATGTTAGTGCATCATGACCAGTGTACTATACTAACTTGAATGTTTGTATTGGTTGGGACCAGATCAAATCTGGATTAATTCAATTCAATGTCCTGGTCATATACAGTATGCAAGGCACATGTCCGATGCTAGGGATACAAATCTGATCAAGTCAAGGTGTATGAAGAAGACGAATACATCCTCATATATAATGGGCCAGACTGTAATAAGTACTATAGCAGAAGTACTTTAAAAAGT
Organism: Camelus bactrianus; assembly: GCF_048773025.1. Taxonomy (NCBI): domain Eukaryota; kingdom Metazoa; phylum Chordata; class Mammalia; order Artiodactyla; family Camelidae; genus Camelus; species Camelus bactrianus. Next base: position 12,689,878 of record NC_133561.1, read on the forward strand.
GCTTCTGGAGTACTTAGGGGGAACTGATTCCTTGGCTCGAGGTAGAGTGCCGCAATGAGAACTACTCCAGGGAAGTAACATTTGCACCTGTCCTTGGGGGGAAAACAAACTATGGCCTGGTAGAAAAAAAGAAGCATATTTCACGCAAAGGAGACGCATAAGCAATGGCAAGTGTGGCTCCATTGCAGCCCTGACTCAGTGGATCAGTCCTGGGATGAGTCACATTCCAAAGAGCATGCTAGGAGCAGGAAGTTTAGTCCTGGCTTGCAGATTTTAAAGACATTATAGAAGATCTGAGTACATTGCCCACAGCATCTCCTGTCAGAATCCCTTGGGCTGTCCATTTCTCCACCTCCCTGCAACTTGAGGAAACTCCGATTCTCCTACCTGAGCGTTCTCTCTCCTTTATCCATTTTCCCCTGTTCTCACTTCCATTTTCTCCATTCCATCTCACTCTAAGCCCTATGAATTTTGACCCTTTTTAGCTCTGGTTCCAAAACCTGATTCAGGTGACATTTCTCTCCATCTCCCTTTCATCCAATCATTCTGATGCACTTGCATATTGCCCTATGTCTCAGTTCTACATTCCCAAAATCCAGAAACAAAATGACCTTCCAAAATTAGGGAAGAAAGTGACATTAAGTCTCCTCTTTGCAAGAAGGTTGAGGACTCCCACAGATTAAAACTTTTTGTTCTATCACATAAGAAAGCATTGAATACCAACTTTGTCAGGTACCACCAGGCAGCACAGGGAGAGGGAAAGCTGGAGATGAGATTTGGTAATTGGTTTGGGGCCAGATGGTGAAGAATCTTGAGTCCCAAAGTTGGCACTATACTTCTAAGAAAGTGAACAGCCTCTCAGATCTGTGTTTTAGAGAAGAAATGTCATGGCTTTATAGAGTTCAAGGAACCAATAACTTCTAACTGTCACCTTTCTGGGCTTCTCCATCCATAACTACCTCAGCAAATGGATTTCTGTACTGATGAAGGAAGCCCATGATAACTTTTCCAAACACTTAAAATATTAAATTCACAACGTATGTCTCAATAACAACAACAACAAAAATTTTAACGGACTCCTACTTTCCCAGGCTCCTCCCACCCCACTGTCTAAAGCCAACTCTGTGACATTTCCTACCCAATATCCCTGTCCTTTGAACACCTCTACCCCTGGTTCTTCATTTCCAGCCTTTGAGAATCCAGTTTCATGTTAATATATTAATAGGAGAAAATGACTTAGTGCTACTTGACCAAGATAGCACAATTGCATTTCTGATCAAATCTACTGAAGACATAATACCTGTCTTATTCCATAAGGTTGCTCTACTGACCAAACTTCAAGTAACCCAGCAGGTAGGTGCAAAGAGCTTAAACATTCTGGGACAGGGAACCTTTGCCATCGTATTTATAAACAAACCAACAAAAACACCTTTTTTTCCTATGCAAAGGGTTATGTCCTGACTTGAGGATTTTAGAAACATAAAATAGTAGAAGCAGAAGAAAATTTAGGAATCCTATCCAACTTCCTTATTTTCCAAATGAAGAAGCCAAGATCCCCAGGTGACACAACTGGAATCTCAGCAGAAACCTCTCAATCCAGGTCACCTGTTCAGATCCTCCATAGGAGTCTTCATCTGGATTTCTAATATGAGCTGTCGATTCTGAGATATCCAAAACAATTTCACACACAGTGTGGGTGTATAATAAGTGTTCTTTGATGATGCCTGAAAATATAAAATGATCAAAATTATTCCAACCAAGGAATTTTTTTTTTTTTCAAGGAGCTCCACCATTCATAGGTTGATCACTAAGAATTTGCAAGCAGTGCCCTCAACATTGTCCTAAAGGCAAAAATAATTGAGCAATTTGTGCCACACAAACAGTGGCTATCCCATGGATTAGCTTGTGTTTTAATCATCAGGCATTCTGATGGCTGAAAAAGAGGCTCACTTATTTTGATATGATAGTTGAGTGTTGGTGCACATTGGTGTGCGTGTAGAGACATCAGTGAACATAGATAGGAAATCAGATGTGTCAGCATATCAACAATAAATTAAACGGTATGACGCAAGACTTTGAGCGCTCACCTGCACTACACATACGACATGTATGAAACAATAGGAAACCTCCTTTCCTCATCACTCCAGTGAGAAGTAAAAATAAGTTACAGTAGCTGACAGAGTATTGAGTTGTGGGGGCTCAGTTTCACTTCATATTGGGAATTCTCCTTGGATTACATGAGAGGAGAAGCCTAGCTCCTTCTTGCTGAGTTATTACTCCAGTCTCAAAAGGAGTCTCCTGGTCTCTTTCGCTGTTAATTATGTATACTCTGCAGCAGCTTAATCTAATTATGATGCTCTCCAGTGATTGCGTGATGAGACTTTCCCAGGCATGCATATGTATATATATGTGTGTGTGTGTATATATATATATGTGTGTGTATATATATATATATATATATATATATATATATATATATATATATATAATTTTTTGGTTCCCTTTTCTCTAGGCTTCTCTGCCTCAACTCTCCTTCAGAAGTTATATTCAAAAAGCTTAGTAACAATTGGAATCTAACTACATTTTAACATAACACTTACATTCATGCTTCTGTTCACACTGTAAAAGGTAATCTTTGAATGGTTTAAGCATCTGGATTCTATTATGGCAAAGTGTAGCACTTAAAATGGAAGAGACTTTTTACATTTGCGTGGAATTCAGGCAGCTGCCCGAACCACCCTTGGGCCTAGTTGTTTCAAAGAGATTTGCAACAGGCTTAAGTCAGAAATGATAAAATTGTCAAAAAAACTTTGGAATTCCTTTTGGAAGACAGCTAAAAAAATAAAACCAAACCAAACCTCCAAAAGGAAAAAGGAAGAGATTTCTGCCTGCAAATTTTTAATAATACAGTTTATTGGGTCAAATACTGAAACTCCAAACAGTGTCCACTGTGCATATCCAAGAAATGTTTCCACTTTTTCCCTCTCAAATATAATATTGATTTTACAGTCCTGCAGATTACAAATCACATGGGTTTTTGTGTTTTTTTTTTTTGTTTTTTTTTTTTGGTAAGGATATTGGATTTTTCTTCCATTTGTCCTATTTTATTTAAATAGTCCAAACCTCTGTGGTTTGGTCATTAAAATCCAGTTGGCAGAGAAAAGCTGAATCTTTATGTTTTCCAGCTGCATTTCAGCCAGCTGCATACAAGCATTATTGGCCATATGATCATGTTTACATCAGCCATGAGTGGGGCTTTCTCGTGACCCATTTAGCAGCACACAGATCTGTGAGGTGCTTGAGACCTGTGGTCTCTCTGCACAGAGAGACAAAAACTTCCAAAGAGTGATATCAACCCAGCTGAGAAGTAGCTGCCCGAGGAAAGTGATGTCAACATTATCTCTGGTGTCCACCACTCTAATTTAGACAGGGCAAGGCACACAAAATACACTGTAGGCAAATAAAAACGTCTTTACTCTGGTTGGGCAAAAAAGGTGTAGAACAAAAGAAAATGCTCAAGTCACATAGTGGGAAAGAGAGGGAAGACTTTGGTTCATGCAGTAGATCTCCTATCAGACAAGTATATTTGATCCAATGACATTTTAGAAAAATCCATCCTAAAGTTCACATAATATTTCAAGGGACTTTGAATAGCCAAAATAGTCTTGAAAAGAAGAACCAAATTGGAGGTCTCACACTTCCTGATTTTAAAACTCACTACAAGCTACAGTAAGAAAAATAGCGTGGTACAAGCATAAAGGCAGAAATATGGACCATTGGAATCAAAAAGAAAGGCCAGAAATGAACCCTCACATGTGTGGTCAAATGATTTTTTACAAGGGTGCCAAGACCATTCAATGAGGAAAGGACAGTCTCTTTTAAAAATTGTGCTGGGAAAACTGGATATCCACATGCAAAAGAACGAAGTTGGACCCTTGCCGTATACCAATACAAAAATTAGCTCACACTAGCTCAATGACCTACATCGTCAGAGCTAAAACTATGAAACTCTTAGAAGAAAACACAGGGGAAAGCTTCAGGACATTGCGTTTGGAAGTGATTTCTTGGATAAGATACCAAAAGCACAGGCAACAAAAGAAAAATACAGGTAAATTGGATTACATCAAAATTAAAAGCTTCTGTGCATCAAAGGAGACTATCAACAGGGTGAAAGAGGCAACCCAAAGAATAGGAGAAAGTATTTGCAAGTCGTATATCTAAGAAAAAGGCTATTATTCAGAATATATAAAGAACTCTTACATTTCAACAATAGCAACTCAACTCAACAGTAACAACAAAAACCAAACAAACCTATTAAAAATGGACAAAAGACTTGAATAAACATTTCCCCAAAGAAATGTATATTTCCCCAAAGAAATATACAAATGGCCAAAACAGATGGCATGAAAAGATGCTCAACATCACTAAATGTTAGGAAACACAAATCAAAACCTCAATGACATATCAGGTCACACCCACTAGAATGGCTATCATCAAAAAAAAAAAAAAAAAAACAGAAAGTAAGTGTTGGCAAAGATATGGAGAAACTGAAATCCTTGTGCTCTGCTGGTGGAAATGTAAAATGGTGCAGCCACTATGGAAAACAGTATATATATTCCTCAAAAAAATTAAAAAATAGAATTACTGTACAATCCAGAAGTTCCCCTTCTGGGTACATACTCAAAAGAATTGATAGAAAGGGCTCAAATAAACATTTGTACGTCCGTGTTGTTAGCAGCATTATTCACAACAGCCAAAAGTGGAAGCAAGCCAAATATTCATCAACGAATGAATACATTTTTAAAAATGTGATATATACAGACAATGGAATATTATTCAGCCTTTAAAAAAGGAAATTCGGACACATGTTGTACCAGGGATGAAACTTGAGAACATTATGCTAAGTGAAATAAGTTGGTCATAAAAGGACAAATACCATATGATTCTACTTACATGAAATAAAAAAAAGTAGCTAAATTCATACAGAAAGTAGAACGGCTAAGGGCTGGGGGAACGGGACAATGAGGAGTTATTGTTTAATGAGTACAGAGTTTCTGTTTTGAAAGATGAAAGTTCTGAAGCTGAACGGTGGTGATGGCAGCACAAAAATGTGAAAGTACTTAATGTCACTGAACTATACATTTAAAAGTGGTTTAAATGGTAAATGTTATATTACCTAATCTATATTTTACCACAATAAAAATGTATATTCAAACAATTTTTAAACTGTCCTCAGATATCTCCAACATGATAGAAAGGACAGTCCCCTGTAGTAATAAAAGCTAGCAACTGCCTCTTCTGGTAGCTGGTTCAACAGATATTTCCCTAAAATATTAATTGTAATTTCTTTTAAATCCATATTTGTAAAGTAGTAATTTTCCTCTTTATTTAAAAAAGCTACAAAGTAAAAACATCAATAGCCCAAGTCTTCATCTCTTGGTCTCCAATACAGATTTGTATTTTTGCATATAAAATTGCCACTCAGCCACTCAGTCTTTACAAGGTATGGGCTACAGGTGGCAAACATTATCTGTAAAGGGCCAGAGAGTAAATATTTCAGCTTTACTAACATATGGTGTCTGTCTTAACTACTCAACTCTGCTGTGGTAGCCACGAAGCAAGTATACACAAACTAATGGCAATAGCTGTGTTCTAATAAAACTTTCTTTACAGAAACAGGTGTTGAGCAAGACTTGGCCACAGTTTGCTGACCACATGAGGTCTCTGACTGATGTTAGAAGGGTCTGATGAAACTGCTCCAGGGAAGTGATAACTGAATGGAGACAGGAAGGACTGGAAATAAGGAAATGTTATACCAGCGTAGGGGGTGGAGGGGTGTGGGGAGGGGGTGGGTGCAAGAGTAAAAAGAACAGGGGAGGGGGGGTCCTGCAGCAGAGGGAGCCTCACATGTGGAGACTGAGCGCTGGGGCTTCTGAGCTCACAGAGGGCACAGAGAGAGGTGAGGTGTGGAGGCGGATATTCCAGTGCACATGCGGAGGCTTCTCAGCCAGCTGAGACCCAGGAGGTTATGAAGGCTGAGGGGAGGCGGGGGCAGGTAAAGCTGGACAGTCTGTTTTGAATTAAAACTTTAAAAGAACTTATGAATTTTAAACAAACTGCTATAAGCAGTTTTGACAAACCAGTGCCCAGTGAATCAGCTTACCAAAGAGTCCACCATTAAATACTGATCTGTTGAAAGGAGGTACAGATTCTTAATTCAAACCATTTCCATTTTTGCATGGAGGCCAACAACCAACAGAGAATACATTTCATTTTAATATCCCAGTGTGTGTAGTATGTATGTCTGTCCTATACTTTAAGCCTGGCTATACCACTTGCCAGTAAATGACATAAGTACTTCTGAAAAAAAGTGTCATGCAGGACATTTTTGTGACTTGTTTTCACCTCTAATTGACTCTTCAAACTTCTGATCAACTCTCAGTGATGCTGTTGCCTCCAATTGATTGATGAATGACCTTAGGCAAAGGGTAGCATAGCAAAGCACAACCCAAGAATTGCCATCCAACCTGGGCATGAGGGAAGGGACAGCAGTGACCCCTGGAGCAGCCCTGCCTCTGCCACTCAGACCAAGTGAACACTGTCCAGTGTGGAGGGAGGCGCACTGTCTCTCCTTTTGCCCAGGTTATTCAGTCATCCTTTGGCAAGACTTCAAGCTTCTTTTGCTGTGATTAACTATAAAAGGAGCATGGGGTTTTACAGCTTTTCTGATGCAAGCTTAAGGATATTCATGGTGGGCTCAGGAAGGTCTCTGTTGGGTGTCAGGAAATGTGACACCTAAGTTACTATCAGGAGTTCCAGGACATGACTGCATTTTTGGTCCTACATGGCTTTACCCTCCATGATGTTACTTCTATTGCTTAAAAAACATTAAAAACAAATGTATACATTTATATATAAAAATATTATATGTAATATATAATTAAGTAATTCTTATATTATTTATTATAATATATGTTATACTTTATTCATATATACATATATATACAACTCCAGGAGTGGCAGTGCTGTTTATCAAACACATCAGGTACCATTTATATATATTATATATTGTACTACAAATTTATATATAATTTATATATATATGTATTATGTATCATACATTTTATAGTATACTATATATTATATATTACCATATATTATATACTATATATTTATACATAATTTATATACAATAATATATTATATATTTTACTCTCTATTATGTATTATTATATATTATACTATATATATACTCTGTATATATACTCCAGGAGAAGCAGTGCTCTTCATCAACCCCTCCAGATACCATTTAGCTTCTGGGTCTCCACTTGTGAAGGTTCCTCTGCTGGGGAACCCCATTGTATATTACTGGTTACTGGGATGAGAAGTCCCTTTAAGTTCCCATTCGTTGTTTGTTTAGACACATAATGATTTGAAAGGAGGTTAATGGAGGTGCATACCACAGAGGTCAGAAAATATTTCATGCATGTCAGTTCTGTCAGGGTGCTGGGCTCTAATCATCCACTGAAAAGACCCATTGTTACTTTTGAAAGGAGCTTAGAAGAGAGGAAAGCATGTCTGTGCCCACAGGGTTCAGAGAGCAGTCACCGCGGGGTGAAGAAGCAGGATGGGACTGACAGGCAGGGGCTGGCTGGTGGCCGTCCCAGAGCCATGCCAGTGGAGGGGACATATGGCTGGGTGCCAAGAACGGCACCACAACTGTGCCCGAAATGTTGCCAACATTGTTTACTTAATCCTTAAAAAACGCTCAGAAGGAAGTGCTCAGACTACACGGCTCCAAAGTAGAACCAACTCATTTTGAAAAGAAAGCAGAAAAAAGGTCTTATCTCACTCTATGCCTAGGGAATCCACCTTTCTTAGAGAAAGAGGGATGTACAGCCAGAATCAAACATTTATGTCCAGGAATCTCATGATGTCAGTCCAGGAGCCATAGTTCAGAGAAGGAGTAGAAAGGTTACATTCATGGGCTGCCTCTTGCAGTTCCTCCAGTCCCATACCTGAGTTTGTGTTCCAAGGTCACTCAAAGCATTGTTTAAAAACCTAAAGTAGATGAGTTCTAAATCTGGTCCATTCCAGAATGGTTGGCCTATTCTTAAAGTATATGAGGACAATATATGGTGACAGAATAATTCACTTTAAAAAGTTGTGTTTCATTGTCAGAGCATGAGTCCTGATTTGAGACTGTGAAAATAACTTCACATTGTTTGTATATATTAAGAAGCCTTAGGAAAGTGTTTTTGGTAGACCAGTAGGACAACAGTGGAACAGAGCAGAGATTCCTGAATGCTGCTTTAATTTAATTTCTTTTTTTCCCTCTGCAAAAATTCATGAAGAAACAAAGAAGAATGAAATTGTTCGCAGGGACAAGAGGGTAAAGAAACAAAGACAAACAGAGTTAAGAAGTAATTGTACACTATAATTTGCTAACAAAGAATTTTGTAGGTTGCCAACCTGTGTAAATTATATGCAGTTGGGAAAAGACCTCCAACCAGAGGGAAACGTAATCACTTCATCTATTTTTCTCTCAGTCAGTGTTTCTAACACTAACTCTATTGTATGACTGAAGTGTACAAAAATACTTTAGTTCACAGATAGCCTTTGAAACACACTGTTGTAAGCCCTGGGTTCTCTGCAAGAAACTCACCTGTGTGGTTGGAGCCCTCTAGTGGCCAGGTGGACTCCAGTCATCTGGTTCCCTGAACTCCGTAGAATAGTGGTATCTCCTCCCATTCCCACTGGGCAACTGTGGAGAGATTGAAGAGCCTCCTGGACACACTTCTATAGCTCCAAATGCAAATTGGGAATTCGGAAGCCTCCCTCTTCTGCCAGTTGTCATTTATCACTTCCATTCTTCCAGAATGTTATACCCTTTCATGAACTCTCTGACAGAGCTGTAAGTAGAACCCCTGAAGAATGGCTATTAGATTATTGCAGAGGAGCAAGAATTCTGCTATAAGAGAAAGCAGTACAACTCTTCCACAAAGCTAGCTGTGTGGATGATGGGCGGCTAACTTGTCACTATCGATATATTCTCTGTAATTTGAAGATAAATTTGAGATCCTTCAAAAGTTCTCAGATTATTTAGAAATTTGCCCCACAAAATATTTTTGGACATACAACAAAAGTTCACCCAGTGGCTCTTTTCACATTCCCTGTTTCTTTCCAGACTCCTTTCTTAGCTTGCTCCTTTACTGGCCCTTTAAAACTTGGAGCAAGTTGGGGCTGCATCCCAGTTCTCCTCTCTTCTTACTTCCTACCGTCTGAAGTAGCTCTACTCTTTCATGCAGCATCTGTACACCAATAAGCATAAATTTAAAAAATTGTACCCAAAGATGTTTCTTGAGCTCCAGACCTGCCTACTTGGCCTCTCCTTTTAGACATCTCACAGAAACTTCAAGTTCAACATGAACAAAAGTGAACTTGACCCAAAACTGCTTCCTCTCCAGTTCCAAAGCAAATGGCACAGCCTACAAACATAGCCATCTTTTTAAAATTTTCCTCTCTTCTTGAGACATTTTAATCACCAAGTCAATAAATTCTACCTCTTAAATCTCCTTTAAATTAATTCCTCCTTTCTCTAGTTTAACCATCACGATTAGCCTATCCAAGCCATACAAATGAACGCAATCACTTTCTGATGAAAATTCCTGTAGTCATTCCCTCTAATCCATTGTCTTAAAATGCACATCTGATCATATCATTTGTCTGCTTTAAACATTGTGACAGCTTTTATGATAAATTTCCAATTTCTTATTATGGCCCCAAAACTCTGCTTAATCTGGCTCCTGCTTATCTCTCCAGTCTCTTTTCCCCCTCTTCTCCCCTCATACTCCTCTGTCCAAATATAACAATCTTTCACATTCCTTCTTGCCTGGGGACCTTCACTCAGCTATTCCTGCCTGACATACTCTCTGCCTGTACTTACCTAGCTAATTATTAACACTAACCTAGCATTTTAAAATGGAAGTGTCTTTTTGGTTAAAATATTATGTTCTTTAGCAGCGTTCGTTAGTATGTGTTCTTTAGCAGAGCCATAATTAAAAGGAAAGAAATTAAGTAAAGACTCCTGCATGGAAAGGAAGCTGTCTCGCCTCACCTGTAACTGCTGTGTTTACACAGATGGTGTGCTCTGAAAGGTCTTGCTTTGAGTTGATAAGGAAACTAAAATTAAACAGAGACATTTGATTAGCTGATTAATCAAGTTGAAACCAGTTTCCCTAAAGACCAAATCGATGTAATTCTCGCTCCACATCCCATGTGGCAAGCTTCAGTTTTCTGTAATTTCCTTTCATCGACATAAAGAGATAATAACTCACTGAGGTCAAATTGCTTTCACTAACTAAGTTGTGTTAAACACCTTAAATGTTACTTTAACCTCTGGGAGAGGGGTTGAGAAATATGTCAATTGCTCCTCATGTTCATTTTAAATGATATTTCCACATTTGGCTTTCTTTCTTTGTTCTTCCAACTATACAGATTTCCTGTGAAAATTTCTGAGTTTAATATGCCTTATTTGGAATTTATAATTGGGAAGCAAGGTTGGCTGGTTTCTAATTCAAATACCGTTAAATCTTGCTTCCAAATTTTTGATCCAGCCTAAATACCACTTCCTCATAGAAAGCATCGCCCATACCCTTAGACCAGGTCAGGTGTTATTATTATGCCCACAGCAGGTGTTGTGCACTCTCTACTAATTGCTGTATTAATTTCTGTCTTTCATATTATGAGCTCCACATCACATCTACCTTATTCACTTATTCATATCTTGCACAGAACACAATACTCTGGAAATAGTAAGCATTGAGAAAATATTCATAGTGTAAAAACAAAAAGTAATATTTCCACATAAGGACAGTGGTTTCCTGACAAGACCATGCAATAAGAGAAGAAAATTATTGTAAGAATGCAGTATTTTTCACACATCCCAAAGGCAGAAAGTATAGTTGAGCCTTAGAAAGGCCTAGAAAACAACAGAAATGCCACAAGGAATCACAGCAAGCTCTCTCTTAGACTCTCTTTCTCTCTCAGTCCCTAGTTTGCTTTTCTCCATACTCCTGTTTCATTCATATTTCTCTATAGACTTATTCCTCTTCTCCAAGCATAAAGTACAGGATGTTATCTCATAGCTCTGGAGTTTACGTGCTCTCAGTTCAAAGGACTGGTAGAGTCTAGTACTTTTCATCCCAATTCCAAACTGTAAGGAGAGGGAAAGTGTGTCTAAGATGGTTCAGGACCAGTGGGTTTCCTATTCCAATCAGCTATGGCTGGAAACACTAGAATAAACAGGATTTCAGTTGTCTGTGTGTGTATGTGTAAGTTGTGGAAGAGGCACTGAATGTGGCAAATGCCCCAAAAGTTGTCTACTACAACCATATGTCTCCTGGAATGCTTCTTGGAACAGCAGATCATAAACAACAATATCAATTAAAATGTTCAAGTGTGAAATGTCATTAGCTCCTCTACAAATGCTAATGAAACTTAGAGAAATATCTGGATTTTATAGAGATATATTGACAAAAACTCTTTTTTCTATCAAGTAAGGAATGTGTTCATTAGTACATACTATTTATTCAAAACATTTCTAATTTTTTGTAGTTTTTCCTCAAATCGTTATGTGGCTAGTAATTTCTTAATGATGTTATACATAGCATATCCAACTACACAGTGCCTGCAAAGTATTATTAATTCTTTCAAGCCTTCTAGAAATTAATGCATATTCTTCCATCTAATTTCTCAAAATGTCAATCCAATGAGATTGTAGGGAAATTGCAGAGAGATTCCAAGAGTTTATGCAACAGATGTTAAGATTTTGGTTCTAGTTCCCCTCATACATGAAGTGGTAAATTGATTTTCCTTAACCTCGTCCCAACACTACTGGACTCCTGTATATCCTCTTCTCTCCACTACTTCTCTTGAGATTATCCACGAGAAAGAATTTCTTTACAATTCTTAAATATTATAATTTAAAATGTTGAATGTCACTAATTTTTTTTTTATTCTGGCTGTATCTTCATTCAGATCAGTGGAAGATACGTAAGGATAGGTTTCCAAGTCACTACTAACATGCACTTATTAGATTTTTTTTTGCTTGAAAAAATGTGAAGCCCCTAATTTAATGCATCTCTTTTCTGGCCTCAAAGACTCAGTTATACTTCCTAAAGTCATGTTAAAATAACAGAATAGCACACGTCTCACTTCCTTTTGATAGGGGACTGGTTAAATAAATTATGGCACATCTATGAAAAAGGATGAGGTAGATCCACATGTGTAAACATAGGGAAATGTTTAAGCAAATAAATCAGGTTCAAAACAGTGTGTGACATAGAACCATGTTAGGGTAGGCATGCTGACATATGCATAGAACAAATATTCTTGGAAGAATAAGCAAGAAAATATAAATAATGTTTACCTGTCAGCAGAGCATTTGGGTTGTAGGAAGGATTGGGAACTGGGAACTAGCTTTTTCCATTCTTCATCCTTCTGAACTATTTGACATATGTCATTTTTGTATACTATGAGTATACCTTCTACAATTTAAAAAATGAAAATAGAATCAGTGGGATTCTTTTCTAGCTTCACCACTTACCAACCACAGGCCCCAGGGTGAGTTGCTTAACCTTAATGAACTTTAATTTACTCTTCTGTAAAACAGTGATAATCATATTGCCTGCCCTACTTGTGGTACGATGTTCCTCTTAGAACTATGGGACCAGAAGTTCACAATCCCTAGAACTTCTAAATTTAGCTTTGTGAGGGGGATAACCCATGGACCATCTAGAGTTACAGACAAAATTCTATATATATAAGTGTACATTTTTTCAGGGAACATCTGAGTTCCAAATGGATCTGCAAATCAAAAGCTTCTAAACATGTGCAATAGCCTATAGGCGCTGAGAGGGCAGATTGTGTGATACTCATCTTTGTGTTCCTAGAACTAAGGCACGTTTGGCCATTAGAGAATAATTTGAAAACATGAATAAGGAAATGAATGAAATGAAATCTTCTTGTGAAAATACCTTATGATCTATAGGTACTATGCAAATATTAGTATTATCATATTTTATTTCCTGGGCAATTCAGTATATAGAATTTCCCCCAGTCATGAATTTAATTTGCAAAGTTAAAGTCACACTTCTTAAATGTGTTAGTAAATCCTGCTCTTTGAACCACACTCTGGACTATGAAGTTCTGGTAGAAGAAACTGAAAGCTAAAAGGGAAAAAAAAAGAAATTAGTGCATCTATCAGGCCATACACATCAACATCAAGTTAATCTGAACTCGTAATCTAAACTCAAACTATGTTAGCTAGATTAATACCAAATGACAAAGAGTAAGCTACCGTATAGAACTGATGTTTGCTATACACAGTCTCTCTGAATAAGTTATGTGACAAGGATGAGTGATAAAAGCAACTTTTACTGTAAAATTAATAGCAACGTTCTCCACTGTGAAATGCCATATTTGCATAGACTGAGAAACAGTGGACTAGCTATTAGCAGCCCTCAGTAATCCTTAGAATTTAATTTATTATTTGAGTTTGGTTAATTCACTTAATTCATTCCCTCATCAATAAACTCTAAGTGTTGGATTAGGCAATTTCTAAGGCTGGTTTTTGCTCTGTGTGTCATAAAACACTTTCTAGTCTCTACGCTTTGTTTCCTCAATAAGCCTAGAAGACTTGTTATCTGCATTTTATAAATTATAAAGGTAGGCTACAGGAAGATTAAAGAATTGCCGAAAGTCATACAGGGGGATCTCATATCTTGACACCTACGGTACAATAATTCTTTCTCCCAAGGTTATGAGGAAGAAATTCAGTCTCTAAGGTGTGAAGTATTAGTTACCAGGACACAGCAAGGAGGTTATTTTCTCAAAGTAGACCTGGATTCGAATCTCAAATCCTTCATCTACTAATTGAGTCATCTTCACTTTAGTAAGTTTCTATTTTCATTTATAAAATAAAACAAAAATATGTTCCTTTCAGGTTCATTATGGGATTACATGAGACTGTGTACAAATCACCTGCTCTGGCTTATTGACTTCTTGCCCCATTCCTTCTTATCCTGGGCTAATTCATTCCTCATTGTCTCATATGCAAATCCAGGCTCCTCAATTAAGAGAGGAACTTTGTGGATAGAGGGTGGGTATTTTTCCTTTCTTTTATATTCGAGCATAATGCTTAGCTTCTAAAACATGTCAGCCTCATATGCTTTCAACTATCAGCATGCATTTTTTTTTTTTTTTAGTAAAATTGTCCTGATATTAAACAGTGTCTAACAGTGAAAGCCTCTTTGAAGAATAGTCATAGGGTCAAATCCAGGGGTCTTAAAGTGTGGAAAGTGCAATGGGTTATACCTGGACATTTTCAGAAACACTCTACCTTTGGGTGATACCACAACCAGAATCAAGTATAAAAGGCAATAAATTTCACAGCCATTTAAACTCATTCAAACTCATTTTTGAAAAAAAGAATTTGTTTTTCATTTTAATATTTATTCTGATGCGCTTCATCTAAGGTGCTGCCTCCGAAATCCCTCTGTGGTGATACCAGATGAAGACGAGTGAGAATAATCGTCCCTAGGGAGAGAGGTGTCCTCTCTGCCATGGAGGGTTAAGAAAGGTTGACCCCACGGTACTGAGTACGCAGCTTTCTTATGTGAGCGGTAATGACTCTGGCCAAGGACTTTGAAATGCGATTGCAAATTAATAATGATAGAAATCTGTAAAAATGAAATTCTTAGGACAACAAACTGAGGTATTTTAAAAAGTAATCGGTATTTTTACCCTCCTACTGTATGTAGTCCCTTAAGTTTTTTGGTTTTCTTCTGTTCTCCCTTGAGGCGACAGGAGATGGAAGAATTAAGAGCCATCTACAAGGAAACCACTCTCCCAAGTGGAGTTTGGTTTTATCCAGCTTGGGGAAGAGGTTGTGAGCTGACATTTTGCAAAAATAATTGGTCTTATCCTAAAGTTGATTGTGTCCCCAGAATAGGAGAGGACTGGGGTTTGCAAGTTCTTCCATTAGTAGTTTCCTGAACCCAGCTGGCATTAAATCATATCAACCCTGATTCCTACTTTACCTCTAAATTTTCAGGCTATATGGGCCAATAAATTCTATTTGTACCCCTGGGGATCTAGAGAGACTTTCCTAGGAGGTATATGGTGATGGATGGTGTTAAGGGAGACCATTTCTAGATCCTCAAATTCCATATGTTTATTCTTCCCTAAAACTGGTATCTAACAACTTGCCTGTGTTCATAACATCAGCCTGGTTCTCTTATTCCCAGATCCCCTTACAGAATCATTATCTTCCTTGTGTATCAAAGAAAAATATTTCTCATCCATCCTGAATCATATTGCGGTACACTATACTGGAGTGTAAAACTCTCCAGGGCAGGAAATAAGGAACATTATGAAATATTTGGGTCTGACAAACCTCTTTTAATGACACACCATAAACTCACATTAGAGGTTCATATCTTTCCTTGTCTTGACTGTATTTCTGCTAAGGTCAAATCCTATGCTTATAAATTGGGGTTATTTGAGCCCTTGTTGAAGTATTCTAAATTCAGAACATTTGTAGACTTCTATACTACAATCATGATCATGTTAACTTTTGTTTAAAGACTTCTCTCTTCAGTTTCACAAGTACTGTCAAAGACTGCTTCACCCAGAGGGATAGACTTTGTGGCAAATATCATTGATAAGAAATACTCAAGCATGTAGTCACCTATGGACCCATCTATCTCTCTGCTTTAGGATTAGAATAGTCAAGATTCATAAAAAGTATGCCGATAAATTCAATTTTACTGCAAAGCACACCCTGTCTTCATTTTCCCCATTCCTAATAAAATGAAAGAGCTTGATGAATATTTTCATTCATCTCATGCCTCAGTTGTACATTTTGTGTGATTTTAAGGAGGAAATTCAAAGCTTCATAATTATTTCTAAAGATCAATACTACATTTTGAAATTTTAAAAATATATATTAGAGTTAGTTGGTTAACATTTTTTCTTTTCCTGACCATTTATTTAGACTCATAAGAAAAATACTTTAATTGATTTTTTCCAAAACATGCTCTCATTTATCAACTTTTGATCTACTTTTTAATCTAATGTGTGTTTATTCGACTTGGCATACTTTAATGAGAATACACTATGGATTCTCTTCTAAGTAATGTTCTTAAAAAATAATCAATAACCTTTTATTATGCTCACACTTTTTCATGGCTCAATGCTTTCTATTTTTCTTCTTATTAATTTCCACTTAACCCTGCCCTCTTCCAACAATAAATCATATTCATTTCTGTATTCAGTCAATAATTGAGTGAGAGGAATCCCAGCACACCTCTAAAAAGGTGCATTGCTAATAAATTCTCCTTTTCATATTTGATATTTGTTAATGAAAATACATTTCAGTCTTCATGATCAATTTTATAAAATTGTTGTTTAATAGTAGTATTCACAATGAGAATTATACCCTTGGCAGTTGTTTCAAATTACAGCAAAATATTTTCTATGTCAAACAAAATTCTTAGAGGATTTGGAGTTTTTCAAAATTCTTTTAGAAATGTGCCAGCAAAATATCTTTAAGTTAGCAATCTTAGCCCATGTGTATAAAGATGCAGAGTAATTAAATAGATAAGTACTAAAATGTTTAATATGTAGTTTTCATATACCAAAATAACATTGCTAGTACTTTCCTAGTATCATATATGTTTTGCATTGATATTGGTTCTCTAGAAATAAGAAGACATTTGAATAGAGTGATTTGTGTTTTCAGTCTTCTGGTGACCAGTGCCTCCATGTATTTACATATTTGACAAGTGCGTAGGGTGGTCAATTGTTCATCAAGAAGGAAAATCTTACATGATTTTATAAGCATGCTGCCCTAGAACTTGTCCTCTGATTGCAGAGTGAGAAATGTACCCACTGGGTCTTCCCAGACTATTCATCATATATTATTATGCAAAGTAAAAGCTGCAATAAAAAAACTTGGTTAGAAAAAAATGGAAAGAAAAATAGAGAATTGGATTAGTTTCAACTGTTTAAATTTAACTTGTATTCTGTTATTTCCAAGTATCTGTTTGGAAAATATGAAATGCCAACATTTTATATAATGATGTCATTGCTATAAAAATCATTTTTAAAATTTTTCCTTTGAGTTTCAGTTTAGTTAGTTCTGCAATAAGCTGAATTGAAGCCCTTGAATCGGATCCCAGACAAAAAGAAAGCAAATTGCCCACCATCTTAAATAACAATTGAATGTTTTGTTTTGCTTTGCTTTTTAGTATCACATGTG
This sequence comes from Camelus bactrianus, assembly GCF_048773025.1. NCBI lineage: Eukaryota > Metazoa > Chordata > Mammalia > Artiodactyla > Camelidae > Camelus > Camelus bactrianus. The sequence goes on from NC_133561.1 coordinate 12,707,201, forward strand.
AAACTAGAACCAGTTTGTCTAAACATGATCAGTTTTTTGAAAAGCACATTTTCTCCTAAAATAAGCCTTCACATCAAACATAACATTATAAAATTTCATAAACATTGAAGTCAATGAGTCAATCAGTCTTGGCCAAGGAGGTTGACTTCTAGTGAGGTTCTACTAATATGGTTTTGAAAACAGCTGGGTCATCATGATCACCATACCATCTAAAGGAAAACTCCATCAGAAGCCAATAGAAAAAAAGAATAACATAGAAATATTTGCAACTTTCTGTAGTATAAATATGCATCAATTACTAAGATTAAGAAGTGCTGAAAGAGATGTGTTCAGCTGTCTGAATTCATATTAATTCAGGCAGTTAATTCATATTAATCTCATCTAATTATGATAAGGGGAAAGAAGTGAAAATGGAGAGAGAATAAAACCTAAGGAAAGGCTTCTTTTGCTCTGGGAATGAAGAACAGTGTCAGAAGGACCAGAGACATTCCTTGGAATCTATTCCATTGTTGCCTCAAACTTTTATGTCAGGATTCATAGCTCCTCACAACTTGCTTATATCTGAAGGCCGAGTAGAACTGGAACTCAAGGATCGGGAGAGAGCAGAGGAAGGGCTGAAAATTAAGGGGCATGCAAAGTAGAAACATACAATCCTCAGTTGCAGGGACCAATCTTGAGCTTGTGAACATGGGTCATAGTAACAATAATAGTCAGAAAGACCCAGAAAGTAAATGACTCATTTAATCATTTTTGCAATAAAATCTTGAGGGCACACACATGCCAGTTACTGGGTTAAGCTCTAGGTATTCACTGAAGAGAAGAAATAGCCCTTCCCGTCTAAGAGATTATAATATAGTGACAGACACAGACAAGTAGTCACTTAAAACATGGGGACTTAAAGGGGTCCCTTTATAATAAACTTATTATATTTATTATTATATTGTTATGTATATATTCTTTTGTTTATAATCAGTTAGGATCACAGAGGGCCAACATCTTCCCAGCTTTGAGGAAACCAAAGGAGGTTTTCCAAAGAAGATGTGATGTATGATTGAATTCTGAAAGCTGAGTAGAATTTAGTTATTAAGGGTGGAGGAGAGAGAATATAGGATTACAAGAGGAGTAAGCAGACTGTGCAAAGGCCCAGAGGAGAGATTATTTCATGCGAATCGACTGCAATAGCAGCCTGTGCTTTAGGGCAATGGGTTAGCAGTGAGGTGTTTCAAGTAGAATAGTAATAAATATATATGGTCCAAATTTACCTTTCAACACTTACCTCTGGATACAGTGCATGGAAAATAGTTGAAGGAAGCAGCACTGGAGCAGAAAGATGTTAGAAGGCACTTGAGGTAATTCCTTTGTTTCTATTGTTTGATATTTAAGAACCGCCACCTGGGATTTCTCCTTCATGAAGTGTGAGCTTTCAATCATCCGTTAAAAAATAGAATCTTCCTGCTCACCAGAAACTGCCTATAATGGATTCTGTTTAGTTGTGTGTCTTGGTCAGCTTGGGCTGCTATGACAAAATACCACATGCTGAGTAGCTTAAATAACAGTAATTTATTTCCTGAGGGTCTAGAGGCTAGAACCAACATGGAAGGTTTCTAGTGAGGGCTCCTTTCCTAGCTTGTAGGCAGCTACCTTATCTCTGTGTCTTCACATGGCAAAGACAGAGAGCAAGCTCTCTGGTGGCTTTTCTTATACAGGCACCAATCCCTTCAAGAAGGTCCTATCCTCATGACCTCATTTAGTCTTAATTATCTACCAAAGGTTCCATCTGCAAATACCATCACATCAGCAGTTAGGGCTTCAACATATGCATGTTGAGCAGACACGATTTATTCTGTAGCACTGTAATTGAGATATTAATTACATAACTAGTGTCCTAACAAGCAATCCCCTTTTAGGGGAGTTACAAGTAATCTAAGCCTTTCAATGACGTTATTTTATAAATGATGGGAACATTGTCTTATTCCTTATTATCTATTTTGGTGGGATAAAATGGTCTCTTCAGCCACCTGTTTTTCTTAGACTATAGAATAATAATGTGCATAACAATAATAAAAATAAACTTCCCTGAAGTTTTATAATGTGCTGATCTTAAATAGAGAGAAGTATAGGACACTATGGAAACACATACCAAAAAAAAAAAAACTGGATGTGAAATGCAAAGCTGGGAGTTGGAATCTAAAGGACAGCTGAGAATCTGGAATGAGGAAGGCAGAACAGGAAAGGAAGAAAGGAAGAGGACTGAGGAAGTCAACAGAGCTATGGCAGGTCTAGTCTGAGGATGAGGATGGCAAGAGTAGGCAGAGGCAGGCAGTGCAGTGGGACTAGGAAGCGGTTTTCAATGGAGAAACTGTGAGCAATCAAATTGGAAAGTCAAGGACGGGCGAGCACATCAAAAAAGGACTAGGATGGCATTCACTTTACTTGTTTGTAAATTTTTCAACCTAAGTCCACCGAGTCCTCCTTGACATCAGGGAATAAGTCCCTCATGTCTTTTTCATCACTTCGTGCCTTATAGCGTGTGAAAAACAATCGCATGTCAATTAGGAAAGACTTTCAGCTTCAGACAGGAAACAAATACATAGATTAATGTATGTTTCACCTTTTATACATCTGTTCAGTCATCATCTACTCAATCAACAAACATTTCCTGAGTGCCTTCCCATATGAGTTGTTCTCCAGATGTTGTGGGGAGGAAAGCCAAAATTAGATGACATAGCATACATTTCTATCACAATGATTAAAGGTAAATTTTCTTCCCCTCTTGCAATGTTAAAAAAATCTGCATGGAGTTCACATTGGAGTATTTTCTTGTGAACTAGAGAAGCTTGAGCTAGATTGAGTAGATAGCCACGCCAAATAAATTCCACTGAGGATTAATTAAAATGTGTGTCCTGCCATTGGCCTGTATAAATACAGGCAAATAGTGTCTCCAGGCAAATGGCAAATCTGGATATTTGCTCTCTGAGGCATACTAATTGAAAAAGTCCAAAAATGATCTATCTTAGGAATAGATGTTTTTCTTGAAAGAAAAATGGTACATCTCTACCTAATAATCAAAGGATATAAGTGTGTGTGTGTGTGTGTGTGTGTGTGTGTGTTGTCTCTACTACTTCTCATTTCTGAAACAGAAGAATTCTCAGAGGACCATTTTCTGAAACACTAAAATTCTCAAAAAGGTTCCCGGAACAGCACATTACTATAACTTGACACCATGTTTTAGATACTACCCAATAAATGTTTGCAAGGCAGCAATAAACCTTGCTTCTAATAGTAGGCTTCATGCTGTGCTACCAAAGTGCAGAGGAAATAACTGAGCAGAAAGCTCATATACAGTATGCAAAGGCAGCCTCAAAGATTTTCTGAGGCCAGTTCATTACAGTCCCTCTGAAGAGTTTCAGAGGCTGTCCTGATTCCTTTCTCATCATAGATCACTTGCTCAGTCCTTTCCAATAACCCGTGAATATGGAAGCACTCAACAAGGCCACGTGTGAGGTGGTCAGAAGTGTTTGGTCCATTGGGTTGAGGAGCTGAAAGCCAGAATGCCTCGCAGGTCTCTATGTAATGAAACAATGTCCCTCCAGTCTATTTTTCCTGACAGTCTTACAGCTGATGACATTAACCAGCTTTGTGAGTGCCCCCAGCTTCAGGTGCCAGCTTCAACCCAATAAGCTTGAGATTTGAGAGCTCCACTTTCTTAAAAGGTTATAGAGCATTTAGACGTCAGGCAGAAGTTCACCTTTTAAAAGGGGAATCAGTTATTCTGCAAACCATTTTCTCTGCTTTGGGTCCAGGCACTCTTAACTGATTTAAATTAAATTAAAGCAACAGTTTGTTTCCTATTCAGGAACGAAAAGCTTTGAAACTGAGACAGAAACATGAGCCCTTATGCTTGGCACTAATACTTAGAAAAACATATCGCACAGGATTTGAAGCAAGTTTATCGCTGCGGTTCAGGTATGTACCCACTAAAGTCAAACAACTCTACTGCCCTCATTAATTCTACATAGGCTGTGTGTCACTAGTTAGGTTAGTAAGCTTAGCAACTAAACACACTTGTATGACTTTGTTTTCTGGCCAGGCTCTCCTCCTCTTTAGAAATACTAAAGATTTCTTTTTCCTCAGAGATTGTTTTCTTCTAAAATCAAGCTGAAACAACCATTCTGATATTTTTGGTTTGACAAGATGTGAAGAAGAAGGCAAATACAATTTTAAACAATTTTTTTTTAATTTATGATGAAACCCAGTGCTGAACCTAGGTTGTGTAATCCACGCTTGTCTTGTCTATTCATAGCAATTGGTACAATGCCAAGAACATAGCAGATGTGTACATCTATATCTTAAGTGGAAAAAAAAACCCAGCATTTACCATTACACAACATTCTTTGAGCCTCTGTTTTCTCATCAGTGAGCAAGGATGATGATATTCATCTTATAAGACAAATCAGTGGGGAGTGTTTTCAGCTGCAAGTAACAGCAAACCTGAATGACCATAGCTTAAAGCAGTATCTCAAATACAACGGAGTCTGGAGGTAGAATTTACAGATGGTTATAAATTCAGAGGCACAACAGCTGACAATTCCTCAGTTTTTTTCATCACAGTTGGAAAATGGCCACTACAATTCCAGATAACCCCGTCTATGCAAGATGACCATAAAGGAGGCAACATGTGTCTGTTTTCTTTTATTAATAAATGAAAGCTTTTTTCAGGGATGCTCAGAAGATTTCTGCTGTTGTCTTACCAGCCAGGACTGTGTTAAACAGCCACCACTGGAGGCTAGGAAAATAAGACACTGTCTAGATCCTTACAAAGGCTTAGAGAGATGGTGCGTGATTGCCTGGATCTGGCCACATTTTCTCTCCAAACAAATCTGGGCTTCTATCAGCAGGAAAGATCAGGCTGGAAAATGGCTATTGAGTAAGCACCTACTGGTGTCTGCTTCAGGGGGTTATAATAAAGACTAGAGACCATATATGTAAAATATCATAACGTTAACGGGGACACAATTAGTGCTCAGTAAACAGGAGGTATGATTTATGCAGTAACAGTATATTTAAAGTAATGAATAAGTAGTAAGCATGAACTCTAAATGAGTTTGTGAGTGTTGGCATTAGTGTAGCTAGTTGCTGTATAAATATGAGAGTTTTATTTGATTTTTATATACGAAAATGTTAATTGAAACATACTATTGCATCAAATGAGGTGAGACTACCTCTTTTCTCAGAAACTCTTTTTAAGGTTAAATGAAATGATCATGGAAAACAAGAAAATGATCATGGAAAAGGAATTTCACATAAAAAATTTGTATTCTCTCCTTAACCATCAACTGGATTGTTAGTTATTGATATTTTCTGCTAACTTGCTTTCTAGCCAGTAAATGTTAAGTCTAACATGTAACTTGACATACAAGGTTCTGCACATTGTGATCCCAGTCAATGTTTCTGGTGTTCCATCCTCCACTCCTCATTACATACATCCTCACTGGAAAACTCAGGAGCATTCCCCTTGTGTTACTAGTAAACCCTACAGAAAAACAAAATTAAAAAAGAAATAGTTTTTTTTCTTTTTTTGTATGCTAGTTATTAATGAAAATCTAGTTTAATTTTAGGAACTAGATGAGATTCTTTGTTGTGATTCTGCACACAATGTATACGCTTTGTGGGGGTGGAGTTTAGTGGCACTTAAAATGATATCCAATCTGTGGCTTAATACTGAAGACTTTCTTGCTTTCTACAATTAAGGTTTGTTCAGGGATAAGGACAGACATGGATAGTGGACAATGTGGATCAAAGGAAAATTAGAGGAAGTGAAAGAGGAGATTTTCCCTCAAATTCCAGGGTGAAAAGCAGTATTATGTGTAGTGTGTAGTGTCATGGGCATGAGTTCTGGAGTCAAACTTTCTGTTTCACTTGATAGATTTTAATCTCAGCTTGCACCTAACTCCTAACTCCGTGACTTTTGGCAATAATCCCTCAAATATTACCACTTCTATACTTGGAAAATAGTGAAAACAATAGTACACATTTCACAGAATTGTAATAAAAACTAAATAATATACTACAAGTTAGATGCATAGTATGATACTGGACACGCAGTGAAAACTCCATAAATATGTAAATGTCTGCTGCTATTGCTCAGAGGGAAAGAAAGAAGGGTGTCTCACAATGCCTTTAAGATAACCGCAGAGAATCCACATCCTTTCTCTGATTCGTACAGAACCTTCTTTAATTGGAAGGTCCTATCTCAAAGAGCGCCGTTACTTAATCACTTCTATGGTGATAAGAGATGAGAAAGTGTCCTTTGGGAGCCTACACTTAAGTCCAATGTTACCGAGACAAGCAAGATGCACAGAAAAACAAACCCCAATGAAGTTCCCATGCCAAGAATTTACATGACGTACGACAGAAGAGATGGACACATTTTTGTGGTTTACTTCCTGAGACCTCCGATACGGTGAGTTGGCTCATGACGTTTGTTTTTTTAAAAGAACCTCCTAAGACATTATCCAGGGAACTCTTCAATCTAATGGTGATTGCATCTTTGTTTTCAAAGAAACTATTTTTGGAATTGTTGGTTTAGAGTTCCAGCTCTTGGTGTTGTCAAAATTAACTAGATAGCGATCCTGGGCAGGATATAACCGAATCAGCTAATGGAACTCATGTGTTGAAGAAAAATTACTTGACATAAAAGAACTGAAGTTTAGGGGAAACGAAAACTCCCCTTGGGAATAATAACGTGAAGTAGAATGTGCCTTAATACGTCGGAATCTGTAAACCGTTCATATCATCTTCCTTCTTGAAAGGGAATTATCCTAAAATAGTAGCAATCTTCTTGTTTATTTTTAATTAAATTCCACTCAGATAAGGGATCTTCATCTTTTTTTATAGGGGCTTGCTGACTGCCACTGCTCCATGTGCCAGATAAACAGAACACCTTCCAAACTCCATCCATGTGGGATAGCTACTTTTAAAAGCAGCATTGTAAGAACCAGATAACCCAGAATATCTTTTGGTAGGGAAAGAGAAGGACCGATTTACTTTGGTAACTGAAATCACCTCTGAGATGTCAGAGAAAAGGAGGTTTTAATCTCGTTTTCTCTGAGGACCGACACTTGGAAAAGTAAGCAGCCACAAAATTGTCATTTTACGGGCTCTGTGAGAGCTTCCTACGCTTTAAAATAAGCAAACAAAGCAACACAAACAAAACCCACTTAGGGCCAGTAGGCCTGCACAGGTGTTCGCCATTCATCCATTCATTCACTCGCTCATTCATTATTCATTAGTTCCCGGGGCTCTGAGAGTGCACAGGGAGCAGGGTTAGGCACGGGAAAGAGTTTCTGCTCTCACAAGCTGACATCCTCACTGCATTAGGCAACTCTTGGGTGAAAGAACACTTTCCAAAGAGTGTTCTGGGAAATTCGCTTACTCTGCAACACAAATTGCAATCTGTAAATAAGACAGAGAGTTCTGTGAGCAAATAAACTTGGGAAATACGGAGTTAAACTCCATTGGCACAATTTTTGTTTCCTAATACGTTTTAGTGTCTTTAATATGCCCCCCTACCCCGACACTGCTGAGTGCCTCAGAGAAGGAGGCATGGACGCAGCAGGGTTTGGGGAAGGCTGGTTGTGACTAGAGTGGCCAGTTACTTTCTTTCCCTCTTTCCAAACCGTACTTTTTGGAAGGAAGTCACTATGCATGTCACACACTTAAAGGGTAGGGAATAGGTTTCCCCTCCTTAAGGACAACGTAGTCACAGAAATTATTGCAGATTCTTCTTCGTGGGAGATTTGTTTCTTCTGTTGTTTGTGTTTCATGAGACAGTGGCCCTAGCAGCGTAACTACAGTGACTATTAACAGCATCATTACTGGATTGAACCAGTACCCTAAACTTTTAAAACTTTGATGGGAAAAAAAGAAGCTTAAAAAATTATCTTAAAGTAGCAAACAATTTTCTTACTTGCAAGCTATGAAGACCCAGTCTTTGGTGTTCCTTTTCTTGGACAAGCTAGAGAAATGAGCCTATTATGTGCATGTAGCAAAGACCATCATTTGAAATGGAGATGTTTGAGGGCTGCAGTTCTAAAGAATGGCCTTGTGCCCCATTTCCTGAAAAGTGGTCCATGGTGTGGTATGTTGTGGTCATTTTCAGCAGGGAGAGAATCATAGATCCGAGCAGGGAGACTTGGGGCAAAGACCCCATAAGAAAAGAAGCTGAGCTTTGAATTTGCCCCAAAGGCTTCAGAAATGTCTTTTAAAATTCAGAAAATTTGAAATTACAGTATACAACATTTAATTTCACCAAATAAAGGATTTGCCAACGAATGGGAGCCCAGGTTATAATTTGCATATTTACCCTAATAATTTACACTCTGTTTTGATAGCATCCTTTACTTTTTCATAATCCTGAGCAAAGACAATAGTTGTATTGCAAAATCAAGGATATTCTCAATTTCCATATGCTCCTAAGTGGGAGTTGGAGGCTGTTCTTAGAAAGTAGAAATCACCCACCCGCTCCCCTCAAAACTGTAATCTACAGTTTAGTTCAGAGCAGTTCAAAGGTTGATGATTTTGCAAATCCCATGAGCAGCCTACCCATAGCCTAATTTTCCTTCTCCAATGACTTGCTTTATAATTTGGTAATGTTGCCTTTGTATGAGTAGGTTTGCCAATTGTTAATAAAATTGCTGACCACCTGCAAAAGAAATATTGAAGTATCATGGAAAAACACATCTCAGAAGAGGAAAAAAAAAAACCACAATAATTAGAACCATGTATTTTTCCTTACTGTGGCATCTTTTTTTTTTTCCTAACTACAAAACCCCATTAGAGTAAATTCTGGGTTTCTAAGCTTTGGGAATTAATTGTAATGTGGGATTTCATATAAGTAGATGTTGCATGCCTTCTCAAAACAGCCAGAGTAATCGAAATCTGTTCTGAAATTTTGATCCTTGTAGGTTGGTTCTTTTAATTTAGAAACACATGAAGTATTTCTAAATGGAATCTACTTTAAACAAACACCCCTTGGCAAATCTGGACTGGTTGTGAAATGTGGATTTTTAAATAAAAATTCAAGTGAGAAGTAAACAATTTTCTTGGCCATTTGAAATGGCCAATAAACCAGAAATACCTCCCAATATGATCTGAAATATTTCACAGTTTTGGTGAACAGAATATAACCTTTTGGTAATAATTTTAAAATAAAGAATTAAGCCCACTTTATGAACTATATGGGTCATCTAATCAATCCAGTTCAGAATTGTCTGAGTTAAATGACGTGAATCCAAAATGGATTTTCAGCAACTCAATCCAGTGACCTAAAATGTTTTTCAGGGTGACAGTCGGTGACATCACTCTAAGAAAATCAGAACATGTATGAACAAATTGAGGACCCTACTTAAGAACCCTGGGGAAAATCATGGCAGCCAATTCTTTCATTTCTAAGTGCATTTGAAGAAGCCACAAAATGTCCTGAAAACTTAGGTAGATACTTCACAAGGTTATTGCGTTTAAGGTACTTTTGCTATTGAAAGTAAACAATGCTTATGCCAGACTTATATTAATTACATAATATCCTATGGATAAAACCCAGACTTGAGCCCTAACCCCAAAAATTCATCCTCAAGGCCATAAAAAACATCCAGAGAACCTATTGTATTAGAATACACGTGAGTGTTATTTGTCACGAGTGTACGCACGACAAAACAGAAGATGAGGAAGAATGAGAAGAGGAGGAGGATGGCAGAAGAAAGTCAGGGGCGAATGTCAGGATGAGTTAGATTTAGAGGATGACTCAAAATGAAGTCAATTAAGGAGAAATTTAGAAAGGATGGGAAACCCTTGAAAAGTTAAAGAATTACTTATTTTATACTGGTACATTTTACTAATATTCATCAAGTAATCATCTGTATTTTGTGTACTGCCATTTCACCAACAAAGATTTAATTGTACCCCTTAAGGATGAAAAAAGAATATACAACACAGTCTTTCCTAAAGTGGTCAGTTCACTCTGAGTTTTGAAGGAATCACTCAATGAGCTACTACAACCTGTTCTGATTGACTTCTTAGCAATGCCTGTATTCCATTTTTTACCCCCCCCAACAGGAACAATCAGATTTTCATTTGGGAAATAATTTTATTCCTAAAGTCTAGAGTATGGGTCAGAAGATGTTTCTGTAAAGGGACAAAGAGTAAAATTTTAAGATTCCTGGGACTTTGATGCAAATATTCAACTCTGCCACTGTAGTGCAGAAGCAGTCTTAGAGCATATGTAAATGAATGAGCATGGCTGTGTACCAATAAAAACTTACTTACAAAAACATTCAGCAGACTGGATTTGACCTATGGCTATCATTAGCCATCTCCTGTTCTAGAAAATCAGAAACTTTGTATATTACCTTCATAACAGCTTCCTTCCTGAAAGATAACAAAACTTGCCAAATACAACTCTCAGGATAGGAGAGATACACTATGTCAAGACAAGGACACGTAGCCCATCTATATCACCTATTTCCTCTGTTCCGAAAAAAAGAAGTTGGTGATCAGACATATAGAAAAAAGTTGAGTTATCAAAATGGTAAAAGCCCAGGGGATAGGGTATATAGCTCAATGGTAGAGTGTGTGCTTAGCATGCATGGTCCTGGGTTCAATCCCCAGTACCTCTGTTAAATAAATAAATAAACCTAATTACCTCCCCCTCCAAAATTAAAATAAATAAATAAATAAATAAATAAATAAATAAATAAATAAATAAATAATTTTTTTTAAAATGGTAAAAGCCCTGCATATATATATATATATATATATATATATATATATATATATATATATACAAGAGTAAACAAATTAAGCCAGAAAGAGAAAGAAAAATACCATATGATATTACTTATAAATGGGATCTTAAATAAGGACACAAATGAACTTACGTACAAAACAGAAACAGACTCACAAACATTGAGAACAAACTTTTGGTTACCAGAGGGTAAAAGGGGTGGGAGGGGATAAATCAGGAGTTTGAAATTTGCACCTCTTGGGCAGTGATGGAAATGTTAGCTGTCTTGATTGTGGTGGTGGGTTTATAGGTGTAGACATCTATCAAAATTCATCCAATTGTACATCTGAAATGTGTGTAGTTTACTGTACCAGAATTATACCACAATAAAGGTATTTAAAAAAGAGTAAATCTTAAAAGAATTCATAATGAAAGAGCAAAAATGGAGAGTCATAATCAATTTCAGACAATACCTAAGATGCACAAATGAATATTTTTCTTCTGGAGAAGACTGAAGGATGGTGGCAGCAGGGTAGGGTGGTGTATCTCACCATCTAGGTGTCTACAAAGACAGCAGAAAACTAGGTCCTGGCACCCAGACTCCTTAGTAAGATAGAGTTATAGACTTAAGGAAATTCTAGTAACTTACAAATTTTGGTGTATAGACACCAAATATTAGTCATCTTTAGTCATTCACCTATTCAGTCAGTAATAATTTGCTCTTAGTCATAAACATGAAAATCTATGAGCTTGCGCGTCATCTCTTTTTCCCACAAGAGCCCATAAAGGGACATGGGAATGGGTCATCAGTTCACAAATCAGGAAACCCCCAGACCGTGCTTTGAGAAAGAGCAGCCCAAAATGTTCCCGCCTTCATGTCTTGACTCACAGTTTGTTTCTCCTAGAACATCATTCTCCACTCACCCCTTCATCTGGCCACTCTCCACCCCAGCCCCCACACATCATACCATTACCATCAGCACCAAGGCAAGCCCTCCTTCACAAAGCGTTGCTGGACATTTTCATTTTCTGCTCTTACCAACTGGAAGGACTTTGCCGGTTCCCAACCCCACCCAAAATATCCACAAAGCTGTGCTCGGCCCCCTCACCTCATGGCATTTTTGACATTCAACTTTGTGTCGTGGTTCCATACGTCCATGTTTTTCTTATCAGTTCCTTGAAGAGGGTGGCAGTGTGTGGTTTTGCTGTGGCAGGTCCTGTGTGTTGAGCATTGGTTGGAACATAGGCAAATATCAAATACATAGACAAATGTCTTACTGGGATGTACAAAGCTGTTATGACCATCACATTAAAGCTCTATGTCATCCTCCAAAGACTAAGATTGACTCTTAATTGTCTAGATGACTTCATTCTGTTATATGTATATACTCACTTTTTAGGCACATATTAGTAGTTGTAATTCTTTATACAATTATATAGAGTTTATGAAGAATTTTTTTAGATATTTAAGTGGAGCCTTACAATCACCCTGGAAGGATATCAAAGAAAGTTATAGATGAAAATCTAAACTTCAGAGAGTTTAAAGGGTATTGCTAAGACACCAAACTTGTAAGTGGTGGAAAATAAACTTGAGGCTCTATGGAAAATAGAAATTCATTCTCTCTCTCTCTCCTTCCTTTCTTCTATCTCTCCTTCCTTTCTTCTCTCTCTTCCTTAGATACTTTAAAGACTTTTACATGTAAGACAAATCCTAATTTTACATGTAAGACTATCCTAATAAATTCCATCCTAAAGCTAATATACTCTAAAGTCTATTATATTTATGCTGAAAATAATTAGGATCACTATGTAAAGCACTGGATTTACTGGAAGACATTACATGAAGGAAAATTTTATTTCTGAAAATTTAGGTGCAAAGACAGACTCCTGTAAAAGAATTCCACTCCAGATAATTTTTGCTTAATTACTCATCTCATTTAAGAAAACTGAGCATTGAGAATTTAGACTGACCATCACAGCACTCTGAAAGAAAAATCAAATATACTAAGTTCTAGTACAAAACTTTCTGGAGCAAATTTCAAATGTTTTCAGGCCATCAAAATTTGGTCAAGAAAGTAGTCAGTCGATATTTGAGACTTTTAGTGAGCCCTTGTTGGACTGAAGACCACATCACACTAACCCTCTGCCTGTTAAATCAGTTGCTCACAATCATGGTGGACTGGGTGCATTTTGTGCCCCAGACTGTTTCATATGGACCCAGCCAGGAGTGGGACAATGCATGGGTTGTCAGAGGATGGTGAAGAGTCAAAGGAGGGCATCTTCCTTGCACGTCCAGGAAACATTCACGTACTGGTGTCATTACTGCCTCCATTCAGTGAACTTGACTTTCACTTGACCTCTCTATCTTTATTTTCTTCTACATAAGAGTAGACTAAAAATACAGCAAACATATATTGAGGGCATATTATAGGCCAGGTGTTCTTCTAAGCACTTCAAATATATTGGCTCATTTAATTCACATAACATTACCAGCATTATCCTATTTTACAGATGAGAAAACTGAGTCATGGACTGTTTTAAGTGACTTACCCAGGTTCACAGCTATTAAGTGGCAGAACTAGGACTCAAACACAAGCAGTGAGATGCCAGGGTCCTGATTCTTCACCTCTGTGCTTCATTGGCTCTAGCTTCAAATTAATACCATTTAAAATCATATTTTTCTGTATGATTATTAGAATGTTTGCCTCCCTTGCTAGACTTGTTACCTAACTTTGTTACTCACCAATTACCTCACTTAGAAAATGAGGACAATAATCACTGCACCTGCATCACTGAGCTGTTCACAGGATTCAGGGAGGAAGTCTACATAAAGCCTTTAGTGTAGGGCCCAGCCACAGGGCGTGCTTATAGAATCCATTCTTCTAGTGATCAAGATGTAGGCATTATCCTATGGTTGGTTCCTCTACCATTTTAATCCTTCATACAAAGGTGCCATCTCCTGTCTAAGTATGTCATTACGCCTCAGCCATCTTACCTTGTGCCTATATTCAGGCAGCCTAATAGAGAAGAAAAGTTTCTGAGGCAATTAAAGAAAAATTTTACCATTTCAGGAGAATTCTGTAGCTCCTGTGGTCCACATTCACGATGGAAGTGTTTTTCTTCCCTCTGATTGGTCACTTTAAAGAACAACTAAAACTGGCTTCTCTAGTTCTGTGCAGTTGGAAGATCCCTGCGGTAGAAACTTTCCAAGCTCAGTTTGGAGAAATGAGCTTGACATAACTGAGCATCAAGTCTCCTAAGTGAGTATTTATACACTTTGAGTCACAGGCAATTTGGGCTTCCGTGTAGGGAAACTGAGGCAAAGGGTGAAACACATCATCCATCCACATACATCTCCGCAAATGACCAAACAACCTGATGAGTCTTTCCCAAGAGGGGAATTTTTAAAAGAGTTCTGGCATCTAGCAATTTATATTGTTAGTATTTTTTAAAATAGAAATTGTTCCCCCTACTCTGTCCTCCTGGTGAGCTATCAGCTTTCAGTTCTGTCCCTTGCAAAGTTACTACTCACGTTAGAGAAGGTTCCTAGTCATAAAAAAATGCATGACTTGGTTTTTGCTTTTGTCGTAGAAATGCTTTTCAGTTGTCACCTTTGTCATAGGAGTAGCAGCAGCAGGGTCATTGAGACGAGAAGCAGTAAGGAACAATATGATTAAGGCTCTTCATATTTTCCCTCATTTAATTACCACAGCAACTCCATCAGGCAGCTTCTTTTACATCCTTATTTTATGGAGGAAGAAGTAAATCTTAGAGGGGCTAATTATCTTGCCCAAGGTAATGTGTCTAGAAAGGACCAAAACTGTAAATCAGATCACTTCACTCTGCTACCTCCTAATCCCATTTTAAAAGTTTGCATCATGTTTTAAATAATCATTAGTTTTATGTAAATGAGTATCAAAACAGCCACAAGGTCTTTAAGGTTTCTCTGGATTTCTTCAAGACCCTTTGTCTTATTTATAAAAATCTTCCTCACTGAGGTTACCAAACCTGATTCTTATACGATAGGTTTTTTATCCATCCATCCACACAATGCTGAATTCAAATAGAAAAGTTTTTCTTCCTTTATGTCAGATACAGTCAGATTTGAAAATTGGCCATACAAAAGTAGATCTAGAGATAACATAAACAGGAATTCAGTGGTCACCTCTTCTGAAACAATGTCAGGTTGTTTTGTGTGCGAGCTTTTGATTCTATAGGCAGATATTTTATAGAATAAATGTTGTAGAAACAGGAGGCACCCTGCACATGCAAACTGAACACTGCTTTCTGAAATGTGGTATATACTATTTTCACCCAAGTTGTTCTGCAATTTCAGTCAATGAAAACTGAAAGTTGCCCAGCTTTTCCTTCACCCCTCCAATCTCCCTGCAGGAGGATGACAGTGAATCTTGTTGTCCCTGTTAACCCCACCAATGTTAGACAGGGATGGTTGCAGGAGATGCCAGTCAACCACCAAGCTCTGCTTCATTTTTTTCCATGATCATTTCTTTTCTGAGCTGCAAAACAGCATTACAATTGCTACTTGTATTCATGAGCTCAGAAATTCTTGAGAGTTTTATTTTCTATTTTAATTGTAGTTTGAATGTGTAGGAAAACCAGAAATGGCCAGATTTTCCATTTAAGATATTCCAGCAAAGTTTGTGACCCAGGACTGTCTCTAAACACAAAATCCCAAATTAGTCGCCTTGTAACTTTGGCCCGTAGGCAGGTACCAGCTATAAAAGGCCGTGGCCGTGATGAGTCTGCGTGGGAACGTGCTTTCAAAAATTTCCAGATCTTCAGCTTGCTGTGACTATTGGAAGACTTTTGGCTTCACTCTGAAAGCCATAAAACCATAAAGCAGATCTGAGCAAAACCCACAGCTGCATACATCTGATGACAGTCTTAAACTGATTTTCCAAAGATAGGGAGCTCAGCAAAACCCAAACTCCATGATGTCAACGACACTGGACCTTCACTCTTTAAGCCAATGGGCCCTTTGTGGAAGATTTAATCCATGTGTTACTGATCTACTTAGAGTTAACTCATCAAAATGCCATTTGCATAAGTGTTTCCAAAATTTCACGAGCTTTTATTTCTCGGTCTCTCAGATGGATGCCGGTGGGAGTCATGTCTTGCCAGGGAACCACAACTCCCAGGGTGTAAGTTGTTTTCAAAACCAAGACTTTGTACATTTCAAGTAGCCATTGTAACTATCACTTACAATAGTCTTATGTTTAGCAGAAGCATATCTCCTCACTAAACGTGTTGTGGGGAAGCAGCCTTTCACCGCCCTGCCAGAGTGAGTGGGACCAGCTCTGTGTCAGTCTGCCTGCTTCCTGTGCTTTTCTACTGCAACTTTGGAAACACAGTCCTTGACCTTAAGGAGCTTACAATCTGAGAAGAACTCTGGACGTAGGCACAGATAACAATGCATGTCATGTTGTTGGGTTAGCTAAAGATCCTGCAGTGCTCCCCTCTTATATCAAATTAAAGTTCATCAGCTAGTGTCCCAAACAACCTGTCACCTTCCCACTTCCACACACAAGTCACTTTCTCAAACTTAACTTCCAAACTGCAGGTGCCTTTTAAATTTCACCCCACCTGCCATATTATTCTGCCAATAGTTTAAGCGTAGCCTTCCTTCTTCTGTATATATCAATAGCTGGGTAAAGACTAGTCTAGCAGGGTGACATTTTGCGAATTGTGTATGTTTGTGTATATGGCTGTGTGTGTGTGTGTGTGTGTGTGTGTGTGTGTGCGCGCGCGCACGCGCGCTTCTATAGCAAGAAATCTGGTCTTATCAGGGAGAAGCTGCTGTTGTTAGCATTTTGAGGGAAGGTAACTCAATATTTCCTGGGTTGCTGAGGTGGAACACTACAGATTGTCCATCAACTTTTTATTAGGAACTACCAAATACTTTGGTAAGAAAAAGGAACAAATTGGGCTTTGTAGAGGTGGAGAGACCTAAAGAAAGATAAGACAGGGGCCTTGAGGAAAAAAACGGAGGGCAGCGTATGTACGCCTGGTTTGTACTTTAGGTCGCACCCTCTAAGCATCGCTTGTGTGAGTGTGTATGTCATCTCTGCACCTGAGCATCAAGACCGCGCGTGCAAATCTTTGGACCGTTACACACAGTGACACTTGGAGTAAGAACTCTCATGCCTGTTTGGGGATTGGCTTGGGGTGCTTTTTGTACCCCAACCTGAAGCCAAGGGGGAGTGGAGACCCCTATGCTTACTTAACCTGAACTCTTGAGCCATCCAATAAATATCTGTTGAGTGACATTATAGGTTAACACTGTACAGTTTAATAGAAAATTCACTTACATGTAAAGTATCATCCCTGCCCTCGAGAAGCTTGTACTTAGAACTAGAAAGAGCCTGAAAAAGCCAAGTGTCTCATTATTTGAATGAGAAAACTGAGGTTGGGGAGGTGATGTGACTATCTTCAGTCAATATTCTGTCGACGACTCAGGGTTTCTGACCCAATTCCATGCTTTTAGGCTATAGGATCCTGTGAGAACTTACGCTTGTTTTGTAGATTTTTCCCCCTTCCCTGGCTGGATTCTGGGTTTCTTGAAGGCAGGGAGTAATGTCTCATAATTTTTCCACATTCAGCCCACCCAAAAATGTTATGCATAATTGGGCAGATTTAAGTATTCAGTAAATGCTTGTGGGATGAACAAGTTAGTAAATTAATGAATGAATAGGTAATTGTTACATGAATTGCTAAATGGGTGAGAAAGCCTAGAAAACCCACATTCCTTCCTCTTCCATGCTTTTCTAGTGATTGTCCTTTAGTTTGTGGCTTAGTAACTATTGATGTGAAAAAGATTTAGGGGCTGAGTTGACTCAATATGACTCAAAATACTGGTGTACACTGAGGCCTCATTAAAGGGTGTGTAGTGTCCAACTAGTGGAAGATATAATTCCACTCGAAACCTTTTTAATAGTCCCTGCCTTGGTATTGTTAACATTAATTTTACCCAGTCTTCTTTAGGGAGAGTTAAAGACCCTAAACATGTCAATTCAATTTTAACTAACAACATTTCTTCTCCAGAGTGGAACTGGAATAGAAATATGCAGAAAGGAGAAACGAGAACGGTGAATGGTTCAATGCACATCATGTCATATGAAGGATGGTCGACGGCACTTGGGGAGGGAGGTAATTTCTTGTGGAAAAGGAGGCTGGATTTGTTCCACATGCTCCCAGAGGGTAGAACTAAGGACAATGACTGGATAAATGCTCCAGATGCTACGGGGATGTGGATTTTGGATAAACCTCAAATATTTTTTCAATCAAAGAGTTATGTGAAAATGGAGCTGTCTGTCTTTGGAGGTCGCCCGTGCCCTGCTGATGCCGGAGCAGGGTCTGAGGGACCCCTTGTCTGAAGTGACCTGCTGCACCACACCTTCTGCACGGCTCCTTCAAACCTGGAGATTCAGTGATGATGACAGCTGCGCCTCTACCGCTGACACGTCGTCACTCAATACCTCGCCTGTGTTGCTTATTCCCCTTTCTTCTCCGGCACTCACTTTTTAGCAATTCCTTGCCAACCCATAGCTGTCAATGGAGGCTAAACTTTAGCAGATTATTAAAGCATTTCTCCTCTCTTGCTTGTCTTAGAAAACTAATGTCACTAAAGGGTATTGTATATCTTGCCTCCCTCAACGTAGTTTGATTTTAAATTAAAAAGGCAACATCACCTGGTACCCAATAGGATCAATAATCTTCAAATTCTTGCTCCAACGCTTATAACTGGGACAATTTTTAAACCCACTCGACCCCTCAATTTTCTAAAAGGTAAAGTAGACCTGATAGTATTATCTGTCTCCCCAATTCAATCAGGATTAAGGGATCTAACACATGTAAAGTGCTTAAGCACAGTGCCTGAAATACAGCGGCTGCTGACCCAGTGTTAGCAATTGTGTGCTATTGTTAATAAAAGAGACAGACTTTGTTGAGCTGCTTTGATTTAAGAAGACAATACCATTTCCAGACAATCTCTTTCCTGGGGCTAGCTATATTAGCATTCTGTCCGATGAGAAGGCAGAAACATCATTGGCAGCAAAGAGCCCTAGAAGCAGGGTGGATATGAGGGGTGGATATGAGGTAAGCCGAAATGTTACCCCCTGCCAGCTTTTTGAAATGCAGATTCATCAATCTCTTTGATGTGCCTGGCCACTTCCAATGAACTTCTTTCAGCATATTATTTGCTTTCTTAACCACATCACTTTTCACTGAGTTCAACATTCCTGTAGGATTCAAAGGATCTTGGTACATTCTTCCTAAATGAATTCAGAAGGTAAGTCAAAGAGAAGGGGAAACATCTTTGAATGGGGCTCTGGGTTCAGACTGGGGGCGGGGGAGTTGGAGGGGTGCTCTGTGACTCAAAGGACTAACAGTAAATTCAGCCTCAGGCTTTCCATGTGCCAGTCACTCTGCCAGGGGACCGATGACTAACTGCAGCCAAGTAACCCATTCTGCTCCCTTGTCTGAGTAAGTGGAGACAGTGTCCCGGGGCGGCTTCCTGAAGGGGAAGGAGAGGGACCACACAAGGAATCGGAAGTTCTTGGAAAAGCAGGAATTCAGGGAGCCATCACTTTTAGTCTTTTCCTAAACTTCTGGGCTGCTTTAGGGCCTCCATTAATAGAATATTTTCCTCTTTAAAGTGAAGCATTTTAACTTCCATTGTCAAATTTATAACCAAAACCCAGATGCAAAATGTGGCTCATCGGTGGCTGTATTAATACGTGTCTCTAGTCCTGCCCCGGCAACACTGAGGTGCACATCTGTGTTCATCGGTTGGTCTGCCTGCTAGACTGTGAGCTCCCCAAAGACAGGGACCGGTTCTTGCTCATTTCGTTTCCGCAGCAGGGTAGGATGTGCATCAGATATGACACGTTTGACTCGCTTAACCTTACTACATCCTTCTCGAAGAAAACCACACTCTGTGGGGAAAGCCAGAAAGCGCGAGTTGTTTTTGCAGATCCCCTTAGAGCCAAGGTCCACTCTTGAATCCACATCTACCAAGATGATTCACCCAAGTGAGATTTGAAAACCGCAGGGTCATGAGATAAACAGCCATGCTCTTGCCACCAGCGTCGTTGTAAACGCCCTGGCTTTTCCAGGGCAGCTGAAGTCCCGGTTTCCAGGCTTTAGCTACATGGGTATTGACCTAGATCTATCCCTGGCTTCCAGAGCCTTCTATTTTGTAAGCATCTAATTCCATGAATTAGACAGCTTTCTGATGAAATTAGTTCAGTGGTTTCTGTTACCTGCAATTGAACTCTGATTTGGTGCTTATCAACTGTGGAACAAATACACTGAGGAAACATCGGTTCCATCCACTAGGTCCACTTTAAATCAATTATTCATACCGGGGCTCTTGAAATCAGCAGGTGATTTCGGATTTGGGTCAGAGACTTGACCTCTAAGAACATACATTTAAGATGCTGTTTATTTTGGTGAATCCCATAAAAGGCCTTCAGAACCCTTGAGCTTGGATAAGCTCCAGGACAGCCCGAGGCTTGGAGCAGCCTAAGGACTCTGAGAATTTGACTTCTCCTTGTGTGGATGAGGAAGGAGGCAAAGAGTGTTCCTCGGAATTTCTTTGCTGCGAGAACAGCAGTTGGACTCCTCAAGGCAACACTTTTCTGTAAAATCATCATCGTCTCATAACGGAGGCCTCCTAGCTGAGGGTTATGCCCCTCACCCTGTCTGAAAAATGCCCTCTCCTCAGCAATGCTGTGTTATTCAACTCTTAATGCTGACTTATCAGCACTATCTCAGTTTAGCCAAGGATTAACTTGGCTTGCCCAGATGTTTCTGGGCTGGATCAATGTGTTGACTGATGGGAAGAGCTGTGGTCTAACTGGAGATTGGAAGACAGCTGGACTTGCCTGTAAGATAGGGGAAGATTAGTGAGCCCTTTCTACAATCATGAAATGATCAACAGTGCTCTTAGGACATCCCGCCCTGTTGTAACTGAATGTGATGCTGTACAGGAAAGGATAATCAAGCAGACCAGCTGGACCTAAAATAATGGTCCAGCTTGTCTAGATTTCATAACCTCTTATGTTGGAAGAAAGCATTTTCTCCTTCTTCTTTTCACTCTTTGCTACAGAAGATATTTAATGAGCACCTATTATGGGCCAGACTCTACATGGTAGGCACTAGATATTCCTGGGTGAACAAAAGATTCATAGTCATTGCTGTCTTGGTGATTATAGTCAAGTGGGGTGAAACAGACAATAAAATAAAAATAAAATAAAATAATAAATCCTGGGAAGTGCCTACAGAAAAAGAATAGGCTCCTTTAAGAAGGAAGAACAGAGGAACAGATACCTTTACCACGGCTGTTCTGAAAAAGAGAGCCAGTGTCACTGGGTTGTTAAGAGACAATGATGGTGGAAGAAGGGATAAGGGTTTGTTCTGCTGTTGATGAAGCTATGAGAGGGGATGCAGAAGGGACCTTATCCCTTCTCTGTGAATGATAAACATTGCTATGAGCCTCCCCGGGACTGCCTGGGGATGGTTTGTGGGGCTGTGATGTTATCATTTTTGATGCAAAATATAAAAATTCCAACTAAACATACCTTGAATAGAAAGGGAATTTAAAAACTGAAATACAAGATGATTCTAAGAGTAGTCCAGTGACTCAATAATGTCATCAAGGACTCAGGAACTTTCCGCCTTGCTTCCTTCCTCAGCATATTGGACCTTTCTACTTCAATGGCATGTCAAGATATTTTCCTAAACAAAGAAAATTTCTTCTCTAAGAGAAAATTAATGGTAGCTCTTAGATAAAATTCAGCATTACATTATTTACTGATAAATTATTAGCCTTTGTTTAACTTACATCTCTTTGATAGGTTTAGTTTACAACGTTATCTTCTTGATAATAATAATAAAAGATCAATGATAATTTCCTCATTCATCAAAAGCATTGTGATGTTTATTACCACATAACTCTGCCCAAGTATTGCTGTCCATGCAATCTGTACCAGAGAACTACCCCAGCCCTCATCTGCTCCCCTTTTACTACCACTGAGACAGGAGGGAAGGGGGTAGGGCACAACCATTAAAAGAATGACACAGCCATTGAGGATATGACATAAACTGGTTAGAACCAACTAAGCCCAAGATGGCAGAATATTTACTTCCTGTAGACATTGAGCCTTATTATAGGCTCATTGTGATACATTAGCGTGCTAAATGACACACCCACAGGTGCCATGGCAGTTCCCAGGCTGATCACAAAAGACCAAAAAGTGAGCAGGGGCCTAATTCCTGGAAATTCTGGAAATTCTCACCCCTTCCCCCAAATAGGTGGAATAATCTTCCCACTTGTTAGCATATAAAATGATCCAGTCCATAAAAACTAACAACCTCATACCTGATGGTTGAATGAATATTCAATTTCAAGTTCTATCTCTTCCATAAGATGTTTTGCAACCTCAACCAGCCCAAGGAATGCTTTCTATCCCTACCCTTCTATAACAAATTGACTTCTGTAGCACTTATTTATATTCTCTTAATGAACAGCACTCTTCAAGGAAACACGCAACACTCAATTTGTGTTTTTTAAAATATTACGTTAGATACAACAATGCTTATGTTACTCCGGTAGGTTTGAACACTACTACACAGGAGCTATCTAGTAAATGCTTAATGGCATGAATGTGATAGAAAAAAATACAGGATCTGGTATTGTGGACGTATATTGTTTACACAGCATCTTTGCTATTGGGAGAAGCATTCATGTTGTACTTTATGATCCTCTGGCTCATGCATGAGACCCATAGGTACTAGAGTAATTTCTCTGAGGGCATACTGATTAGATTCAAGGAAGAACATGGGACCCAAGATGCATTAACCAGAGACCTGAAATTTTCCTGCAGGAGCTATTCTTGATTATCTTTTACTCAGGATAAAAACTAAGAGGAAATGTAAAGTGAAGCTGTTATGGCTGTATTGCCAACCACAGTGGTGAAAGCCATTTGAAATAGGAAAAAAAAAAAAAAAAAAAAAAAAAAGAAGCCAACATGCAAAGATAATCAAGAGCCAAGAGGCAGAAAAATAGCCCTAATATCATTATTTGAACTCCTAGGTCCTGCTTTGAGCCGGATCTACCCATGGATTTTTGACTGATTTAGCCAAAAATAACTCCCTTTCACTTAAGTTAACTTTCTGTCACATATGGTTTTCTTTATAGATGTCATCAAGGGAAAGGTAAGAGGAGGTTTGGGTTACAGAAAGTAGACTTGTTTTGGAATCTGTTTTTATCACTTTCTAGACTTTTGATCTTTGATTATTATAAAGTGTTCTCAGCTGCAAGCAAGGAAATCTAATTCTGGATTGAGCAGGACAGGAGTTTATTAAAAAGAATCTGGATCCCCAGCACCTCCATTAAAATAAATAAATAAATAAACCTAATTACCTCCCCCCTCAAAATCAAAAAATCAAATCAAATCAAAAAGAATCTGGAATAGAAGAGAAAGAGGTAAAATTATCTCTCTTAGCAGATGACATGATTTTGGAAAAGCCAAAATCACTAAGGGGAAAGCCACAACAAATAAGAGAATTTAATTCTTAAAAATAGGCCACAAAATCAATACGAAAACAATAATCTCCACATACATTCAAAAAGACAATTTACCCTGTATAGTCAAAAAGACAACTCATAATAATGAGAGAGAGAGAAAATTTAGAAAGGAATGTCAGCCTTTTTTAATGAAAATTCTATAACACTCACAAAAGACACAAAAGTAGTCTTGAACAAACATAAAGACATATTATTGGAAGGAAGGCTCAATATTATAAAGATAATAATGTTCCTGAAGTTAAATGGTAAATTAACATAATATCAATATAAATATCATCACAGTAGTTGTTTCTAAAATCATTTGATAGAAAAAAAAAAACCAAGTGCAAATATCCAGAAATAACTGCAAGCAAGAGCAATGGAAGGAGAGGACAATACTACATATTCAAATATATTATAAAGCCACTCTGATTAAAATGGTGTAGTATGGGTAAATGAAAAGATCAACAAGCTGGTAATATAAATAGAAATTCCAGAAAAAGATCCAAGTGCAAATGGAAATTTAGTATACAATAAGGGTAGTATCACAAATCAGTTGAGAAAATATTGGCCTTTTAATAAAACATTTTAGGATAAATGAATAGCCATTTTAAAAAAAAACATTAAATTGTATCTCTTCTTCACACCATATCAGGCTAAATGTGAAGTATATCAAAGATAAAAATGAAAATATATAGAATATACAAGAACTGAAAGATGACCCAGGTGAACTTCTATAACCTAGAAGAGGATAAATTTTACTATTACTTAACATCTAGATGCAACAAGAGACAAGAGTGAAATATCATTGAATACATAAAATTTAAAAAGAAAACATTTTTTCACAGCGTCAAAAGAAACATCATAGCCAAAGTAAAATGACGAACTTGAAACCACTTTTTGCAACTTGTACAACAGAGTAAGAACGATTAACCTCCATAGATAAACAATATCTGGAAATAGAGACAAAAAAAGAACAAAAACCCAATAGAAGAAAAGGTCAACATGAATGAACAGACAGTTTACAGGAAAGGAAATGGATGTGTGGTTCTTAACATATGAATAGGTGCTCATAATAATAGGAATGGAAATAAAACCACTCCAAGATATGACTTCTTATCTATCAGATTGTCAAAAATCCAAAAATTAGTATACAACATTTCCGGTAGGAATAAAATGAGGTATGACCTCAACGGAGATAAACTTGACAAACTGTAGTAAAATTATCTATGTGTTTACCCTTTGACCTAGAAATCCCACTTTTGGAAATCTGTTCTAGAGCTATACTGAAAAAAAAAATTTTTTTAATTCACACGTGACTAGCTATTGTGGCTCTATTTATAAAAAAAAGGCTCAAAACAAATTAACATCCATCACTAGGGGTCTGGTTGAATAAGCTATGGAACATTCACTCAGTGGAGTATCATGAACTCTAAAAAGGAACGAGGACTATCTTTAGGTCCATCACTATGAAGAGATCTTCAGGACAGCTTGTTAGCTGACAAAGTGGAGCAACTACGTATGGGAAGATAACCCTCACCTAAGAAAAAGAGAGAGGGTACAAATACACCCCCAACACACACACATAATTGCTTAGAGTTTTAAAAAATTGATGATAAACCAAAAACAAGTAAAAATGACTAACCTATGATAAAAGGAACAAGGATATAAACTAGAGTTCTCTGACTCTTATTTTTTGTAGGTTTGACTTTGGAATCATTAATATTTTTCATAATTATACAACAAAACTCAATCTTAAGAAGAAATCCCTAAAGAACAAAAGAAAACTGAAACAAGAAAACCCAACTAGGTTTTCATTTGTGGCATAGCCATGTAGACAGAAGCTGTTTTAATTGCCTTTAAACCACAAAATTGACTATATATTTTTAGTGGGATTTTCCTTAATGACACAAAGAGTTGCAAACACACACAAAAAAATTCTTTTCAGTAATTATATCGTTGGTAGTAGTGTTGCTATTATTATTCGAAGATTCATTTCCTGGGAATCCATTATTTTCAGGACAGGAGAAGAAGAAACAGATGTAAAGTAAATTAGATCAAGCAGAGACTCTGTAGTCTTGAATTTGAATTGGAAGTATTAATATGACTTCATGATAATTTTATCATAAAAAAGTCTACTACCTATGTCCAATGAAAGTGTCTAACAACAAAGGTCAGCCCAGGATCAATGAGTCCCCTAACTACCATGAAGAAATGGCTCATGTCAGCTCTGGGAAGGAAATATACAAAATGAGCCTCAATCACCTGGTACACCAAAAAAGGACATTATCAAAATCTACTAAGCGTATGTCAAAAGGACTCAGGAGCCATCCCGAAGTGGCTGTCATAAGTCAAAGATGGGTCAATTTAAGTATCAGTAATAACTGCAATAGGTTTAAAGTCACATATATTTAAAGCTCATGGTTCATAATGACTAAAGAATAAGAAACAATTGGTCATTTTTGACTAAAGAAAAGTGATAGATAAATGAAAAGGATTAAGGATTAAGTTCTGAATTTCCTACATCTTATACTTCAGGGCAACTAGACAATTGATGAGAAGAATTTTCTCTTTATAGAAGAATTCCAGCAAATAAATTTCAAATGAATGATAGAATTGTAATATCACCATCTTGCTACTTCTGATCAAAAAGTGTATCTAAATAACAATTATCTATCACTGCTGACATCACAAAAGAAGTTATACGTCTTAATAGTGCCACATATAAAGTAGACTTGCCAAATGAACTGAAACTGAATCTGATCGAGCTTCTAGATCTAACTAATAACAATTCACAGAAAATACATGGAACAAGGGCATTACACATGACTCCATGAGGATCTAATTAGTAAATCTTAACTGTGGGAAACATTACAGGCAAACAACGCGGCTTCTTCAAATACAAATTTAAAATGAAAGAGTAAGAGAGAAATTGAATTTATAGACTAGAAGAAATTCAAAAGAACTTGTTTTGATCATGATTTGAAGATATTTTTTAAACTTAAAAATTACAAGCTAATCAGAGAAATGTGAGCACAGGTGTTTAATAATATTAAGGAATAATTATTATTAGGTAGGATGATGGTATTGTGGTAATTATTAAAAGATTAATTATATTTTATAGAGATAAAGATTGAAAATGTTGTGGATGAAATAATATGAGGTCTAAGATGGGTTTGAAATAACCCAGGTGAGGGTGGATGTGGGTAGGGGTAGAGATGAGGCAAAGTTGCAAAGTGGTCCATGTGCTGATGACTGTTTAAAAAGGTAATTGATCTACGGGGGCTTATCATACTCTTCTCTACTTTGACAGATGCTAAACATTCTCTAATAAAGCTTTTTGAAAAAGGTATCGGATAGCTCAAAAAGTATTCTAAGGACCAGAGAATCAGGGCAAACTATCCAGCTTCTAGGACAGACCCAAAATCAAGCCTCAGAAAAAACTTTTATAAGAAATGTCCTGTAGACATCAAGCATTAGAGTCCTCTGCTCTATTCCTGGAGTCACTGAGAAAAAGACAGACAGACAGACAGACAGACAGACAGACAGAAAGAAGAGTCATTGACATAGAGGAAGGGCTCACTTCCCCACTTCCCTCCTTGGAACTGATATTCTAGTTATCAGAGCCTTGGCTGTAACGTGAAGGGAGCCCAGGAGAGTGGGGAAAGTGAGCATTTAGTATTTTCTGTTTCAATAACAAAGTGATTCAGTTGTACAAGGATATATGTACAATCTATACTCTTTTAAAAATTATTTTCCATTCAGTTTACTATATGCTGTTGAATATAGTTCCTGGTGCTATATAGTAGGACTTTATTTATCTATTGCATATCTAGTAGTGTGTATCTGTTAATCCTATATTCTCAATTTATCCCTCTCTCCCTTCCCCTTTGGTAATCATATGTTTGTTTTTTATGTCTGTGAGTCTGTTTCTATTTTGTAAATAAGTTCATTTGTACTATTTTTAGATTCCACATATAAGTGATATCATATATTTTTCTCTGTCTGACTTATTTCACTTAGTATCTCTAGATCCATTCGTGTTGCTGCAAATGGCATTATTTCATTCTTTTTCATGGCTAAGTAGTATTCCTTTATATATATAATATATGAGTACTCCATTTTATATAAATATATATATAATATATATATATACATACATAAATAATATATAAGAGTGAGCAATTCCCCATATATGGAAAGGAATTCAGATACTGGACACAAAAATAAATAAACAGTGTTTACCTCACTAGGCAAGTGACAACATCCCTAGGTATCATTTTCTTCATCTGTGAGATGATTAAATACCACCTATCTTCCAAGATTGCTGTGAGGACCGACAAGGATGCTGTGCCTGTAAAACAGCACAAAAGGTCACTCGGCAACCTTTCTTTCCTCCTCCCCTCCTTCCTTCTTGTCTTACTTCAGTGGCTACCTCCTTTATTCATGCAGGATATTACTCGATTTGCTTAAGAGACACAAAATAAATAATTTTTTTTGAAATTAAATTGGACTGAATTGAATCCATATTTTCACAGGGGGAAAAAAAGTCCCTTTTTCCCTTCACTCTTCTTGTACACCTGGCTTCACAGGAAAAGAAATTAGCATTTGGAAATGCACATCTGTCTCAGCCACAGGTGAGACATTAAAGCATTCCCACATGTACCAAATCCTCAACCTTTGATCAGTATGAGGGGAACTTTCATTGCTCAATAAAGCAATAGACAGACTCCGTTTCATTGAAGTCAGTACTTCTCCTAATGAAATCTCTCCCCAGGAGGAAACAGCCCCACATTTCCCTCCTCAGAGTCAGGTGGCCCTTCCGTCTTTGAATGCTGTGGGCTGGATTGACTCAGCATGGGTGAGCTGACTTTTAAATTTTGGCTTCCTGTCTGTCCATTCATAGCATCCACCAGAGGGGAAGAGCTGTGGGTCACAAGAGGAACCACGGCGGGGTCGTTCTCTCCCACTACCAGTCAGCGGGGTCATTTCGGAAGGGGGCTGGAATATCTGTCCTTATGACTATAGGAAAGTTTTGTGATGAATGATGATTTTTATCTTTGGACTTCAAAGATTGACTCACGCGGAGAATGAGCAATCTATAGGTCAGATATCCGACATCATGGTCCTTTTTTTCCTTCAGCCGGGAATTCAGAGAACAGCGACCAGCTATAAAAGACATCTATCCTGTCAGCAGAAAAGCCTGCTTAATGGGCCCAAAGAGGAATTGTTTAAAATAATGCTACGCAATTTCCCCAAAAGTTTGTGTTGAAAAAAAATGAACAAACGGAAAATGCAACACCTAAACAATCTATACTTCATTCATAAAGCAATTTCATGCTCTTATTTTTTTTTCTTGTGGTTCAGATATTTTTTAACCCCTTAAAAAGTGTGACTGTCTTTTATTTAGTAATTGGACAAATAGTTTTTGAGGGCTTTCTGGGTGTAAGAAACTATAGAGCCATGGGGCTACAAAGATGAAAATATACGGTGCCAGCACTTACAATTTTAATGCTATTAATAACCTCTGATATGTCGTTTACTCTTTACTTTTCACAGTGTTTTAATATATCCTGAGTCATTTTAATAATTCTTGTAATTCAGTGTGATGACCCTAATTTTTAAAAAATCAGTGTACTACTTTTATTTCATCCTCTCTTCCAGAAGATATATGTTTAAGATACTTAGACCATAAGTGCAATAGCAAATCCCTCCCTCCTCTAGACCATTAGTACAATGAATTTAGACGAGCATTTGTGTGTTCACATCAGACACATGCCACATAGCTGTTTTCTGTTTTGTTTAGCGAGGAAACATTTGCACAGCGCCCCCTGTCTTGCCTTGACCTAGCTTCCTAGCTCCTTGATGTTCCCAGGTGGGAGGAGCTTGCACTACCTGCTGAACTTGAAGTTTGACAATCTCAGTCTTTCCCTGACCATCAAAAATAATCATTCCCTTATTCCCCAGTCATCTCAGCAGCTCACTTGAACAGACTTCCACACCTGTTCATCCTATTAGGAACAAAATAAAAGCAAAGGCTATTTAAAATCCCTCTTCTTCAACAAGGCCTTCTGTTTTGAAATTCTGAAATGGTCCCCGGTCTATTCTCTCACCAGCTGTGGCCTTTTATCTCCGAAAGAGAATAGCTGACATCACACAAGGCAAGGCCATTGTGCTTACAGACGCCATAAATATCTCCCCGAAATCCTCCGTGATAAATTTCCCTCTGATTAGTAAAGCAGATACTGTAATGTGTGCAGGGGGGAGGGGAGGGACTTTGAGGATGCTAAACTAAGCCTCTGGAGATATCCCCTCCCTCCCTCCAGAATTTCATTGTCCAACAACTGGAGTCATGAAAACCATAGAAAATGCCATCTGGATTATCCACTTCCATTTTTTTTTAAACTTTTTAAACTGGTTTTCAATTATGAACAAACTGAAATTTACTTATACAGAAAGCAAATTAAATTTGTTAAAGGTACAAATGGGAAAATGACTCTTATACAAATTGCAATATGCTTTTTACAACACAGCCTGAAAAGAAAAAAAAAAAAAGCCTGTGAATAAAGAGTGAACTGAGGGCTGTTTTGATCATGAATTTGAGTTGACTTTGTCCCTGTCTCCCCTTCTACTTTATTTTTGATTCTTAGGAAGACTTGTCCCTATACTTTGATTTTTTTTTTCTTAATAAGTTTCTATTTGTAACTATTAGGTGATCTTTCCATTAATTAGGTTGCTGGAAGGACTGAGGAAAGAAAGATTTAATCCTGGATCAAATGGAACTGGTGAGTGGAAGTCCATGGACTTGTGGAAGCATTTTCAATTCTTGTTGCCTGACCAAAGGAACCAGATAATTCTGTAATTTTTTCTTGGTCTCCCTCATGTATGTTTATTCAAATAAAAAAAACAAAGGTAGACTATGGCCAGGAGGTAAAAGGTGAATATGAAAAGTTATTTTTATGTTTCTTAATTACTTAGGGCTTCATTTTTGTAGGATATAAGTTTAAGACAGTTTTTTGCTTTTGTTTTTATTTTTTTAAGTGACAACCCATTGTGATCCGTCAAAGAGAGGTATGAGATAAATAAGACAGTAACTAAGAGGCAGGCAAAGAGACAACCGTCCAGACACTTACTCCTTCTCGAGTCTACCCCACAGACAGCCAGGAAGAATTTGGACAATGGAAAGAAAGCAACTGAAGTTGGAAGAGAAGTGAAAGATACAGGGGCCAAAACAACAAAGAAGCTTGAAATTTTCTGCTCAGTTGTCTGGTGGTCCAACCCATCCGTTCTGCATGTAGCCCAAACGCCATAACCAGTTCAACTCCTCTTCCCAACACACATCTCCTCGCTCTCCATCCTGCCTTAGATAGAATGTGACAGACAGGGGATTATGCATTTCACTTAGGCATTTGAATTTATTCAAGTCTACACTTGGTTCTGATGGAGGGTTTGGGGTCCCGCCCCCTGATCGTAGCTGGGAGTTTGGTTGGGTTGCTCAGTTATCATTGTACGTTCTCCATAAAGAGCTGGACAAAGTTTTCTTTGGCCCAAGAGGCTCCACTTTTTTCATTGACTCAGGTACTCAGGAATCGCGTGGAACATTTCCTGTGTATTGGCTCTTAGTGTGCTACCCTGAGGACTGAGGGAAGCCAAATATAAGACGCTCCTGTCCGGTCCAGCCTTGGTGGAGGAGACGGAATTCCCTGGCGGAGGCTGTCACCCTGCTGATTCAACCGCCACTCAGACTGCCATCAGAGGTTACTGGCTTTAGGCTGTAAGTTACAGGAAAACTTTCAGCCTCTCCGTGGTTATTTATAGAGGACTTTATAGGATTCTTCCACAACTTGAAGGCGGAAAATCAAACAAATGTCACCTCCTATTATCATGGCAACTAAGTTCCACTCTGGAAATAGAAGCTGGAACCTGAACCCATTAACTAGGAAGTCAGTCCTCAGGCATAGTTATATTTTAGCCACGCTTTTACATTAAAAAAAATTCTTTCAAAATTCACCCCCTCTAGAGAATTTTCCCTGATTAAGTTTGCCTTCATTTGCACTCTTTGTCACCTCTTCGTGTGAGACTAATGTTATAATAATAGACTCCAAGTAGCCAGGATTGGATTATTCAAAATACTTTCTCGTCTTCCTTTATTCCTTTCTCCTTTTTCTCCTCTTTCCTTTCTCTCTTTTCTATCTTTTCCAAATACTAATATAAAACTTGATATATAAACAGTGCCAGGCACTGTTCAAAGAATTTTAATCCTCATAACAATTCTAGGGGTCGGGGGTAAGGGTTATTATCCATCCTACTTCATGGATGAGAAGATTTGTATGAGGCAGTGTCCTTACTGGTCTGTGCATGACTCTATTTTATTTCTTCATTTACTCATGTTTATTCATTTGCTTTTGCTTTATTAGTAATTAAAACCAATCACACAACCTAAGATTTAGAAGATGAACAATATTTACATCTACTTACCTTAGCCTGTCTTAGCCCATTACCCTGCTGTGTTGCTCTGACATGCTAAATTTTGTGTTTTTATAATTTTTTTTTTTTTTGCTGGTTTGTAGAAATAACTTTACCACACGTATGCTGGATCAAAAATTGTATGACTCAATGTAAGTAATCTTTGAACGTTTGTAAAGAATATCGTGCTGAGGTCACCTGAGGACTTATCACTTGACATCATATTATTACGTAACTGTAGTTCATTCATTTGCACCCACATGTATATCAGAATAGACCACAATTTATTTATTTGTTTGCCTGTTGATAGTCATCTGTTATCTGCTCTTGCCCTCACAAACAGCGCTATTATGAATATTTTTGTAAGTTTCTCCTGGCAAACAAATGTAAGAATTTTCTTTGATACTTAGAAAACCATTGGGTTCCATGTTCAACTTTAAAAGAAAATACCAGGTAATTTTCCAAAATGATTAACCAGTTTAGACCAGCAATAGCTAAGAAATCTGATTGATCCATAAACTCTCCAACTTTTGGTCTAGTTTAAATTCCCAACTCTTGCCAATAAATTGAGCATAAAATGGTGCCTGTTAATAGCCTTGATTTGCAATTCTGTAGCTTAATTTGCTAGGCTACATTGCTATTAAGAAGCTGGGACACCTGCCATATGTTTTTAGCTATGTATTTTTCTCCTTCTGTGAAGGGTCTGTTCCCATATTTTGATCTTTCATTTTTTAAATCTCTTTTTCTCCTGAGCTGTTTGAATTTTCCTTATTCTAGGAAACTTTACATATTCTTGATTCTAAGCCTCTGCCAGTTATATGTGTTGCAGATGATTTTCTTTTCATTTGTAGCTCGCTTTCCCACCTTCTTTAAGAATTCTGATGAACAAGATTTCTTAATCTTAATAAAGTCAAAATCATAAATCTTTTCTTTTATGGTTTGCACTTTCTGCGCCTGTTTAAGAAATCCTTCCCTACCCCAAGGTCTGAAAGCTATCCACCTATATTTTTCTACTGAGTGTTTTAAAGTTTGCTTTTGACATTTAAGTCCCTAATCCATCTGGAGTTGATTTTGGGGTATGGTGTCAGGGTGGGATCCAAATTCATTTTTTTTCCAAATGGACAACCAATTTTTCCAGCTCCTTTTATTGAATAATCCCTCTTTTCTCCACTTAAATGCCAGGCCACCTCTGCCCTCATTAAAGTTCCACATATGCATGGATCTATTTCTGGGTTCTCTGTTCTATTCCACTGGTTCCTGTGTCTACACCTGTAGTGTGGTATTTTGATAACAGCTCAGCACTTAGAAGATCTTGTCACTTATAACCAAGGGAACTAGAACAGGTCACCTGACTATTCTGTTCAGTTTTCTCATTTGTAACCACGAGCAACAATCCCCACCTCACAGAGATGTTGTGAAGATTAAAGGGATAACGCAGTTGTGTTTTGTCATCTATAAAATTCTGTAAAACATTCTATATTGTTATTTGTTTTGTAAATAGTCTCGAAGTGCTTCTTTTTTCTTCTTCTTCTTTTTTTTTTTTTTTTTGTTGGTGTTTCAGAAATCTTTTGGTTGCTACTAACAGAAAACCTGAGTTGCACTAGCTTTAAAAATAAAACTTAATGGCCCACATAACTTAAATATTTCATTGGTAAGGCCAGCCTTAGGTGATGCCTTAAAACCAGTTACTCTTTAAAGATTCCCAGAAAGACTTTTCCGTTTCTCCTCCCTGAATCCTGCAGGGTTGCCTTCCTTTGGCGGCCTTGTGGTCATAACGTGGCTGTGGGTGGCTTCTGGGGCTGCATGTGGCCTTGTTCACATCCAGCCTTAAGACAACTTTCCTCCAAGTGGCTTTCAGGAAAGAGAGGAAACCTCTTTCCCAGACATGTGGGGCAATGTTCCGTGCCTCACACCTCATGGACCTAATCTGGGCCACGTTCTCAGTCCTTATCCAAGCACTGGGTGGACAAAACGGGATGTGAGGATGGGGCCCCCTTCCTGTAACACATAGGAACTGTGTACAAGTGTTGAAAATCTTGTTACTATTACTAAAAGGAAGCAGAGAATGAATACTTGAGCAGGGGTACCCCCATAGTAAATAGTCATAACATTTTTATTTTCATTTTTTAATTGAAATATAGTCAGTTTACAATGTTGTGTCAATTTCCAGTGTACAGAATAATAGTTCAGTCATTCATACTTATATTCATTTTCATATCCTTTTCCATTATAGATTGCTACAAGATATTGAATATAATTCCCTGCACTATACAGTATAATTGTTATTTATCTATTTTATATATAGCACTTAGTGTCTGCAAATCTTGAACTCCCAATTTATCCCTTCCCACCCTCTTTCTCCCCGGTAACCATAAGTTTGTTTCCTTTGTCTGTGAGTCTGTATTGGTATTGTACATAAGTTCATTTCTGCCTTCTTTCTAAGGTTCCACTTATAAGTGATATCATATGGTATTTTTCTGTCTCTTTCTGGCTTACTTAACTTAGAATGATGATCTCTAGGTCTATCCATGTTGCTGCAAATGGTATTATTTTATTCTTTTTTATGGCTGAGTAGTATTCCATTGTATAAATATACCACAGCTTCTTTATCCAATCATCCATTGATGGACATTTAGCTTGTTTCCATGTCTTTGCTATTGTAAATAGTGCTGCTATGATCATTAGGGTACACGTATCTTTTTGAATTAAAGTTTCCTCTAAATACATGCCCAGGAGTGGGATTGCAGGATCATATGGTAAGTCTATTTTTAGCCTTTTGAGGACTCTCCATACTGTTTTCTACACAGATGCCAATATCCTCATACCTCAAGGTGTTATTAATTAGTTTTGCTTGTTGTTGAACTTTATATAAATGAATAATACAGCATATACTCTTCTCTTTGGCTTCACTCACTCCACATCATGTCTGTGAGATTCATCCATGTGATTTGGCACATCAATAGTTGGTTCTCTTTTAACTGCTATAGATTAGCTCATATTCCACAATTTACTTATCAGTCTTCATGTTGATGAACATTGTGGATTGTTTGCAGTTTGAAGCAATTATGAAAAATGCAAATATGATCATTCAGATACATGTCTTTTGATAGACATATGTACTAATTCCTCATAGGTATATATATGTCTATAAATGAAATTGCTGTCACTATATTTAACTTTCTAAGAAACTGTCAAACTTTTTACCAAATGGCTGTACCAATGTATACTCCCACCAGCAGTGTAGGGGGATTCCAGTCCCTCCATAGCCTCAACAGTGTGTGTCACTGTCAGTCTTTTTAATTTTAGCCCTTCTGGTGGGTGGAAAATGGTATTTCACTATGGTTCTGATTTGCATTTTTTCTGATGAGTAATTGTACTGAAAACTTTTTCTTATGCTGTGGCTCTTTGGATATCCTCTTTTATAAAATGTCTGCTCAAATCTTATGTCCATTTTAAAACTGAGCTCTATGCATCTCCTCAGGCATATTTTCATTCAAGAGAGAGACAGAAAGAAGAAGAGATACAACAGCAGAGGAAATCCTTATTGGTTAAGCAGTTATTTCTTAAATATCAATGAACAAGTGAGAATCAATAGATAAATGAGAACAAATGACATGAAACAGAAAGATGAAAGAAAAACAGAAAACCTGATCATAGAGAAAAAAATATATTATTCAGGAAACAAAAGGAACAAAAATAATGTAATTTCAGTAATTTGAAATTGCACTGTAGCCACAAAATAAGTATAAGATACTCTAAAAAAACAAATCAGATGACAAGAAAGTCTTAAAAAGTAATAAAATGACTACCAAAATTAAAAATAAAAGTTCATGAAAAATAAAGCCAGGGAATCACTCAGTACATTAAAAAAAAGTGGCAGAAAAAATAAAAAGCATGAGAAAAATATAAGAAAAATTAAAAAACCACTGTTATTCTCAGATGAAATAACTGGGAATACTAAAAAATCCAAAAGAGACTTGCTATAAGGAATAATAAGTAAAGTTAGCATGAACACAGGATACATGCTCAATATACAAATCAGGTATTTCTATATACTAGAGAGAAAGAAATGAAAAATGAAATTTAAAATTTACCATTTCCAGTAGCAGCAAAAGATGATCAAATATTTAGGAATAAATCTAATGGAAAATCTGCAAGACTTGAAACTACAAAACTGGGAGAAACTACAATTGCTGGGAGAAAATAGATATGTCTAAGATAATTGGAGATTCATACAGAGATACAACATATTCATGGATTAGGAAGTCTGTCTTTTTAATATATCCAAATTGAACTATAGGTTTAATGCAATCCTAATCAAATAAGAGCAAGACATTTTGTGGAAATTGACAAGCTGGTTCTAAAATATATAAGGAGCTGTAAAAGACCTGGAATCACCAAGAGTATGCATCTTTTCATTTGTATGTAGGAGGATTTATGTATTCTGGACACAAGTACTTTTTAGCTGTATGTATTGTGAAAATCTTTTTGCGTTCTGTGGCTTGTCTTTCAACTCTCTTGATGGTATTTTTGTATGAATAGAAGTTTTTCATTTTAACGGAATCCAAGTCCAAAATCTTTTCATTTACAATTTGTGTTTTGTGTGTGCATTCCTTTACATGAGTAAAAAGGGAAACAGTTTCAGACTATTTCCCTTTCTATTGTAAGAATGTAAGGAGAAGGACTTAAATCTGTGATGCCAACCTGTACCGTAGGCATTTACCTAAATGGCTTATTCCTGTTTCTTTAGAGACGAAGCCTCCATGTTTGGATAGGAAATGACAGCCTGGCTGCCTGTGCCAGGCAAGGGAGGTTGAGGGCAACTATTTATGGTTTGATCCTCCAAACACATGTACTATCACTTCTCCGAAGCTCTCTTGAGGAGTATTCTGAGCAGTGGCTTTATTATGCACTATTTCCCTCAAAACACCAGAAAAACCAAAATAGAATCTGTTAAAAAAAAAAAAAAAAAAAGATTATCTTAGGACATGTGGTCTAAAGATATGTGCCGAGAGAGGCTTTAAAAAAAAAAAAAAAAGCTATATACGTTTTTACTCTTCCGTGATGACTCAATGTTTTTGTCACTTGCAGATATTTAGTCTATATGTTGATGCCAAGATCAGTTTAGATTGTAACATATAGTGAGGGAAATCGTTGGAAGCATAGGAACGAAACAAACCAAAAGTTAAAAAGTTAAATGTTAAAAAGTTATATCTGAGTAGAGGGAATAATTTGGGATGATATTTTCCTGTGTGTATAGTTTTTGATCATAAAAATATTACAAATGTAATTTTTAATAAATGGGATAGTGAAGAAGAAAATCATTTTTAAAAAAGGAATGAGATCAAAGATTTATCTAAACCAATGTCTGGAAAACATATAGTGACTGGTTCAGGCAATGTCCTACACCATCTTTGCCCCCAAACACAAAAATGAAAATACATGGTTTAATATTGACCTAATGGTTCTAAAAATCCTCAGACATCAAAGAAAGATGCAGCTATGTTAGCTGCATGGAATTTTGCCAAGGGCATTTTATAAGGATTATTCAAAAAGTGTTGAAATAAGAATGTTTTTCTGACTAACCTGCAATTAACCATAACATTAAGTGACTCCAAGTGTTCCAGTCCCTTAAAATTCTGTGTAATTATACTCTTCCCAGTGCCTCATGCTTACCTCCCTAGAATTCTTTGCCAATGTGTTATTCTATATTTTAAACCACCAAAATACAGTCCAGTGATTCAGAGCTAAGGAAGAAAACCCAACTTCTCTCTATACTTTAAGTAACTACGCGATCTGGCTCTCTGGGAATAAGGAGCCATGTCCCAGTATCAGCACAGGGAGTTACTGTGGTCCAAGCAGGTGAAATTAATGTACTGTTCCAAACGCACCAGTGATGTTCTAAGATGTCTCCATCCCAGTCAAAATCCTCATATGTGAGCAGCCCACCCTCCCCCCCAAAAAAAACATGACAGAAGACACAGCAGAAGAAAGCAAGGTCTATCTTTGAGAAGGTTACCACTCAGAAGACAAGACCAGATATAAATATAGCAAATCATGAAAAAGCTTACGAACAAGTTATATTAGGACCCTCTCCACGATGCACTGTGTGGGAAGGTAGAGTATAAATGTTCAAAGGAATCAGAAAATACAGTCAGGAATTTGAACTATATCCAGCTTTTTATGCAACTGTAATAAAGGTGTCAGCATGAGACTAAAAGAGATTCAGATGTGTTTGGGGACATCTGGCAAAACGGCAGTGTCCGCCTCTGGAAATTTGTTTGCATGAAGACTGGGGAATCTGGGAGAGAACTGATCCCAAGGGAGGGACGGTCCAGGCGTGATGAAGTGACTCAGGAAAAAAAACCTTAGTCATTGGATGAGAAAGAATTCTGATCACAGTGAGTCTGAGATTTATTCCCAACTTAACCTCAGTTGAGCTTGGTCTGAATATTATGGAAAGCAAACAGTTTTAAGTAAATAATGAAAGAGTTGTTTTACTTTGAGACCTAAGCAGCTCTACTTTGGACCCCCTGTAGCAAAACTTCACAGGAAGGGAAAGTCTCTCCCCACCTCTTTTCTATAGGGCATCACACAAGGTTGATGCCCTGAGGACACCAGCATGGTGCCAGCAGAGCCAACACTGAGTTTACTATGTGTTGTCAATAGTCTGAGGTGGTCACTCAGGAGGAAATGCCACTCTTTTGTATTAGTGACAGAGACAAGGTACCCAGCAGTGGAATAAAGGCAGCATCTGAGACAGGCTTTTATACCCAGCTCAACATTAGCAGACGCCAATAAAAGACTGCTAAACCAGCTGGATCACAAGTAAAAGTGCCAAATCTGGCAGAGTAGAAATGTACCTTTCATGCCCAGGAGAGCAGCAGCAAGCTCAACTGTGCCCAGTACCACGAAATCTGACTTAGTGGCCAGATAAGAATGCAGGGCCAGAGTTCCCATAGGGCAAGAATTTCCAGGAGTCTAGGGGATCTTCTGTCCTTATAAGAAGATATGAGATAGTGACAAGTAAGTCTTTAACATTAGCCTACCTTAGGCTATCTGCAGGAAGAAGAGGTCTTGAGAAATCTAGGATGTACAATTAATTATGTCTCAAAGGATAGAAAAGAGTCCCTGTGATCTTCAAGATTAGGTTTACAATGAAGGCAAAAATGATACTAAGCATGCATAAAGAAGTAGTATCTAAATGCCCCAGGATTTACTGTATGGAAGCTTTAGAGGATCACAATCCTAGGAGGTCACAAAGGTAGAAATCAAGTAGACCATTCATCTCATGTTCAAATACAAGCGTGAGACCCAGGAGAAAGCAAGCCAACCACAGACAAGGGGTGGAACAGGCAGCGGGACAGAAATCTTCTGACTTCCAGTCCAGGGCTCTTTGAATGGCACCATGAGCACTCAGGGAAACCAAATGAGATTTAATAAGCCCGGCCTTTTGATTCCCAGATACTGTTAGCAAATCACCTATAGCCGTTCTGTACCAGTAAAAACTCAAGCTGGGAATTAAACAGCTAGCAAAATGCCCTCTCCTTGAACGTCAATGGGTTTACATACATTTCCGAGACTTTAGAAATGTAAATTCCTGCATTGGTTTCTGATATGACTCCTTAAAAATTAGAAGTAGCATTAGAATTAGCTCCAGAAGAGAAAAAGGTTGTGCAATGGTTTGTTTTCTTTTACAAATGGATGAAGAAAACATGGCGGGAAATGAAGAAAGAAAGGAATGCAAAGCGAAAAATGAGAACCAGAATGAGGAATAAAAATAGAAGAGTAAGTAAGTGCAGGAGAAAGAGCCAAATGAGAAGTCCGGAGTCTTCACATGAATGAGATGGGTGGGTGAACTCCACCAAGAGTGTACTGAACGTGAAGTTCATCTGTTTTAACGGATGTGATTTACTTGACATAAGTGACAGACCGAAACGGAAATAATAATCATCTGTCAAACTACCAGTTTGACTGTTTCATGACGGTCCTGGCTATTGTTTTCTTTTCTTTCTTTTTTTTTTTTTTTTTCAACCTAACCTGGCTGTTTCCTTGACCAGTCAAGTCAGAACAAGACACTCAATTTGTACACGTCAACACAGGCTTGCTCTTGAGTTAATGGCTCAGAGTCTGAGTCACTGCTATGAGAACCCTAGATCCTAACTTTTCTCCTCTTCTAAATTAGAATGAGATGGCCTCTGTTTATACTTTCATTAAATAGAACTACATGATTACAACCTTTCCACTGGAGGGTGGTGGGGTTGAGCAGAGAATTTATTAGCATGAGCCAGTACCATTGACGGCATGGCTGCTTTGGTTGTGAGCCGCCAGTGGCTGAGATACACTCCAGCTTTGCTATTTTTCCTTATGGGTTCTCGTCAATGCATGGCTTCTAGAAGCTTCTAGGGGCTTGTGTCTAAATATTGAAGAAAGAAAGAAAGATATTAGTATTTCTTCCATGTAGCCTAACTACTTCTGTAACACCTATGTTATCAGAGATTTTCATTTGAAACCTGAAGCTTCTCTTTTACTTGTCCTAGGGGAAATTATGCTTAGATTCCTGGGAAGTGGTGCTGTCTTATCAATTTGTGATCTTTTATTATGTATGATAATCAAACTGGAATCTTTTAAGGGTGTCTTCCTTTTATTGCAAAGTTCCTTTCTCCTTCAAACTCTCCTATATCTGTTGAGACCCAGCCTCTATAATGACCTCCTTGACCATCCCCTCACCTCAAAATCCAGATACTCTTTGAAATTAATCTCTCCTTCCTCTGTTTCCTTAGCGCTTGACTTCTGCATATCCTGCTGTGAATCCTGTTGTATCTACATTGTGACCATTTCCTGATGATAGAAACTATGTTTTAGCATCATCACTTTCTTAATGAGAAATTAATATTTGTTAAATTAAACTGAACTGCAGAAAGCTAACAGGCAGGGTGCTGAAGAAGAGGTAAGAAGAGAAGGACAAGGTTTTTGGTAGTTGAAGGGACTGTAGAGAGATTAAAAAAAAGATGGGACAAGATTGCTTGACATTATCATGGAAGGGGATTCAGAGTGACGGGAGGTGCTTGCAGGGAAGACAAAAGGATTCTCAGAAGGTGGATACTGGGTTGAAGACAAAACAGGAAGTAGTCAGAAGTGAATAAGGTGCTGCCACTATAGTAAATGCCTTAACTTATGCCGTTGTGATGGCATCTCCTTCTTAGAGGGAAAGGAAAGAAAATCAGGAGAGTAGGAAAGAGCAGTCATCCCACCCCAGAATACTTCTCCTTCCCCCTTCTTCCAGGCAGTCCAACTTGTTTCTCAGGCTCCTGAGCCTCTGCGATGCCTTGCTGGCTTTGTACCCAGGTGCTATGCAGTGATGCAAGCCTGTTCTCCCCATGGCTTCATCAACACATTCTGTAATGAAGTTCCCTAAGTTTATTCCTTCTTTTAAATATAGATAAAACATGTGTTATTAGATTATAAAAATATACAATTAGCATGTATGTGTGACTTTATTTTTTTATCTATGTCTTAGTAAGGTTATAGATGGATGGATGGCTAGATGGATAGATAGATAGATAGATAGATAGATAGATAGATAGATAGATAGATAGATATTGATAGATTGATTGATAGAAAGAAAGAATAGGGGTGTGAGTCTTCTGATTTTTTATTTCCCTTCTTTTATGATGAAGTAATCAAATTCATTATGAAACCTTAAGAAGGATATTAAATAAATAAGGATGATAAAATTGAGAACAAAGATGTGCTGTGCAAAAGCAACAGGTGTTAATAATGAAACCAGTAGGCCAATACATAGGATCCTAGGAAGAAAACACAGGGGTGACTGAGAGAAGCCTGGACCGAGAAATAATCTTTGAAGATTCATATGGGATAGACGGTCCCCCATACTAAGCAGCCAGCCTCTTGCCTCATCTGTCAGGGCCTCTGTTCTGACTTCTTCATTGCGTTCCAGTCTCCCAACCCCTTCCCTCCAGATGCGGACCACGTAG
Source organism: Camelus bactrianus (assembly GCF_048773025.1). Lineage (NCBI taxonomy): Eukaryota > Metazoa > Chordata > Mammalia > Artiodactyla > Camelidae > Camelus > Camelus bactrianus. Next base: position 12,749,034 of record NC_133561.1, read on the forward strand.
AGAAACTTGAATAGGCAACAGCCCCTTACTCTTACAACCGACAAGGTTTAGAAAGGAAACAGAAGGGAAACCTATGGTTCTGTTATTTCAGGGGAAAATGAAATCATTTTTAAATGGTTTCATATATATTATCTTAGTTGATCCTTGCAATAATCACCCAGTGAGGGACAAAAAGCAACTTTTATTACCTGCCCTCCCCTCCCGCATTCAGTTAAAGAATCTTAGGCCTGAGAAGATTTCTGGGAGTTATCCAAGGTCACAGGGTTGGTGGGAGTACAGCCTGGCTTTCTGTGACAAAAGGTGGTGTTTGTTTCATCAACCTTTCTGCTTCTTGGTTCATCCATGATGGCTGTATGCTGTCAAAATTAGCACTGTTTACTGGGTACATTATGGGTCAGACAGATTTTTGTGAACTGGGATGACCTGGGGAGCTAACCATGAGGCATGACTTTATTTTATTAGAAAAATTTGTTCTGGATTCTAAACAACTGGTTTACATACAGTATTTTAGTACACAGCTCTTTCAAAGAGGACTGCCTGTACTAAGCTTCTAGCTTCTAAGGATAGAAAGATAGTCCCTTTTATTTTTCCTGTTCTGCTTTTGGAAACTACCAACAAGGGTGCCAATTAGCACCAGATGGGACAGGGACTGTGTGATGTGGAACTCCAACCACTGGGAACTGGAAAAAGTCCACTAATGTATTAAGCAATCGAAGAGCCAGAAGTTGGGCAGGATTTGAGTTTGGCACAACGTAAAGTTCTGATCTGTAAAGGCCCAACTTTATACACAATTTCTGTCCCTCTCCACTCACTGCCTGTGAGGAGTATCAAGGGATCTGGGAATTTGAAATTCTAGTACCTTTGCGGCCATAGACTTTCACAAGCATATTGCCTTTCTCCCTGAATCCTGTCTCCATTTGGAACCTGAACTAATCTTTACAGAATAAATCAGTAAAGGTGCAAATGCCTGTTGTCTTGGAAACTTGGATTTTTAGGTATATAATTCTTACTTAGCTGCCTAGATTCAAGAACATATTCATTTTTGAAATTATAACTTTGCATTTGTACAAAGTCAAGCGTGGAACTGAAGCATTAGATGAGTCACTCAAACTAAAAGTTATCTCTGTTTTACTGAAAACAGAGCTATGTGAAGCAATATAGGACTTTCTATTGATATCCTCCAGATAAATGTCTTTCTTTTCTTCACCTAGCTAGTCATATACCTCTGATGCAGGTGAGTAGACTGCAGCACAGTCCATTTGGCTTGCTGAGTTCTGTCACTTACCACTCACTACATAAACATCAGCTCTCCCAGGCAGTGATCTATGTCACCTTGAAGACAGATGAACACAAGACAAATTGAACACAGTTTTGCCTCCGCCTTGCTTTAAGCCTGCATTTCATAGAAATGATCAAAGTTAGGCTTCATCTATAAAATGAATGGGTTAAATTTAAACATTTCTTTGTGATTTTTTTTTCTCATTATGGCACGCATAGAAAACGGTATTATTCTGTAGAGCTCAGTGGGCCAAAGTGATAAGACAGCTCATGACCAGAGGAAAACAACTGGGGGCTGCCCAGTCAAACCAAGAGCTGAGGAAACCAATAGCTTTGTTCATCTGGAATTCATCAGTAACACATCAGTGTGTCAACACCTACCACTGGGCGTACAACATTGGAAGCTCTGGAGTAAAGGATGTTTATGGACCCACTGGGGATTCCGTGACTACTTTTTAGCATAAGTTCACTGTGACTTACTCACTGAATTGTGATTTGAGCACCATGGTCCCAAACCTTCTAGATCATAAACTGGTCCCAGGATGTGAGTCTCTTGGTTAAGACCACTGATAAGTCGCCTAAGCTGGGGTGACCAACTGTTCCAGTTTGACCGGGACTGGGGGATTTCCCATGACAGATGTGACAATTTCAGTGCTAAAACTAGAACAGTTCTAGGCAAACCAGAAGGGTTGGCCCTCTAGCTACCATATATTAAAATAATCTATCGAAGAAACAAAGGAAAGAGAATATACACTTTCTGCTTTCATAGGCTTAAGTAATCATTGTCGTCTTCCCAGGCTATTAGAACCAGAGGCAACATCCCCAGTACTGGTCATTGAGTCCAGGTCTATGGTTTACAAAGCAAAATCCTATGACTTTTAATATGACATGTTTTCCTTTGTAAAGTTGTTTTTGCCAGTTTAAAGAGGAAATAGTGGGCTGAAATCAAGTGGCATGACTGAATGACTAGTGTTCAGCAAATGATTCGTGCAAAGGCTTCATTGGAAACATTCAGACTCATAGCAATAGTAGTTGTGACATGACTGCCTCTTGCCTGAGAAACAAATAAACATGGCCTCTACGTTATACTTTTTTTTTCAGCAGCTGCTGGTCCTTTAATTTAATTATAAGTTATAAGTGCTCTTCTTAAAGAGTCAATGTGTGTACCAAACAGTGTCCAGAGTACACTCTGTTCACAAAATTTAAGACAGTCAGCATTGTTGGAATTACATGTTCTAATAAGAGTTGAGTGGACTGGTGTGGGAGAAATAAGAGCCACCATGCCCCTCCTCCCCCACCCAAACTTAAACCAAAATTGTTTTTGAGGTTCAAAAATATTCACATGACAGCTTTCTATGTTTGGCTGGAGTAGACCAAACTGCAATGCCAAGAAAATGATTTCTTCTATCTTTTATGCTAATACAGATGTCACAGGACTTAAGAGATTCTGCAGCCCTGGCTCTTCACGGTCACTCAGAGCTTCTCTTTCATTGTTAATGTGTATTGTGCACCAATTGTGTGTGCAGAACCAAGCTCTGTCCTGAAGGGAATGAGACATCCTTCCCTTGATGCCCACATCATGTCTTGAGGGAAAAACCAGCTAAGCAAGTAACTTTCACACAAAGCATAATAAAACCAGTACAGCAGAAATGTGCAATCAGGGAGAGAGCAGGAAGTGATATTTGAGCTGGTAGCAACTGGCAAGGTAAGTTGGCATTGAAAGAGGTGAAATTTGGAGTTCTAAAAATAAACCACTGGAAGTCTTTTCCCTTGTGATAGACCATCGAGACAAGCATACCCTTGCTTCCCTGACTGCCGCATCATTTAGGGGCTCCCGTTTCTGAATGGACATTGACCTTGAAGTCAGATAGACTTGAGTTTGAATTCCATCTCCGCCTTGTATTAGCTACTGGTCTGTGTCAATTATTTAGCTTCTTCAGCTCCACTCCTACACTATAAAAGGGAATTAATAACAAAATGGTTTTATTAGTATAGAAAAGGTAAAATGAAATAACAACTGTAAAACTATCTTATACAGAGACAGTGGGAGCCCGAGAGAGACAGAGAGAATTCTTTGGGCCCCTTACCCATCTCTTCCTGTTTCTTGCGGAACGCACTGTGTTTACTCCAACCTTGTTAAGTAATGGGATGACTTGTGTTGCACCCTGAGTAGTGTGTAAAGCACTCCCTTTCCTTTTATTATCAGGGAAACCAGCAAATGCATTTAAAACTTAAAACTAGTCAAATTATATTCATTGTTTTAGTATAAATGTCTTGTAACATGGAAGATGTGGAATTAAATGTGGGTAGAGGGGATGCTGGTGAAAAAAGAGGGGAGAAGACATTTAAGTATGTAGACAGCCCCCAAATCTAAAACAGGCACAGCATGAATCTTATTTCAGAGGTCTCAGTCCTCAGAATTAAACAGAAAAGATTGCATTTTTAATAATCAGTATTTCAGTGAAATCCAGTACCTACTCCTCTTTCCCATGTCTTTTATAATATCTTTGGTTACTGATATTTGGTCTAAGGTAAACAGAATGTTTGCTGAACACACACCAAGTACCACTTTTTCTGGTGGAGAAATTGTTGAGGGTATTGCAATGTGGGTTTTGCAACATGGACAGCATTCTGACACATGGCAGTGATAGGATTGCAATAATTTTTTTTCTCCTGAACATATTCCAGATGCTTATTTGAAAATCTAATATAAGAGAACTAAACAATGGTTTAGGGCTGGCAGGTAGGATGCGATATCTGTAAAAGTTGAGTTTCTACATTCCCCCTCCTGTAGTCATCATTTCCACTGCTTAATTTCTTTTGCCATTGGTAATATTTTTTTTTCCAAATCCCTACTTCAGCTTTTTTCTTCCTCAATAAATATCCATCTTTAGCAAGGACAAAAAACCACACTCATTAAAACTGCAAAGACAATATTATGTTTTCCCTTTTAGACTCAAACATGGAGCGGAGCCATAGAATAAGTAGAACTGGGTAGAGGGAGAAATTGGTGCAGAAGTGAGAAAGGGAAAGAGAAGAGCAAGCATCATCTCTGTCTCCTTTGGGGCCCACATTCCATTTTCTCCTTCAAGTCTCTGATCAATTACAAAGCCACGTGGCAAAATGCTATGCCTTCTACCTGTTGTCCATTACAGTAGAAGGAGACCAATGCCCAAAACACACAACAGTGTGTGACTTAGAAAATTCAGGGGTAAGACAGCCCAGCGGGTGATATTGGTAGATAAGTAACAAATCACATTTCCACCAAGACTTTTTTTTTTTTGAGTCTCCACATCCATTTCTTTTCTTGTGCTGACGGAGTCAAATATCTACAGCTCTGGTTCTGTCATACTTGGCAGAATAACACTACAGTTATTGATTTTTTTATGGTTGAGAAGAATTCTATGATCTTCAGCAAATTTGCCTTGTTCCATTACTGGCTCCATTTCTTTGGAGTTTTTCTTTAAATTATCATGATGTTCACTGTCATCAGTATAAATGGCAGTTGTTGTAGGTCTATTATTTTTATACAATGCTAAAATTCCTTTTAAAAATCTTTTAAGGAATTAACTAATGAATACAACCAGTGTGTGGAGAAAGTTACCTACATCTATTCATTCATCTGTGTATTTATTCATTCATACAACAATATTTATTGTGTTCCTACCATGTACATGATTATAAGCATTGGGAATACAGTAGCGAAAAAAAAGAAAAAAAAACAATCCTTCTTATCATGAATTTTATAATCTGCTGTGAGGAGACAGACATAATAAATAATTGGATTACATAGCTTTTCCAAAGTGATAAGTGCTGTAGAGAAAAATGACAGACTAAAAGAGATAGAAGATGATGAATGGGAAGAGTGGCCTTTTAAATGGGATGATCATAGGTATCATGAAGGCGATACTGAAGAATTCAAAGGAGGTAAGGAGAAAGCCAAACGGATATCTGAAGAAACACTACTTCCGGCCAAGACCCTGAAGGGGGAGTGTGCAGTGTGCTAATTACAAGACGTGATGGTTAATTTTATGTGTCAATTAGATTGGGCTAAGGGATATCCAGACAACTGCTAAAATGTTATTTCTGAGTGTGTCTGTGAGTGTTTCTGGAAGAGATTAGCATCTCAATCAATAGACTGAGTTAAGACGGTCACCATCACCAGCACAGGTGGGCATCAGCCAATCTGCTGAAGGCCTGAGTGAAAAAGGCAGAAGAAGGGGGAATTCCCTCTCTCTGCTTAAGCTGGGACTTTCTTCTTCTCCTGCCCAGGACACTGGCATTCCTGGGTCTTTGGACTTGGATCAAGACTTACACTATTGGCTCCCCTGGCTCCCAGGATGATGATTTGAATGAATTACACCACCAGCTTTCCTGGGTCTCCAGCTTGTAGGTGACAAATCTGGGGACTTCTTGGCTTCCATAACCATGTGGGCCAATTCTTGTTTCCTTTAATAACCCGCCCCACCATTTGTTTTGTTTCTCTGGAGAACCCTGACTAATATACAAAATAATACCAGCCACACTGGGTGACCATATTAATTCAGGGTGTACAAGAGAGCCAGGGACACAATTTTAACATAGCATTCGAAAGTCAAGCTAATGAAACATGTTGCAGTAAAATATCACTCTATTTCCTTCATGTTAGGCTCAGAAAAATTTTATGCTAAGTGAGATCAGTGCTCCCTCTGTTTAGATTTATCAATTAGTAGGTACAAAACATCAGAATACAATGACGCTGGAGCAAGTGTTAACATTATTCAAAATGAGGTTAATAGTTTTTGTTTTTCGTTGTGATATAATGATTATACACAAACACTGAGATATTTGTTTTTCGGAAAAAGTTGCCGTTGGAGTATATTCTACAAACATTGTGTAAGTTATGATATAAAGTTACATTTTATAGGCAATTTTATTGGTCTTATATCCATCAGCCAAAAGTCTCAGGTGCTTAGGTTGGTGGAAAAATAAGCTACTGTCTGTAGAATTTTCAATAAAACAGTCAAAAAAGAGATTGATGTTAAAGAAAAATTGACATAAAAGCTAATATTATTTTAGAGACTCAGTGATTTTTTTCTTTTTTCCTTTATATTGTACACATTAGACCACTTTATAAATTTATTTCTCTCAAAGGATGTAGATTTTTCCAAAGCGTCAATTTGGTCTTCAAAGTTGAGTTTAAATTAAGATTGAAAAAAAATATTTTAAACTCTTGCAATTGCTAATTATTTTTAATTACATCTTTATTTGACATTTTGGTTATCTGCATGAAAAACATCAAAAAAGACAGTAGTGGTAGAAAAGTGATTCTTGAATCACCAGCAGAAGGAAAACTTATATTTTCAACAGGGACTCTAAGTAAAACTAATATAGCCATCTTTTTCCAAAACAAAGTAGGAGAATTAATTGCAAATAATTAAATTGGGTTTCTAGGCTGAATGATAACTTTGGAGAGCTGACATCTGATCACTGAGCTCACCTATCCAAATAAACGTAGTATTAGTTGGTCTGTTTTTCTTTCATTATAGTTGAAGCTAGGAAAATCTAGATGGAATAACCAGTCTCTCACTGACAACTTTGTTTTTTTCCACTGCAAATGAGCTAATATTCTGTCCTCTTTTTTTCTGTTTAAGCAAAACTCTAAATAAGTGTTATGTTTTTACAATTTACGTACACATACCCAAGCACACCCAACCCAAAAGTAAATAAAGTTAAACTTAAGTAACCTTAGTTTGAAGTCCACTCGCAGTATCTACTCTCTCTCCTGCACCAATGTCACACCAAGACTCAGGAGTCTCCACATTGCCTGTGGAATCTTGTCATACCTTCCTTCCATGAAGCTTAGTCCTCTGAGTACCATTTTCTTTAAGTTCTACCAGAAAACTGGCTCATTTGTTGAAGGTAACCCATGCAAACATGATATTAGCATGTTACTTCTAACATGAGGATCATCACCAGGGCTTCTCAGAGGCAATTATCACAGTGTCCTAAGAGAATCAAATGCAGCAAGAATATCATGATAGCAGATTGGAGAGTGTGCTGACTGAACCAGTAAAATCTTATTGGAGAAAGAGGACCAAAAAGACAAGTCAATGGCAAATGTTCTCATCGACTTAAACCAAAGATACTGGATGGGGAAGGACCTTCTGGGTCACATCTCAAAAAGGACCACAGAGACCAAGACTGGCAGGCACTTATTTTAGTTAACTAGTAAATAGGAAGTTGGAAAAATTTTAGACCAAAAACATTCGTTTTCTTCCAACTCCATCCTTAGTGTCCATCCACAGAAATAAGTACTGGTCAGTTTAACAGTAGTAATACCTACAGGAAATAGGCATTTTCTATGCAAATAAAGCAAGGATATGTGTATATGAGATATGTGTGTATATATGATATACAAGATAGAGAATAATACATGTATTACACAAGAGACAGAATTTGATATATATAATGCACATATAAGACATATACACATAAATATTATATGTAATAAATACATATATAAGTCTATATAGGCACACCCACACCACCCACTGCTGGTGTTACTCTAAAGGGAATGTCTCAGAATTTGGGTATTTTCTTTTTTTTTTTAAATTAAAGTATAGTTGTATATATCATGTAAGTTACAGGTGTATACTATAGTGATTCACAATTTTTAAAGGTTATACTCCACTTACAGTAATTATAAAACATCAACTATATTCCCCAAGTTGTACAATATATCCTTGTAGCTTATTTTATACCTAATAGTTGTATCTCTTAATCCCCTACCCTTATATTGCCCGTCCTCTCTTTCCTCTCCCCACTGGTAACCACTAGTCTGTTCTCTACACCTGTGAGTCTGCTTCTTTTTTTATATTCACTAATTGTTGCATTTTTTAGATTCCACATGTAAGTGGTATCATACAGTATTTGTCTTTCTCTGTCTGACTTACTTCACTTAGCATAATGCCCTCCAGCTCAGACTTTGAAACACATTTTCCTCTCGGTTATTGGGTCCTCTGGATTGCACTGGGGGGGACTGGTGAGGGGAAAAAAGTTTTCTAGCACAAGACCAAATACAGAAGTGGATTTTTCCCCCATGGAAAGGAGATGGAGAAATTGATACTGAGAAAATTTCAAGATACAGGATTTCTCAAGGGATAGAAAGCAAAAGCACATATCAGGGAAGAAGAATGAGCTAACATCTGAGGCTTGTTATGGAATCCTGGCTTTCACTGGCCCCTGTGCTGCGGAGGATACGTGCACCTCATCACAGACAGTGGTCCCATCTGGGGGCAGAAGAACAGCAAAGCAAGCAGTGGCCCATAGCGACCCTGGACAGAGACTACTGAGAGTCAGCTGCCAAGGGGATGAATTTGGGAAAGGACTAAGATGATCCTCCAGTTTCCTAGAAACATAAGAGGAAAGCCTCCCTTGGGATAGGCTGATACTTGGGATGTAGAAGACATACGTGATTATAAGTTTACAAAGTGGAGCCCATTTCACATTATATTGGTGTATAAATCACCTCCTTAGACAAATGCTTTCCTTTGCCTTCATCTGAAGGTGTGAGAAAACTAGGCCAGTGAATGGAAGAACAAGGAGTTTTATTTAAAATTCATATAAAAATACATTTTAATAAGTTATTCAAATGCGGAATTAGTATGGAATATTATACAGTTATAGGAAGGGCTGGAGTATAACACACACGACTAAGGGAAAGAAGCCGGTCACACAGCCTGTTGTATGATTCTGTTTATATGAAATATTCAGAATATATAAATCCATAAAGACAAAATGCAGATTGGTTGCTGCCAGGAGCTGGGGAGAGAAGAAATGGGGTGAAACTACTGGATGACTGGAGAGTTTTCTTTCAGAGTGATGGAGATATTTTGGAACTAGACAGTGGTGGTGGTTGCACAGCATTGTGACTGTTCTAAGTGCCACAGAATTGTTCACTGTAAAATACCTAATTCAGAAATAAAAGAGGAAAAAAAAAAGATGTTGTGATTAGCCTTAGGATGTTGAGTTCTCCATCCCTAAAGTTGTTTGCTCCAGCATAGCCCAGAGGTTCACTTCTTAGAGACACAGTGGCAGGAATAAAGTCAAGGTTTGCACTAGATAAACCAAGGTTCCCTCTAGACTATGATTCTGTTATAATTTCACACGATCTCTAAAGATCTTAGAATAAAGACAATGGTCTTTCATAAGACCCACAAGTCCTTCACCATCTTGCCGGACAGACCTCTACCCACCCTCTAGGCTCACCTTCCCCCAGGCTCCTCTTGTTTTAACTGCACCGCTTTCTTTCAGTCCCTTCTGCTTACCACAGTCCTGCCTTTCTCTGGACTTCCGTGCATGCATTTCCACTCTCTTAATCTGGCTAATTCTTATCCATCCTCTAAGCATCATTCCTCCAAAGAAGCCTCTCACACACTGCACCGAGACTCCAGTCTGGGGTTAATTCATTGACTGAATTACAGAGGGTTTGCCAAATGCAAAAGGTCTACTTATCTTCTCACCATAATTTGCATAATTTACCTAATATATCTGATAAACTAGGTATTAAAGTGTATTATATTAACAATCTAATGTCAGTTCCTTGTCTAACTGCATGCTACTTAGAAGCAAATCTTATCCATCTTTCTTGGCTACATCTTACCTGCTCCAAAGCCTTATGCATGGTCAGCATTCTCTCTAAATAAATACATATTGAATGAATGAATGAATGAATGAATGAATGACTATTTGCTGTGGCTTATTATTTAAGTTTTCAAGTATGTTAACAATCCCCAAACTTGTAAGATAATTAAAGGGCTGCGTATTACACTTCTTTGTAGCTTTCCTTGGGCTTTGCAAGTGCTAAGCATACACTAAGGCTCAGAACATTTTTTGAGGAAGAAGTGAATGACAAGTGAAGAAATAATTTCAGAATAACTCTCCAGGAGAATTCAGAGTTTATTCAATTAACTGTCAATTTCTACGAGCATAATGAATGCATTCAAATGAAAGTCTACACAAAATGTATTTAGGGAAGGCAAGCCCTGGGCTGGAAGGAGGCAAGGGAGGGATGGTTATTGCTTGATCACAGCTGTCACATTGTCACATTGTCACATTGTGTGTGGTGTAGTTCTGGAACCTCATAGCTGTGCATCCCAAAAGTACCAACAGCTCCTCTCTATTGTGAAGAATCACCCTCCTGTAGTTAGTGGTTGCTTAGTTTCAGCCATCGCGGTGGTCAGGATTTGTGATACATCTCAGCCTTTCATTTACACCATCTCCCTAACACATTCCCTAGACAGGGAGTTTCCCAACAGATCTCATCAGTAAGCAACATGGTATAATGGACTGAGAGGTAGAAATCCTGGGTTGCAGCCCCCAATATACCTTTAACCACACAATGAGACTTTAGGAAAAGAGAAGGCAGCCAGTGGTTTGCCAAGCACCTACTCTGTGCCAGACCCTTCACATGCCATTTACTTAATCAGCAAAACCTTTGTTAACATTGCCTCCTTTTCACAGAGGAGGCAACAGAGTCTGGAGAGGCTAAACGTCTTGCCTGAGGCCAAATACTTAGGATGTGGTAGAGTCAGAATTGCACCCGGGTTTTTCTGGTAAACCATGTTTTTTCTTTCTGGGCCTCAATTTTATCTCTAACATCAAGGGATTGAGCTGCAAATGATTTAACATCTGCATAATTTTTCAGAGAACACTTAAGCTATTCCCTGATGTGTAACCTTTACCACAGGAAGTAACCATTGTGGCAGGAAGTCAACCAGAAACTGACCAAAAATAGGCAAACCTATGAGGCACAGTAAACTGAGTAATATCTTTGAATATTCATTGTGAATAAGGTAGATCATCTTTACACATATGCCTTGCATATTGCATTGAGATATTTGTGATAAGTTTAAATATAACGTTACAGTGATTCAACAAATCATTTTCATTTTCTGAAACATTGCCTTACTTATTGCATTAAGATATCTGTAACAAGTTTAAATATAACATTATAGTGATTCAACAAATTATTTTCATGTCTTGTCATTTCATTTGCTCAAAGGACTGGTGTTTCAGTGCAGCTATGAGTGCAAAGAAATATCATTTTGGTGCCTGGACTGAAACTTTAAAGGAAAAAAGTTTGAGAACTAGTGAATGGATACATGTCAATGCACACCATTAACACCAATAAAAGGAATCCTCTGCTTTGTGCTCATCCCCTCCTGTGTAAGTCAGTCTAAACAGGGGGGATTAATATCTTTCTCAGATGAAGGAACTAGACAGCCTGGTAAGCTTATTTTACTGGCGCGTAATAAAAACTTGGAAGCCAAGGACCAGGCTGACATGAGTCCCTGGGTAAAAGAGGTATCCCCTTCTTCCTCATCTTTTCCCCCAAGCAGAAGGCAGATGGGGCTCTTCTGCATCATTATATTGATTCTGGGGATCAAAAGTCAAAGTCAACCTTCGGAGAAGCCAATCTGGCACTCACAGAAGTATTAGGGTCACTTAAGGTATATGTGAAATAAAAAGAAGAGGGAGGGGGAAATGACTTGGGAAAGCCATCAAAGACGGCATTCTGTGGCCAGGCAGAAAGTGATAAAGGAGCCTGGGTTTTATGTGCTTAAGCGACTTGAAGCACGTCATCATTAACAAAGCCATCAGGAAACCCTGGCTCACATGTCATTCTACCCGTAAGTGCAATTTCTAAGAGTGAGAGTGGATGCACCAGGAAGACTATGATTTGTTTGGGATTTTGCCCCCAAAGTGTAAGAATAGCTTAAGCGTTAGGTATTCCTAATTTGTTATAACTTGTGAGCAACTGGCTAAGTTGGCAACCGTGAAGAGGCTGGGACTGCATCGGAGTCTAATAAAAGCCCTAATAAAAGTTTTAAACTAGTTCACACATCTGCAGTCTAACGGGGGGGTATTACCTAATCCATGCCATTGCCACAGCCGCCCCACCCACCCGACAGGATACTTGCTGGAGAATGAGGGTGGAGAGGGTTTTGGTGCACCCTTCCCTCAAGGCAGAATTTACGGCTTCTTAGAAACGCAGCCCTCTTCAGAAGAACCATGACGGGATTTATTTAAAGAAATATAGCTAATTCTCTTGGGTTCCCATAATTTGCACTTGCAAAAATCCTTTGAAAGGGACTGACGTCTGCCTGTTCAATGGAGAGATATCTTCACCAGGAGACAAAAAATTGGAGTCTGGCATTTTAATGCCTCCCATGCAAAAAGCATCAACTATGTCCCAGGGTCCCCACAAAGGTTCAAAGAGAGCTCCCCTCCAAGTGTGAGGATTGTCTGATTTCACACCAGAGAAGAGGAAGAGGCAGGGAGCCAGTGGCAAGAGGTGGGGAGCACAAGATATTTTTCCACAGTTTGGAAATTGATCTAGAACCTTGGGAAAGTACCAGTGGTGGAATTTTTAATTAAAATGTTGAAGCTTTGCAACATGTTGCTATTAAATCCAAAAAAAGAAAGAAAGAAAGAAAGAAAGAAAGAAAGAAAGAAAGAAAGAAAGAAAGAAAGAAAGAGGAAAGAAAAGAAAAGAAAAAGAAAAATCTCCCATTCCAGAATTAGATTATATTTTTCTGAGAGAAAATATGCGCACCATAAGCCGACATGATGATATGTTTAATTAGGTGATTCTAGAGGTTATTCTAGCGCTGGGCATAAACCTGTCCCACATAAGGCCACTGGGTATCAGTGGAGTGAACGTGGTACTTAGCTGTGAACAGTAGCAGCCTTCAAGACCTGTGCCCACCAGGAACACATAGATCAAATCAGCTCTTCGAGTCTAGTCACACATTTCTATTAAAAGGGAGAAAAGTCACCTTCTGGGATTTTTCCAGGGCTTCAGATAGTCTCCCTTCCCTCAGCTCATCAAGCTTAGAACGGCTTCCTTTGTTAAGCCTTCAGCCACCCTTGCTTCCAGCCTAAGGAGATTTGAAACCCCTCTCCCCAAGTTACGGAAGATACAATGGACTTTTCAGTTCACCGTATTTTCCTGAAAGAAAATCTCTCTGTCTCATAAAAGCAGCCTCAAACCACACAAAAGTGTGTGGGCAGTGGGAAGGAGAGAGGCCAGGTCCAACTGTTGGTGCCATCACCCCATTAGCCTAGCTGCCAGCTGCCAGGTGCCCGTGTTGTATGAATAGCACCAGGTGCTCCTTGGGGCCAGACAATTAGCGAAATAATCTGTCTTATTCTAATAAGGAAACTCACTGCAATGCATTTATTGATCAGATTTTTTTTGTTTTGTTTTTTGGGTTTTTTTTATATTTGCATTCTTTTTTTTTAACATTTTTTATTGATTTATAATCATTTTACAATGTTGCGTCAAATTCCAGTGTTCAGCACAATTTTTCAGTCATTCATGGACATATACACACTCATTGTCACATTTTTTTCTCTGTGAGTTATCGTAACATTTTATTGATCAGGTTTTTATCTATGTGTGTGTGCATTTTCAGACAAAGAAATACAGACCTATGGACCTGCTTTCACTTCAGTGGAGAAGATCACCTTCCATGTCATGCCCAGCCAAGGGGAAAAAAAACAAGAAGAAAGAAGCATTATTAAATTTAAGTCCACTAAGGAACCACAACTAAAAGTGTGTTAACTTCACTTTAAAAGCTTAAAAGCTCCGCTCTGTAGTTGCTGTCTTTTTTTTTTTTTCCTGTTCTCTAATTTTCTCATGAAAATTAGAATGGCCTGAATGTGAGCTATTAAATTAGTCCCAGCCATTTCATAAAATCACAGCACAGTTCTTCTTCTGTGATGTTTTCATTTGTTCTGCTTGTGCACCAGATAACCTGGAGTCTCATTCGGTTCTTAGACTTCTTAAGGATGTCTGAGGCACTGGCTTCAGGTACTGGGGAAATTGGGACTTAGGAAGGTCAATTCACACTATCTACTAGAAGAGTTAAGATTCAAATGCAAGTCTCTCTGGGTTTAGAAGCTATTACACACTTCAGTCCTTCCCGAGGCTTCTCCCTGACAAGCAATGCATAGTAGTCCTATAGTTTCTTTTTCTTTTTAGATTCCACATATGAGTGATACCATATGGTATTTTTCTTTCTTTGTCTGACTTACTTCACTTGGCATGATAATCTCTAGGTCCATCCATGTTGCTGCAAACGAAATTATTTCATTCTTTTTATGGCTGAGTAGTATTCCATTGTGTACATGTAACACATCTTCTTTATCCAGTCATCTGTCGATGGCCATTTAGATTGCTTCCATGTCTTGGCTATTGTAAATAGTGCTGCTATGAACACTGGGGTGCAGGCACCTTTTCAAATGATAGTTTTCTCCAGATCTATGCCAAGGAGTGGGATCACTGGAGCATCTGGTAATTCTATTTTTAGTTTTTTAAGGACTTCCCATATTGTTATCCATATGGCTGCAGCAAATTACACAGATGCTTTAATATACATTTATACACAATCATGATAATGTTGAAATAAAGAAAACGTTAGATATATTATTTTTCCATTTCAAGAATTGCTTTTTTCTTTTCTTTTCTTTTCTTTTTTTTTTTTTTTTTTTTTTTGGCTTACTTGCATCTTTTTCATATGTATTTAAGTGGATGTGGGAGTATCCTGCTTGACCATGTTGTATATTAGTTATTTTTCTAGTACCTTTGCACAAATAAGAAAAAGATGACTTCTCTGGATCATTGCTTGACAAGAGAAAGGCACTTTTTAAAAGTCTTTCCTCCAGGCAGGACTGAGCACAGACTTGATTTCTGCTGCCCGTCACTCCCTCTGAGGGGCATTTATAGGTAGTGTTTGAATGTGCAGCTTGTGCTTGTAGCCCTGAAGGTTTCCCCACAGTCAGCTCACAGTTATTCTTTTACCCCAATGTCATCCAAAGAAGTCTCTAAGGAACATTTCTGAACTCCTCCGTGGTGTTTTGGTTGAGATAAAGTTAGAGACATTTCTAGCATTTAATGAGAAAAGACCAGGTATGTTAGATGTCTTGCAATGTTCAGGGAAGTGCCAAACTACAAATGTTTGTTCCACATTCTGCAGAGTAATTTTTTTAACTGGTATAATTACCTGAAGTTTGGCCCTAATTTGTTTATACATATAAATTAAAGAATTTATTTAGCAGTTTTTATATATGTTAAATTTTTCCCAAAATGCAACTACTGTGTAAATCAAGAAGGGACTCTATTTTGTTACTTTACAAAGAATTTCTGAACAATTTGGAAAATGACACCACTAAAAGAAACTCTGGTCATAGGATTTGTGTTTCTAGTACAAAACACTTGTGTCGGTTTTTATAAGTAGTTATTCCATTCTGATCATATGTATGAATATATTTCTTTAGATCTTATTTCAAAACATCAAATATAAAGGAAAGTGACAACAATATCCCGCTGACTACTTTAAATTGAATCTTATAGTTTTGCCCATAAAGTCGCCATTGTGCCTTCAAATTCTATGTTTTATTTTTCCAATGAAGCAACAAAATCATTAAGATTAAAGAAACATTGTGCAACAAAACATCCTAATAAAATTGTTGAAGATATGCCACATTTCCAAGTAATCTTGTCTCTGGGATGTTTGCAAATAGTCTTTTAATCAAAAAAAGAACAAATCTCAGACAGTAGTATAAATGATTGCAAAATGTGGTAATCTACACAAAGCTGGAGAAAAGCTAATCTTACTAGCTGTACAAGAATTTACTAGAATGGTGATGGAAAAGAATAAAAATAACATGATTTTTCTTTTTACTTTTTCATTAAGCAATGTTACTATTTCAAAAAGAACTGATGAGATGGTAAACAGTACTGAGAAATTAGCCATGTAATGAACAGCAACAAGCAAATTTTTGACAAGTGTATGGAAGCATCCTTTATGACAATAAAGATTTTCTGCTCACATACATAAGATTTGCAAGGAAAGAAAAAGTTATAAGAAACTATTGTTGTCAAACTTACTGATAGAGGACAAAAAAAAGGATGTCAATAGTTGAAATTCTTAAAAACATATTAAACAGAAAAAAAAATCTCATTTCCAATATCATTGTTTGTATTATAATTAGACCAACTATGATTTGCTACCAAACAAGTTTTTATACACAACAAGTATCATAATGTTTTTGCAGTCCATCCTATTTTTCATAAAGAATCAGTAGACAAACATCTTGGTGAAACATTTCACAAATCAATAAATATTTTTATCAGTCTTAAAATTAATAAAATTTAGGCGAATCCTTTGAATGACAGATTATTTAGAAATTTGTGGCATGACAAAGATATTAAAAAATTTATCTGACACACTAAATAATTTTTTCCTACATTTGAGATGTCTCCCAGGGGAAACTGCTTATAAATATTTTGTTCACTATTTCACACTGTTGTAGAGTTACTCATCCAACCAATGAAAAGTTAGACAAATTCAATGCCAAAATTAAGAGACTGAAAAATGATGTATTTATTTTTCAGAGTTATTGACAAAGTTTAATGAGGTGATCCTTGAGATGCAAGGGAATGAGATGAATCATATTAAAGTGAAAAGAATTTTCATAGAAATTATCAAAAAACTAAATTTCTTTTAAATAACTTTTTTCACTGAGCATTTTCTTTGTTCTTCTTTCCAGCTGTTGGATCAGGTTAAAGATAATAATATTGATTTGGAAATATATTAGTCTTATATGGCTGAACCCAAAAGATAAGATGTAAAGATCTGAATGAATTTTCAGGAGTGATTGCGTGGGATTTATTTATTTGAAATAGAAAAGGGCATGTCAGCCAACATTTGCAGGCAGAGTTACCTGAGAAAGGAAGGACAGGGGACAAAGAATTTAATCAGTCTAATTACAGAGTTATGAATTTCAAACCTACATCTTTGGAAATAACCTAAATGACTTACTAGAGCATTTCCAACTCCATATTTAGTTGGAAAGCGATTCAGAGTTATCACACAGTTACTACAAAGTACAGTTACTATAAATACATTGCAATGGTCACTGCTTAAAAAAATACAACAAAGGTGATGTTAACTGTTTTTAACAAATTTAAATTTAATTAAACAAATTTAAAGCCCAACATTCTTAAATTAGTGGAGTTACATAAGAAAACATAATTGCATTATGTTTTAAGGATTATTTGTAAAATATTTATTATTATTATTACTATTATTACTCATATATATATAGTAGCTCAATAATAAGAGAACTGTGCTGTAAAAAGTGTGTGTTTTATTTATTTGGGTTGCCTTTTTTTTCTGAGAAATGCAGTTTTTATTGAGTCAGTTGTTAGAAAATTAAGATCATATATAGTTTATGTTTTATATGAAATATGTATCATATGGTCTACTCTCAAATAATGTTATATTCACTCTGCAAGTTACATAAGAAGTTTATAGCAGGGTTTCTCCATTTTCCCCTCCAATCTTTTGCAATATTATTATCATTTATTTAAACTCTACACTACATTGTTACTTACTCTGCTTTAAACAGTCACCTATATTTGGAGAAATTGGAAAATGAAAAAAAAATCTTTAATATTTGCCTGGTATTTGCTATTTCCAGTGCGCTTAATTCCTTCATGTAGAACTCAGATTCTAAGCACTATCTTTCTCCCTTAGACTTAAGAAGATCCTTTAACATTTCTTGTAGAACTTAGAAAACAAAGTCTCTCAGCTTTTGTCTGTGTGAAAATTTCTATTTCATTTTTATTTCTGAAGACCTTTTTGCTGATTTAGCATTCTTGATTAACAAGTTTTGTTTTGTTTCAGTATTTTAAAAATGCCATCCCTTGTCTTCTGGTTTGCACTATTTCTGATAAAGTCAACAGTAATTGTTACCTCTGTTTCCTAGTACATAATGTGCCTTCCCCCCCCCCCCCGGCTGCCTTTGACATGTTTCTCTTTCTCATCAGTTTTCAGGAATTGTATTACAATGTGCCCCTTTGTAGTTTTCTCTGTGTTTCTCCTGTTTGGAGTTCATTAGGCTTCTTGGACCTGTGTGTTTATACTTTTCTCAAGTTGGGAAATTTTCTGAACATCATTTCTTCAAATATTTTCTTTTCCTGGGACCCCAGCTTGCACATTTGTTAGACCTTTTAGATGATCGGGGGTGACTGGGATATTCGATTTGATTCGATTCTGAACAGCATGAATGTTATAAAGTCGATATTCTTTGATTCGATTCTGAACAGCATGAATGTTACAAAGTCGATATTCTCCATTTTGTTGTCTTCCTTTGAAAAGTGTTGAATTTCTGTTCCAGCAGCAGCTAAATTGTGTGTGGATTAGCTTGATTCTTTGGAATCTTGTTATTAAGCTTTATTAGGTCAACAAGCCTCGAGTAACCAGTTTGGCCCTCCTCGCAGGGCATGGCTTTCCTGGGGCATCTCCTAAATGCTCCAGATGTTTAATGATGTCCTTCCACTCTGACGGATCAGATTCAAACTCTTCTCAGCCTGTAGGTGCTCTAGGATCTGCTCACCTTATTGCTTCCAGGCACTTGTCTTTCCCTAGTGGTTATTTTTCTCCAGCCTCATGGAGTTCCACCCTCAATTTTGAGGACTTTTATGCAGATTTTCTGGAGACTTCTCTGCAATTCTCCTTCCCCTCTGGTTCTCTGCCCTGCAAATTCTAGCTCTCTCAGCCTCCCTGGGCTCTGATCTCAGTCCCAGGCTTAGCAAGACTGCTGTGCTGCATGTAGGCTGTGCCTCCCAGACCTGTGGTCCAGAACCCAGCTCTGGACCCCAAACCAGAGGTAACAGATGACACACTTTCCTTGTTTTCCATCTCTTGGGAATCACTATCTTGCACTGGCTCTTATTCATCACAGAACACGTTTGTTTCTTATACTTTGTACCGATCTGTGTTGTTTATGGTGGGAAGGCTATTCCAGTACCAGTCCTTCATATGTGTCTGGAAGCAGAAGTGAGTTGCCTATCAATTTTGATTTTCCTGTTATACTTCCCCCAGAAACATATCATAAAACAGTTTTCTACAGACTCCTGTATGGATTACTCTTTTTTTTTTATCTTAATCCACCTTCTTCTCCCTACCACCTGCCAAAATATTTGGCCTTCAAAGTCTTAATAAATAGCAGAAACTGAAATTATTGTCTAACAGGTGGCAGGAATTTAAAATAGAAGATATGTTTTCTGTGCTCCCCTGTCATGACTCTGCCCTCAGTCATTCTGTATGAATTCTTTCGATCCTCCCCTTACAAGTGAGGTATGGCTCATTTGTCAGACTGTCACACTTCCTCAGGTCTCCATTTTATTGCTCTGCAATTTTCTTTGGCATATGATTCCCAACTTCAATGAAGGCAGTTTCTCTTTTTGCCTTATTATACACTAATGAATCTAGGTTGCTACAACCTATCCAAACACTCATTTTCATTTGAGTGTCACACCTCTGCTGTTTCATTTTCCTGCTTTTTATATGCAGCATGGTTTCTTACCTTCTTGCTTGTTGAGAATCCAAACATACTCATCTGACTACTTCACTGCATCTTCTAAGTAGTCCTGTTCCAGGCATTTACACAGTGAAATGCATATTGTTCTAAATTGCTTTTCTCTTCATTGTTCTTTTTGAGGGTATTGTGTTTACATGGAGAGACATTAATGTTTTCAGAATTATGTGTGTAGATAGATGATATCATTTATTGCTTTTCTTCCAGCATGGTAAAAACTACATGGCATTATATTGGCAAGAGGGCATTGGGTCTTATAGGGTTGGAGATGACTGATTTACTTAGTTAATACAAATTAGTAATTACTTTCCATGTTCAAAGCATTGTCTCATGTGAAATATAAAGGTGAAGTGGATGGCCTCAAGGAGTTCAATTTCATAAAACAGATACCCCAGAGCTCCATGAAAATAGGGCTTACATCTATTTTATTTGCTACAGTATCTCCTGCTCCTAGAACAGCTATCGACACAGAGAAGATGGATACATGCGTCCTGAATTAATGAAGGTAGGTCTTCAAAAAGCCTAATCAAGGGCAATATGTAAAGAATGACCTGATCGTGGTATGAATGGGAAACTGTAGGGGTTTGGGAGAGGAAAATACCAAACCTGCACTGACCATAACAGGCCTCTTACAGGAAGAGACTTTTCATTTAGACCATGATGTGTAAGCCAGATTGACACACAGGAAATTGACAAGGGCATTCCAAAGTGAGGGGACCAGCAAAGGAGTGCAAATGCAGAATGACATGGAATGTTGGAAGAATGATCAGTAACCAAGTTTGTCTGGACCTCAGTAGCCAAGTTCAAGTAGAAGAGTAAGGAGAGAAGAGACTTGAAAGTTGGGGCAGGTCAGATGGTAGAAGGAACTACACCACAGACAGGAGAAAGCAGAGCTCATTTATGACACAATGAAAAGAACACCCAAAGAGGGTTACTTTAGCTTCAGCATGTAAGGAAATTATGATGCCAGGAGACAGGACTTCACTTAGGGGTCCTTCTCCTGATCAAATGTCTACCAAATATGTGAGCAGCAGGAAAACCTCTTTTTTGAAACCAGTAAACCTCAGAAAACCATTATTATTTTTAATATCCTGTACCTGCAATGAAGAGATAAAGAGAAATTAGATGGATTTCAAGTCATATATAGGTTTAGGGAAAAAACAGACTGTGTTTGAAATTAGAGAATAATGTGATGAGATTAAGAGGTCTTCCCGGGAATGTGGGTGTTTTGCCCCTCTTCATTCTTCACAGTGGATAATTTTAATATCATCCTGGGCCCAAGGCACTGGGAGCAATGCAAAGTCACAGTAGTTCAAGCTTCCAGAAAGGTGTCCCCTTTCAATAAGAAACATTTGAAAATAATGATTGACACAAGGAGAATGTCACGTACTGAAGTTCACTGTTTTTAACCTTTCCTGGATGCTTTATCATTTCTTCTCAGTAACTGAGACTCTGACATCCTATGTATACGTCCCTGAGAGCCATGGATTCATTCAACCTCTAAGACAATGGCTAATAATACTTTATTTATTCCAAAGCCCAGGCAGCAAGATGAAGCCCCTCTCTGCGGACTGCAGCTGAGATGACACAAGGAGGCTGGAGTGCGGATTCAAATCGGCACTGGTCAGAAGGGATGAGGAGCCCTGTAATCTTGTGGTATAACATTCGGTTCTCAGTGAACACCGCAGAGTCCATTATGGGCCCCAGAAATCCCCTGGTTACTTCCACTCCCACACCCTATGAAAATAATTACTAGTTCATACCCAAAGATTAAAACAGCCACAGCATGAAACGGCTTCAGTGTTCCTCTTAGCTTACTTATTTGCTTAAGCCTTCTTCCAGAATATCCCATCAGTCAGAATTCCAGGCAGTGCTTAAAATGTGCAAAGTTGCTAAGCTTTCATCTCTGACTATTTTGACTCGGTCCCAGTCTCTTCCTCTAAGTGGGGTGTGATTTTTATTTTCATTCTTTCTCGTGTAAATCATACCTTTCTTCCATTTGATGCCTCCTGGTTTAGCTATGGTAACCAGGAATGAGGCCTCTTCCAAACTGAGTAGAGAAGTGGGGGGAAAAACAAAAAAGGTTATGAATGGTTTTTTTCTTAATCTGAAACTGCACAAATAAAATCTTTGAACTTTGAGCAAGAGGAATAACCAGCGTTCTCCAAATGGATGGGGTGATTCAAATTAACTTTAGTAACTGAGATATTCATTCTATTCATTCTAATTAATTCTAGTAATTAATTTTAATTCTAATTAATTCTAATAGCCTAACTCTAATGGACCTTTAGTCCTTGTGACAAATGGTGATTATAATAGAGGTACAGTAATAATAGCACGGTAAACCAACACAGGAATGGTATCTCCCAATCTTCCTGTGCTGTCCTTTCTTGTCTCTTTTGAAGAGCATAGTAAGTAGAAATGAGTTTATTTGTTGATGTGAAACTGAAGCAGGAGAGTATGGGATCCAGAAGGTTGAACTATGGTGAATTTGTAAAGAAGAACCTCAGTAAAGCATAATGGATCCCAGGAACTCGGTTATTTAGCACGACTTCTTCTGTTAAATTACAAATAACAAAAATACCTCATCTTTATTGAGCACTTACTATGTGCCAAGTAAATGTTTTCATGCATTTTCATTATTTAATACTAATAGTCTTTTTATTACATAGTTCTGTCCAATTTACAGACACAGAGACTAAGCCTGAGAAATGGGAACTTACTTGCCTAAGTGAACTAGTGGGTGATGAGGCTAGGGCTTAAAACTGACTCCTTGTTCTTAAGCTCTTTGTTATTTTACTTTATATATATATACATACATATATATGTGTATATATATATATTATATTACAGTATGATTTTTTCATTTTTTAAAATTTATTTTTTTAAACATTTTTTATTGAGTTATAGTCATTTTACAATGCTGTGTCAAATTCCAGCATAGAGCACAGTTTTTCAGTTATACATGAACATACATATATTCATTGTCACATTTTTTTTGCTGTGAGCTACCACAAGATCTTGTATATATTTCCCCGTGCTATACAGTATAATCTTGTTTATCTATCCTGCATATGCCTGTTACAGTATGATTTTTAATTATATCTTTAACATAG
Organism: Camelus bactrianus; assembly: GCF_048773025.1. Lineage (NCBI taxonomy): Eukaryota > Metazoa > Chordata > Mammalia > Artiodactyla > Camelidae > Camelus > Camelus bactrianus. Next base: position 12,771,863 of record NC_133561.1, read on the forward strand.
CATTTTAAAAGAATCTTACTGATTTTTTCATCATCTATTGAACAGATAGGACTATATTTAGTAGCATTAGATACAGTTAAATGACCTAAACAAATTGAGGGAGGTTCATTGTCTGGCATAACGTGAAGTCTGGGGTAACTGGCTGCAGAAGTAGGTTCAGTAGTCAGCAGTGTCATCAAGGACCCATGCTCTTTCTGTCCATTCATCACCTTTAATGCAGAGGAGCGTCATCTTAGAAGTGTGATAGTCACTAGGGCTCCAAGCATTAGGTCCATATTCAAGCCAGGAAGGAGGGGAAAGCCTGGATCAGCTGGACCATCTATTGCTTTTATTGGAAAATCAGAAGCTTTCTCAGCAGTCCAAGTAGACTCCTCTTACATTCTGCTGCCCAGATCCGTCACACGGCTACACCTAGCTGCAAAGGAGCCTGCAAAGGCAAGTAATATTGTTAGCAAATCCTGTGGAAGCAGGCAATGGAGAAGGGGATTGGGATTGGGCACTAAGCCAACCAACAGTATCTGCCAAAAGTAAATGTCCAATACGGACAGTCTTAATCAGTTCAAGCTGCTATAACAAAAATACCTTAGAGTAGTGGGCTTAAACAACAAACACTTATTTCTCACAGTTTTGGAGGCTGGGGTGTCCAAGGTTAAGGTGCTGGCAGAGTCAGTTCCTGCTGACAGTCCTCTTCCTGGTTTGCAAATGGATGTCTTCTTGTTATATTCTCACCTAGTGGAAAGAGAAAGATCTTATCTTCTTTTATAAGGACATTAATCCCATCATGAGGGCTCTGCCCCCACAACATAATGTAACCCTAATTACCTTCCAAGAGCCCCTCCTTCGGATATCAGGGATTAAGGTTTCAACATATACATTTTAGGAGGGGGACACGAGCATTCAGTCCACAGCAGAAAAGATTATTTGATCAATATGTTATAGCTTTTATTAACTGGTAATAGAATTCTCATGAAGCATATTTTTAAGAGGCAAAGTCTTGTGGAAAACATAGTTTTCAGAGTGATAACAGTCCTGAGAAATTCCTGCTTGCGAGTGCATGTCTGAGGCACACAGAGAATTAAGTGTGCACAGTCGGTACCTCCATACTCTTGACAAGGATGTAGAGTGGATGAGGAAGCAATTCAGGTTAACATGCAAATTACCAGAAGGTCTATATGACACAAACAATGAAACAGTGGCAAGCAAAATGCAGACTTCAGGGGAAGGAGAAATTATTTTTCCCTAGGGGGAAAGTTTTGCAACAGAAAGGAGTTATTTGCCTATTTGGTAGAGAGTGGAAAGAGAATTTTCAAATAAATGGCTCTCTAATGGTAAAACTTCAAATAGGATGGCAAGTATGTGCAAGAGGTAATGCTCCTAAACTGCTGGTGGGGATGTAGTTTGGTGCAGCCGTTACGGAAAAGAGTATGGAGAGTCCTTGAAAAACTAAAAGTAAACTTACCATATGATCCAGCAATCCCACTCCTGGGCATATATCCAGAGGGAACTCTAATTTGAAAAGATACATGCACCCCAATGTTCATACCAGCACTATGTACAATAGCCAAGACATGGAAGCAACCTAAATGTCCATCGACAGATGACTGGATAAAGAAGATGTGGTATATTTATACAATGAAATACTACTCAGCTATAAAAAACAATAAAACAATGCCATTTGCAGCAACACGGATGGACCTAGAGATCGTCATTCTAAGTGAAGCAAGCCAGAAAGAGAAAGAAAAATACCGTATGGTATCACTTATACAGAATCTAAAAAAGTAAAACAAATGAACTTATTTACAAAAGCATAGAAAATAAACTTGAGGTTACCAAGAGGGGAAGGGGTGGTGGAGGGATAAATTGGGAGTCCCAGATTTGCAGATACTCTATATAAAATAGATAAACAGCAAAATCCTACTGCACAGCCCAGGGAAGTATATTCAATATATTGTAATAGCCTATAATGAAAAGGAATATAAAAAAGGAATATTTATATGTATATAACTGAATCACTGTGCTGTACACCAGGAATTAACACAACATTGTAAACCAACTATACTTCAATATGAAAAAATAAAATTAAAAAAAAGAGGTAAAAATGCACAGTGTAAGTAAAAACACCAAAAACTGCTGGATGAATCAGAATCTGCCTGACAGTGTTTAAGCAGTGTGGCATCGTCCGCCACTGACTGGCGCACCAGATTTCCCGTGTGACAACACGAGTGTGACCATTTTTGATCACCTCTGATGTTTCGATATCCCCATTTGGGCACCTCTGGGGTTTTCCTCTTTCTTAATTGTTTCATCAACTTGAGATTCTAGGGTGCTTGGGGACAGAAAATAATTTGGAGTGTTAAAGAAACACATAACATTTTAATTGTGCTTGGAGACAGAGAGACTCAATGAGGGAGGCTAATTAAGAAACAAATAAATGAGGAGTTCTGCTTTGCCTCACATCATATCACTATGGTTCAGAATGAACTGCTAAGCTTTATTATGAGTCAAAGAAATGGTCAGAGTCACTGCCTTACTGAACAAGACTAAGGGCTGTATGTAACATATAAAGCAAAGAGTGGAAGCAACTAGTATACTACTATAATTACTACCTTTTATTGTACATTTACTTGGGTCTTCATAAAAAACACTAATTACATACAGGGCAGACATCATGTGCTCCAGCATAATCGGTGAATACATTAATACATTATAACATTTTTTATTTAATCTTCACATCCAACAAACAAGATGGATATTCTTATTACCCTCATTTATTAAATGAAGAAATAAGAATAAGAGCACTCAGGTGTCACACACTCAGTTATATATTCCTCTCTTGGTACAACAGCCACTAAGTGACACATCTTGTTTTGAAGCATGACGTATTAGCCACACACACCCCCAGCCCTGTTTGTAACCATCGTGTACACTTTGACATTTCTGTAACCCAAAGAAAAGACAAAAGAACTTTGAATTCAAGGAGAGTCTGGCAGATTCCAGGTCTAGAGAGGGTTGTCTTGGAAACAGCAACTAAATGTAAACATGTTTGACATGGAATATTAAAAAGCACATAGAAACTATGCCATGATTGGATGCACTTAATACAGTTAGCAACACTATATGTGAATGCTTGTTTCCATAGCAGCATAATTAATGATGCTAGATGTGCGGGGCTGGCAAGCTTTTCCTACAAAGGCGATATAGTAACTATGCTCAGCTTTGTGGGTCACAGTTTGTCACAATTACTCAACTCTGCTGTCATAGTGCAAAAGCAGTCACAGACATGAATGAATGAATGTGACTGTTTCCAACAAAACTCTATTTACAAAAATGGGCAATGGTGGACTGGAATTATTGTCCATAGTTTGCACATCTTGGTGTCAGAGGGATAAAATCATTCCATTTCACTGAGGAACTTCTAAAGGAGTGGTACAATTGCAAGCAAGAAAAAACAACAGATATATTTGGAATTAAGCAATACTTGAATCTCATGTTTATGAAGGGAAGAAGGCAACATGATTTTTGTTTATACTTTCAATTGTATTAAATGATGAGTAAGAGGAAATGGACTTACGTTAAATGATAAAATAATTCAGTAATTCATAAGGAAGACTTCCTTAGCTGTTAGGTTAACTAAACATTGGACAATACTTCAGAGGCAATATTAGCACAAAAAATAATGTTTACAAGAGCTGGAATAAGACTCAATATCAATCAATCTACACATACTTAATGCTGCAAGTCCTGTTGGAGAAATACAAAGATTTTAAAAAAAGTAAAACAGAAGAAATGAATATTAGAGAATTAAATATATTTAGTTTATGAGCACTTATGTGATTAGTTATTAAAATTATTTATTTGGTGAAGTGGAAAACAATTCCGTAGTTAAGAGTGCCTAAATTACTTCTATAATTAAAAGTCTGTAAGGCAGCCCTCTTGAGAGATAGCAAAGGAGAAAACAGATCCACCTTAACACATTTAGACTTTTTAATCATCTGAAATAATGGAATGGATCCATATAACCTCTTGAAATTAGTTATAGCTCTAATAATGCCACAGTTTTATAAAGCAAGCACCAAAATGACTACATATAGACATACACACAGACATATGCATACACATAGATAGTGTGTGCACATACACAATTTATATATAAATGTTATATATATGTGTACATTACTTATTCCCTATTCTGTCTAGTATATATATTATACATAACATAATATATACTATATATACTTTGTATATATAGTATACAATGTGTATATGATGTATTTGCTACATATTATATATAGTATACAAAATGTAAATCTACATGTGTATAGTGTACACATAGTATATGCAGAGGATATATACACATATACTGCATTCTACACATATAGAAAACAGGCTAATAAGTGATGTACAGATTACCAACATTTCCACATCATTTATCTCATTGGATCTTCACATCAACAGATGATACCAAAAAAGGCAAAGTAACTTAAAAAAAAGATAATAGAGAATAGATTTTAAGGAGACCAATTTAACTTTGCCTGCACGTAATAATTGGATGGTTTGAAGCTTCCATCCACTTCTTCCCCCACAGATGACACAGAAGGAGGAAAATGGACTCGCATCAAGTTATGCTCCAAATCATATATCTTCTATAAAATGCAGGAAAGCCCTTGAATTGGTAAACATGACTTTTGTAAGCATGCCTAAAACATATTCAATATTTGGTGGCAAGGGATTTCCATTAAGCTTTCATGGGAGTCAATAAATCAACAGAAACCACTTACTGAAACATTTTCATGGGTCCTGTGGAATTCTAAGCAAATATCAGGTTTAAGAATGAAAAGTCAGTTATATTTTCAACATAATCTAACGTTCAAAGAAGTGTAAAAGATGCTTAAGTGTTAATATTTTATGTTTCCCTGCTCTCAGCAGTAATTGCAGCCCATTAAAAAGAATGCTAAGCCATAGCTGTTAGCACTGGCACGGGCCCAAGGAAACACTGAACCTTCACAGAAGGGGGTTAATTGCTACACGAAGAGGTAATTTATTAAGGAACAGTGAAGCCCTGTGTGCTCCCCAACGTGAGGCTGAACGGTACGATCCTACGTGAATATTACATTTGATAATCGAGGCCTTTTCTGTGCTAGACTCCAGAATGAGCTAAGCTAAACTACGGAGCGATGGAGGGGAGACAGGGAGAAAGGAAAAAAAAAACTCCAACGCCATTTTTCTGCCATAAACTTGTCCTTGGTGCCCTTCAGTCTGTCGCCCCCACCACCGGGAAAGTTGGCTGCTTCCTAAATTCTTGGTGGCTGATGAGAAAGGCTCATATGACCATCAAGTGGAGGGGCGGCTTCTACTGTTCTTTATTTGTCCCAACCTGGTGCTTCGGTCCTCTTCTGAGCGTTAAACTTAATTTTCACCATTTGTCACAAGTGGTGTTTTCAGGACTTTATCACACTGAACGAGCCCTTCATTTTGATCACAGTTTAGACCAACATCATGTTAACACGTAACATGAGAAAACAGTGGCCCCCAGCATCCCTTGCTTATGGTCTCCCTTCTGGCAGAGATTCATCTCAATCCTACGGGCTCCTGGTTGTGTCCCAAGCTTATGATTTTTGTCATGAAGCAAGAGTCCAAAAGCAATTGGGAAGACAAGGTGTCTCTGAGGAATCATTTCACCTAAAGTGCTGATGGTATTCTTGGCTGCACTGACAACAAATTCTGAAGCCTTGGAGTATTAGAGAAAAAATTAGTTTTACCTCCTTGTCTCTCTTTTTAACATCTCCAAAGGCAAATTGACATTGAAGAAAAAAATCCTTTGAAAAACAGGGGAAAGGCGAAACAGTGGTTTCTCTAAAATGCATCACTGATGTGTTCCAGCTTTTTCCACTTTGTAGCTTGGTCTTTTAGCCATCCCTGGTCAAACCCTCAATAAATGAGTGTTTATGGAGTACTCATTTTGCTCCTGGCACTGGGCTGAGAGAGATGTTTAGCAGAATACAAAAGGCATAGAGCACATGGCCCTACCCTTACAGAGTGTTCAATATCGTAGGAAAGATTTAAAAAAAAAAAAAGAATTAATGTGGAACAGAGAACAAGTTTATAGTAACTATATTGGGAATGATAGCAGAGAAATACCAGCAGATTCTGATGAGTCTTTATGAGTTAAGTCCTTTGTTGAACTTCTCTCCTGCTTCACTTTTTCTCCTCCTCTGCCACTTTTTCTGTCACTCAATAGCCTCTTCTGTTCTCTCATCTCCAGATGCTCAAAGCCATTATCTAGACCTTTCACTGTCCACTTAACACCATCCAAACTTGAAGGGCTCTGTGATCAAAATTATATCTTACACTTGAGCTATTCCCTCTAAAACACTCTCATTTCTTCAATGCCAATCAGCTAGGTATTCGGGGAAAAAAAATACTAGTTAAACCAGGTTACACTCAAGCATCCTTGGCCTTCGTCTTCTGCTTCTCCTTCAAGTTCGGATAGTCTGGATGTGAAACGTTTTATCCAATTCTGAGGCTACACCCAGACCATGCATTAGATGACTGGGACGCTAAGTCTAAACCAAGGGAGAGAACGAGAGGTTTCTTTCTCAGTTTCAGAGGACTGTCCATCCCACCATCCCCTTTTCATTTACCAGCAAGTTCCAAGACTGTTCTTGACCCTTTTCTATTTAGAGTTTGACGTGCAGACTGCTGTACTTGATATTTCATCAAGGAGAAAGAGAGAATCTCTCCTTTTAAAGAGCAAAAGGAGCAGGGTGCCCCAAGTCAAGTGAACATAAAGCTAGTTCTGCTTTCCAGCGCCCAGAGGGGATGCACCTGTCCATTGCGGCCCCCCTCCCCCAAAGACTGAAGGCAGTTGGGATTCCCATTGCAGAGCAAGAAGGAGGTTGGATCCTCCGGGGTGCAGATACATGCGACTTTCTACGATCTTCGAGATACTTTCTGTTCTCCCCTCTTTCCTCTCTCTGTTTGGAACTCCAAATTCTCACCCTGGCTATAGGCAATTAGTACTAAAGATGGTAATGTATATTTATGTCTAAAAAATGTGTTTTAAAAATGATTTTTAAGTTTTACCATTCAGGGTTTTTTTTTTTCATTCTTTTCACCTCACAGATACTTCCTAAATCAAACCAATATATCACACAATTAGAGCAGCCTCTATTTTGGATAATTTGTCACTTGTTCCTCATCCTAGGTAGATCTGAAAGTCATTAAAGATAACTATTAAGTTCACAAAATGAAATCAAACATACACACACATGAACACAAATCCAGGAAGTTAGTCCTTTCTTTTTTCTTTTCTTTTTAAAGAAAGCTTGCCTGAATTAGACCTTATTTCCTGCAAGTACTCCATTGAGGAGTGTTTTATCTTTTTAATCTTAAAGTTTATCTTGGAATTTATCTAGAAGGAATTCTTTTGGTCATCAAGGTCAACACCCCTTTTCTTTCTCCTTGTTTTCCATTTTCTTTCTAAGGAATTGGAAGAAGATGCAGGCAGATGAGCAGTTAAGTAATCCCAGCTCTGTGCATGTCACTTGGACCAGAGCCAGGCACATGTAAAGGTCTCCACTTGCCAAAAACACACCAGGGACCTCTTAAGCAATCAAGAATTGCTACATGTGTGCAAGAGCTAACATCTTGAACACAATGGAAATCTGTAATTCAGTTATCTCCTGTTTCTCATACATTTGCCCTCTGAGCATCCCAACATGCTGGAGCGTGGAAATCCAAACTAGAAACTGCTGAAGGCTCCCCTTGCATGAGGACGGGCTACGGGGTCACTCCTTCCAGTTCACAAATGAGCATAACGAGGAGGAATGGAGACTTGGCTCTCCCCTCAATGAGCCCTGGGGAGACAGGAAGGAAGGGAAAGGGAAACAATAACAAGAAGAAAAGCTAAACAAAGGATAGACTAAAATCAGAAAGAAGAGTTAGAGTAATGAAAACAAAGTAAAGAGAAGCTTAACCAAGTGTTAATTCCCATTGCTCTTAGAGTTCCCTTGGAGGGGCACTGATAGCATTCTTGGGAACTGGTCCTCAAAAAAAGGGGAAATTTCTCTGCATGAGATTAAAAAGGACTTAATTTTTGCTGTTGGACATAATTTCTACTTAAAAGGAGATTCACTACCTTTCATCTTTCTCATATGCAAGTATTCTACTTCTGAAAATGGGATCCTAAAATACACAAGACATTATTCACTACCTGCATATGGTATGAGAATTGGAAAAAAATAATCCCCCGGCATTTTTACCCACATTTATTGTAGTGGGCCAGGTCATTTTCCATAAAAATGAGTAACTCCCAGCAGGAAAAAAAATGCATAGAATGTGCTGATCTTGAACACAGAATATTTATATAATATATTTTATCACCCATAGACATTACAGAGCTAGGTTTTTCTCCTGGGATGTATTGTCAATATTTCAACGTCTGCATATGCCAAATGGAAACAAAGATTGTTTGAAAAGGTAAATACTGTGCTGTCATTCTTCCCGGCACAATACAAATGCAGTATATTTAACTAGAGTTGCTAAGAAAACTACAGGTTTTTTACAAGAAGTGGCAACTTTATGCAAATGACTTAATCCAATTAAATCCTTTTAAGGGCTACATGTTACTCAGGGTTCTTTTGATTGCAAGTGACAGAAACCTAACTCAAACTTAGAGGGAATTTGTTGGTTGATTCTGAAACATCTCAAGTTATCAAATGAAGGGTTAAATAGCCAGTTTGTCGGAAGGACCAGGAGGCTGTTATCCCTCAAAAACAAATGAACCGAAGTTTCAAAACAGCTAGGACTTCATGTCCCTTAGTTTTCCTTTTCTCTGAATGTTGGCTTCTTTCTCTTTTAGTTCAGATTTTTTCCACGGTGCAGAAAACCACGACCCTTGGTCAGTCCTAGGCTTCATACTCCACAGATTTAACCACAGAAAAAGTTTTAGCCTTTTCCTTATTCCCAGTTTAAAATTCCAGGTGAAGAATTCTGAGTGGCTTGACTGTATCAGGTGCTCATCCTGCAGCCAAAGAGTCACCCTCGTATCAGCTACTAGGATACGCTCTTCCCTTGTGCTTGGCATGCCATCGCCACACGTTTAAATCCACTCAGGTGGAGTGAGTGACCTTCTTCCTTTCAGTTCAGCCCCGAGAGCAGCATCATGGTAAGGAATCCAGGATGCCCAAGGTTGTGTGTGGGAGTCCTGGATGGGCTACCTGTGAGCTGAGACCTTGAGAGAAATCACCTACCTCTTTGAGTTTGAGTTTCCTGCTCTATAAAATGGGAAAAGACACACTTTCTCAAAAAAAAAAAAAAAAAAAAGCAGACTGATGCAACAACATGGGTGAGTCTTCATTTAGTCAGAACTCAAGAAACCACAAGCAAAAGAGAGCATAGTATGTCATTCCATTTTTTTAAATTTTGGAAATTCTGGAAAAGGCAAACCTGTCTTATAGTGATACAGACTCAATCAGTCATTGGAGGTGTGTTGAATGAAAAAAGGACCGAGGGTAAAAAGCACAAACTTCCAGCTAAAAGATGAATGGTGTCTGAGGATCTAGTATACAACACGGTGACTAGAGTTGAAAACATTGTATTGTATAATCAAAATTTGCTGAGAGAGTGAAACTTAAATGTTCTCACACACACACACAAAAAGATAAATATGTGAAGTGATGGAGGTGTTAATTAATTACATGGCTGGGACTGGGAGCAGGCCGGAAGCCTAACAGGAGGGGTCCAAAGCCAGGGTATAAAGTGTGTGGCGCCCTCTGCAGGGCCACCAGGGTCTCCAGTGGCCAACTCAGCCAGGTCTCTCCCATCAGCTTGGTTCCTCTGAGCCACATGTATCCTTTACTTCTCTCTTTTCTCCTAATGAAACCTTACTGATTCTATGACGAATCCCTCTAGGATCAACTGAATCATAAAAGGATGTTAAAGACGGACAGTGGCTTCCTGTGTCACCTCTCCAAGAGACATCTGCATTTGAATTCTCAGAGCAGAAGCAAAAGACCCCAGAGGCACGAAGCTCTAACGGAATCAGGCAGAGGCATGAGGGAGATGCTTCAGGGCTGAAGTCTCGTCCCAGCATCACTCTTGTCATCGGATGTACGCAGTTTCTATGTGCATATCAAATAAATTTGTCTTCTTAAAAAACTTCACTCATCTTCTCCTAGAAACTTTTTTTTTTTTTAATGTTTGGTGAGTGAATATCAAGAGACATATCAGAAGAGAGGCCTTGATTCCTTGTGGAAGCAAGCCGCTGAAACTCCCTCATTTGTTTTTGTCGGAGGACTCAACTGCAGAACTTTGGGTTCTGGGAATTGATCAAGACCAAGGGTTTGAGGGGGAAATGAGGTCAAGGTCACTGCAACGCCACATGGCTGGGGTTCAGCTGTTAGTGTGTGGGTTCGCTTTAATGATGTGGAGCAGACTCATAAAAAAGAACACGCTATATTCTGCAAAATGAATGAAGCCCAGGACTGGGAGACTCTTGGGTGGAGTGTGTTAACCCTCTCCTGAGCCAGAAATGGGACCTCTGAGGTTTCTCGTGGAAATTAACAATATTTGTGGAATCGAAAACAGAGAAGTGGCCAAATCTTCGAAGCTGAATGAGAATGACTCATTTGGGTAAGGTACTTTGCAGGCTGTCCAAACATTACTCAGTCACTGTCAGGACTAGAAATGTCCTTAGGTGGGCTCTGAAGAAAGCACTTTGGTTCCAAATCCTGGTGACCACAGAGAAATGAACTTCTCTGCATCTTTGCTCCCCGTGTTTTAAATAGAAGGAATAAATCTACCTCAGGTATTGTGAGGAAAGAGCTGGCTTTGGAGTGTTTTGAAAACTGTGTGTCATACAGTAAATGCTCAGTAAGTGTTCCTCACTATTATATAAGCATTGTCAACTCTTGATCCCACTTGTTATGCATCAGAATCACACAGACATCCCCAATGATGATGACCGCACAGACGTCTACCTATCGTTGGAATGAATCATCTGCCCACATTTAATTCCTGCAGCAGCAGGTTTACTTTTCCAATTATGTTGCCCAGGCTTGGCAGCCTCCAAGCACAGCCAGCCCTCAGTGAGGGGGACAGCCCACAACACACTCTCTGATGGGAAGAAGGTGGGTCTACCCCTCAGGCCTCTTCCAAATGGAAGATATTGTGGTTTGGGGAATACAAGTTGCAGGTGAGTAATCCGCCATGTGCCCTGCATCTCCGATGGCGAACGAGGCACTGACTCATGCTGAGACAGCCTTTCCTCCGGGGCTTCCCACGCCGCGCAGCAGCACTTTCCCTCCTAATCCAGCTAATTGTCTTTCTCTCCTGAGCACCCGTTATTCATTCCAGGACCAGACAGCTGTGTTTCATCACCAGGTGACCCAATTGTTCTTTTATCTGAGTCAAAGTCCAAAGACCATTCTGGACGGTCAGCCAGAAGTGTGTATATTTTTATGGCAGGATATAAAGTAAGCAAACACAATGATAAATAAAATAGAAACTGGCAAGCTGAAGCAGCAAAAGTACAATAGGGGGCCCCAGGCAGAGTGTTAAAAAATAAAACTTAACCCTTGAGAATACTCATCAAAAACTTACGATACAGGCCTAATTCACTCATTCACTCTGAAAATGACCTGGGTATTTTCAGCAAGGAGTCAAAGGCAGAACTCAGCATCACTGACAGAGTTTCTGAGAATAGTTTTCTCAAACAGTGACAAGTGCTATCTGATCTTCTAGATTTGTGGGAAGAAGAGAAGAATTGATTTCTATCAATTCAAAGTTAGAGAAAAACAGCATTGACGGTTGTGAATAAACAACTAGTTCAATTTTTTTAAATGCAAGGCAGCTGAAAAACCCTGACTTATCCTTTCAACAATGAAAGCATTTTAAAGTTTTTATTGAGAAGTGTCTGTACCCAGCCCTCTCTACATGTAGAGCATGCAATGGGAAACCACCCCCTGTTTCTATGGTTTAAAATCTGGTGAAAATGATATGTAACACACAGATAATCAGACAAATATATGGTCCAGGTTCAGACAGTGCAATGAATAAAACTGAAACAGGGTAAGATGTAGAGATAATGGGATCCAAGGGCGTTGTAGCGAGGGGCTAGGTCAGACAGAATGATCTGGATCCCTCCTTTCTCAAGCACCAGTGTTGAGTTGACTAAAGTCCCTTTGTGCGACACTGATGGAGTCAGATCCAGTGCCTCCTCCTCAGATTTGTAACTCTTTCTGACCTTTGGCCAAAGGTAGAGAAATAAGAAATGGTAATATGTGTAATTGAATCACTATGCTGCACACCAGAAATTAACACAATATTGTAAACCAACTATACTTCAATACAAATAAAAAATTTGAAAAGACCCAACAGCTTCTTCTCCCCTTTCCAAAAAAAAAAAAAAAAAAAAAAAAAAAAAAAAAAAAAAAAGATTAACATATTGGCTTTCCTGAAATCCAGCGCTAACAGACTTTTTGAAGTTTCTTTCAGCCCTGTAACAAACTCCCCTTTATCTATTTATCTTCGGAAGCTGAGATTCACTTGTCCCCAAGCAGCTTGAAAACTAGTCAGAGGGAAACAGTGACAATGCTTGAAAGGGTTTGCTATTCCTCGATTTGCAGAGTCAGTATAAATAGACTGTTTTAAAAGGTGAACTAAAAAAAACCCAAAAGGTGGAAAAATAGAGAAGCTAAAAATAAGTGACTAAAAGAGAAAAGTTCCTGTAATTTTAGGTTTAAAATATGAGGTTGAGTAATCAAGGAAAGTATTTTTACTGCCTTGTCAATATTTTTCCTGGAAGCTCAAGTAAATAGACCTTCTTCAGATCTGCAGTGTGCGTGCCTAATGGTCTTAGGTGTCTCTGACCACAGAATAACTTTATCCCAAAGAAACAGAGCAAACAGGAACTTTGTGGTTTTAGCATTCCCCACAAATAAGCAAATACATGGATGTATATAAAAAAGGTTCAGTGCCATAGGACAGACGATTTGGATCTATTTGAGAAGTGTTTCCCCTCTGGTGGAATCTTTCATATGAATCTTTCCACCCATTGAAAGATAGCTCTGCTTTCCAAGGGTGATCTCCACCATATATTCTACATCATTTGTACTCTCCTCCAGTTTACTGTTGAATGCCCAGCAGCCGTGCAGAAAGCATAAGAGAGGTTGTCCCTCTTCTAAGTTGAGTCCTCGTTCATTTCTCCTGCTGGTGAAAACCCACTGGCTTTTCATCTCCTTTCATCACCTGAATCTGTAGCCAGGAGAAGCAGGGGGTCACAAATGTTGAACAGAGTTTAAAAGGGGGGAAAATTATCCTAAGAGCCTTCGAGCACACATTGCTCCCCAGTTCTAGCTGTCCCTGGGTTTTATGAGGCACTTGCCCAAAGCCCTGCTGTTCAGGCAAGGGGAACAGCACGTGGCTTTGTTGGCAGCCAGGAGCTCTGTCTCTAATTGGGGCAGGCATCCACTGGCTGATTCATTAAGTTACTCTGATCCTAGGGTTTTACCCAAATCTATCACTTGAATAACTGGCACCTCTCAACTCATGGAACCTTGATTATTTGTTGCTGGGTAGAAAGTAGGTGCTGAGAATTGTCAGGGGAAGAAAACAAATAACATATCAGATGCCCATACATCACCTTGAAGGCCATGGATACAGTGTGTGCTTTCCAGTCAGACATGACTAATAGGTCTTCAATCTGGACTTGGCTAGTGTGCAGCCTGCAGGGTTAACAGAGACGAAGGCTCACTCTGTCTTCCAAAAAGGTCTGATGTGAACCAATATCTCCATTTGTCTGATGGCTCCTGGCTGAAAAGATTTGAAAGCTCGCTTGGAGACTGGATTTTTAAAATTGGTAGATTGGTAAAATTCATAATTTTCCCCCAGAAGAAAAAAATAATGTTGCTTTTTGAGATTATTTGGCAACTTCTGACTTCATCAACACGCCAAAACTTCCAGTTAATTCAGTCAAAAAAACCCCAGTCAGACCAGTCATTTTCAGGCAAATAAAAGCAAATACTTCTTCAAATAGCAAGTATTTCCAAGACATTGTGTGGGTTGAAAATATCAAATGCTCTAAGAAAACGTTAGATAAATCTATTGTTAATCAACCTAATATAGTTTTTCATGGAAAAACTAGCAAGCATATCCTAAAAACATCCATAACCAGACTAAAATCAAGAAGGACAGCAACTACATTTTTATACAAAGTGGCCCAAAAAGTCAAAATACAAAGATAAATGGGAATTTCTTGATGTTCTTGAATTTGAAATACTGTGGGCAGGAATAAATGAATAAGTAAATAAATAATCAGCTGAGAATTTTTCTGTCATGTTGATGAGCCTTGTTTTTATTCTTCACAGGACATATTTGAGATGACTGCACTGTAGACCAGTTTGTCCTCACCATTTGACACATCTTTGACATTTCTTCCTCCAGAAAAGCAGTAAACAGTAGGCAGACAAGCAAGAACTTTCTTCCCACAGTGTCTTGAGTCTGGTCCGGTTTATCTTTCTATAACAACGGAAACAGATGTATTCCTGTTGCTTGCAGCTTCCCAGATGCATTATTCTAAAATTCCATCTGCTGTTCAGAGATGTTGCTAGTTTTTAAAGTAGTGAGGGCTTTGCCAAGTTAATTACTTGACTCAAGACATTGCAATTTCTGCATGCAAAGCCCACACTGCAGTAGTTGGGATCCTGTCATAGTGTGCGATGATCATAAACCCTCAGCAAAGGAGACGTCCAAGTGGAACTTGGAGTTCCTGGAAGAACTGTTTGACAAGAGTAAAGCAGGTGTGGTGCTCAGAGTCAGTGATGAATAAAATTGCTTTAATCCTGCCATTGGCTTGAGTCAGAATTGATTTCAAGGCCCTGTGCAATAGTCAATGTCAGACTGTGATCGAGTATCCTTGGTTATGGGAGAAAACAGAGTTTGAACCTGGATATAAAGGAGGCAAAACCTGACAGAGTCACACTTCAATTATTAGAGAAGTCTGGTTTTAAAAGAGCGTATTTCCTTTTCTCTCAATTATAGTATTCTTTCACTAAGCGTGCTTGTTTCTTCCACTAACTTCAGCCTTTATCAAAAAAGTATACATATTTTTCTTTATAATTCTCCATACCAATATACTGAGCAACATAAACTGTAGAACGATGTTCAGTTTGAAGCTGTGTAAAACTCAACACTTACAACAACAGTAAAATATACACTTTTTTTTTCAGTTGCACACAGAGCATTTAGCAAAATTGACTCCATTTTTGGGCCATAAAACTAACATTAACAAATTTAAAATAATAGAAATCATACAAAGTATGTTCTCCAATTGTAAAAGAATTAAACTAGACATTAATAACAGAAAAATACTTGAAAAATTCCCTAAATATTTTGAAATGAAAACACACACTTCTAAATAACCCATGATTCAGATAGGAGGTCTGGAGGAAATTTTAAAACACTTTAACCTGAAAAATAATTAGACTACAATATAACAACATCTGCTGGATGCAGAGAAAGCTATGATTACAATTTGCCTACATCAGGAATGAAAGATGAGATGTCACTCTTTACCCCATAGACAAAACAATAATGAAATACTACAAACAATTCTATGCCCCCAAATTCAACAGTTTAGATGAAACTGACTTATTCCTTAAGAGACACAAACTACAAAAATTTATTTGAGAAGAAATAAGTAACAAGAAACATCTATTACAGAAATTGAGTTTATAGTTAAAAACCTTTACACAAAGAAAATTCCAAGCTTGGATGACTTCACTGGGTAATTCTATCAAACATTTAAGGAAGAAATAATACAAATTCTAAACAGTCTCTACTGGAAAATAGAAGGGGAAGAAACACTCCCCAACTCATTTAATGAGCCTATTATTACCCTAATATCAAAACAAACAAAACACTACCAAAAAATGCTACAAATCAATATTCTTCATTAACATAGATACAACAACTCTCAACAAAAAATTAAATAAAATCCAGCAATATATAAAAAGGTTACTATATCATGATCAAATGGTGTTCATCGTAGGATTACAAACTGATTCAAAATTTAAAAAATTCAACCCATATAATTCACTATATTCACAGACTAAAGAAGAAAAAACTATACGACCATTCAATATATGTAAAAAAGTTTTTGACAAAATTCTACACATTGATGATTTTTAAATCTCAGCAAACTAGGACTGTGAGAGAATGTCCTTCACTTCATAAAGGGCAGCCATTAAAAAACAAAACAAAAAATAAAAGAAAACAAAACCAAAACACTCTGCAGCTAACATCTATATGCTTCTCCCTAAGATCAAGAACAAGGCAAAGATATTCCTTCTCACTGACTCTACACAGCATTACATTAGATGTCCTAATCAGTGCAATAAAATCAATGCAATACAAAGAGATAAGGTGTATACAGATTAGAAAAGAGAAAAATAAAACTGTCTCTACTAAGACAAGATGATTTTCCACATAGAGAATTCTAAAGAATCTACAAAAAGATAATAGAACTAATAAGTGAGTTTACCAAAGTTGCAGGAAACAAGGTCAATACACAAAAATCAGTTGTATTTCTATAAATTAACAGTAAAGAGTAGAAGTTCAAAAAACATACCACTTATAATAGCACTAAAAATACAAAATTCTTAGGTATAAATCTATTTTAAAATGTGCAAGATCTCTCTGTTAAAAAGTACAAATCACTGATCAAGGAAATCAAACAAGATCTAAATAAATGGAGAGATATAACTTGTTCATAAATGGGAAGAGTCAATATCACTAAGATATTACTGCTTCTCAAATCAATCTATAGATTTAACGCAATCTAAGTAAAAATCTCCGCAAGCTTCTTTGTAGATATTGTCAAGCTGATTCTAGAATGTATACAAAAAGTTAAAGAAAGTCAAAGAGCAAAAATATTTTTGAAATATTTTCAAATATTTTCAATTTTTGAAATTGAAAAACAGCAAAGTTCAAGAAATAAAACCATCTCACTTCAAAAGTTACTGTATTCTTACTACAGCCCAAACCCCCATAAACATAGACATAAAAATTCTCAACAAAATATTCACAAATGAAGTCCAGTAATATATAAAAAATGTTGATATCATAATCAAGTGATGTGTATCACAGAAATTCAAAATACACAACCAATAATCAAAATAGTATGTATTAGTAGAAAGACACACACAGGCTAGGATCTCATAAAGTTGAAATCGAGGTTCCATCCGAGCTAGGCTCTCAGCTGGAGACTCTGGGGAAGAATCTGCTTTCAAGCGCATATGGTTGTTGCCAGAAACCAATTCCTTATAGTTGTAGAACTAAGGTTTCCTTTTCTTGCTGCCTTATAGAGACCAGCTGCAATCTTTGTCATGTTCACCTCTCCATCTTCAAGCAAGCGACAGCATATCAAATCCTTCTCATGCTTAGAATCTTTTGGATTTCCTCTTTTGCTACCAGCTAGAGAAAACATTCTACTTTTAAAGGGTTTTGCAAATTAGCATTTTGTTTGGATACTGTAAGGTTAAAGATAAAAGTAACTGCACACAAATACTGTATTCAAGATAGTAAATAAGATGAGGCCCACCTGGATAATTTCCCTGTTGGTAAATCTGAAAGTCAACTGATTAGTAACCTTAATGATATCTATATAATCCTTTATGCCATGTAAATTAACATAATTAAGTACATTCACATAATTAAGTACATTCACAGTGCCACAGATTAAAGCAGGAAATCTTGAGGGAGCCAAGTTGGAATTCCTCCTGCTACATCATCTATATGCAAAAGAATGAACCTCAAGCTGTTATTTGAAAACTTATACAGAAATTAACTAAAAATGGATCACAGACCCAAATGTAGGGCATAAAACTTCTAACATTTCTAGAAGGAAATATAAGAGGAAGTCTTTCTGATCTTCAGTTAGGCAATGAGTTTTTCTGTATGACAACTAAAGTATAATTCATTTTAAAAGAATCAATTATTTGGGCCTTTTCAAAATTGAAAACTTTTATGCTCTGAAGACACATTTAAAAGAATAAAGACATGCCACATTATGGGGAAAATATTTGTACTTTCTATTTCTGACAAAGGATTTATTTTCAGATTATATAAAGAACTCTTGAGACTCAACAACAAGCAAAGAACCCAATTAAAATTGGACAAAAAATGTAAACAGATACTTCATCAAAGAAGATATGTAGATAGCAAATAAGTATTATTAATCATTAGGGAAATGCAAGTTAAATTCATAGTTAGATATGACTGTACCCCATCATAATGGAAAATTTTTTGTAAAAAGCTGACATACTAAATACTGGCAAGAATGTGGAATATTTGAAACTCCCATACATTGCTGGTGGGACTATAAAATTGGTACCATCACATTAGAAAACAGTTTGGTAGTTTCTTATAAAGTTAAACATACAATTGCCACACAGTCCAGGAATTCAATCCAAAATAAATAAAGACTAATGTTGATGTAAAAGCTTACATGTAAATGTTTATAGCAGCTTTGTTCATAATCACCCCAAACTGCAAACAATTCAAGTGTCCTTCAACTGATGAATAAACAAACCGTGGTACATTCATAGCATGGAATACTACTCAGCAGCCAAAAGGAACAAACCATTGATTCAAGCAACCACATGGGTGAATCATAAATGTGCTTTGCCAAGTGAAAGAAGCCAGGTCTCTAAAATTCCACATAAAAGTCAGATCTGAAAAAGTACATGCTGTGTGATTCCATTTATATACATTCTGGACAAGGCAAAACTATAGGGACAGAAAATAAATCAGTAGTTTTCAGAGGCAGAGTGTGGAGAGTTGATTTAAAATAAGCAGCAAAGGTAACTTTGGAAATGATGAAATTGTTCTGTGTCACGACCATGATGGGGAAAATATATTCATCAGAATTCATAGAGCTATACACCATAAAGAATAAACTTTGCTGTATGTAAATCTTTCAAAAAATCAACCAGGATGTTGTTATGAGGACCCAAAATGGAATACAGACTTAACAAATGAACCTAACTCTATTACAAACTAATAGCGTAGCTACACCAAGTGAGTAGAGAAGAATTAACTTGTTATTTTGGAAAACAGTATTTTGGTCAGATATGCTAAAGAATAAAAGAACTGTACAATACACTAGTTAGTAAATTTGCTTTTCTTAGAGGAATAAATTACCAATTCTGTGTTTGTACTAGGGTTGAACAAATAAATAAATATACTGGAAATAATGAGAGCCAAGTTTCCCACTGTTGGAGAAAAAAAGTTATAAATAAGCAAAGGGGAAGGCTAGAATGAATACCATGGTGTTGGACTAGAATCAAAGGTATCACTATCAACTCATTTTTTTTAAATATAAATGCAAATAGAAACAGAAATAAACATAGATGTATGTGCATGCAAGAGTTACTGTATACATACATATACTTCCAATCTCTGTCCATTGAAAGGGTCTAGAAGTAATGACATAGTTGCAACAATGAGCACACCTAGCATCCAAATCTTTCTTTCTAAGTATCATTTTCCAATAAAAGGAACCAGGGGCCTTTGGAGAAGTGGTTGATTCTAGGGCTGAGCAGAGAAAATACAAAATGAAACTTGGTGCCAGAAAGTAAGGAAATGGTCCCACGAGATGGAAGCAGGGATACAAGAGCCAACCTAAACGAACTCCAAATGACCAAATCTGGACCAGTTTTGGCAACAAAAATAACTATTAGATTTATCCCATAAAATATAATAAATAACCTTGTGTCTATACCGATATGTAAATATTGAATAAACAAATAAATGAAGAAGGGACAGCTTTTCCTTACGGAAGAATTCCAACTAATAAGTATAGAAGGAATGAAAATTAACATTAGATCTATTAACTGATGCTAAAATTAGTAGGTGAAAATTTGAAAAGAAGTAGGGTATTTGCACAATCTCAAAGTACTTCTTCAAGATATTTATTTATAAAGGAAAACATGGCAGCTTCACAGTGGAGAAACCCATAATACATCACTTTAACCATGTAATCAAGGTTATCACCAATAATGAGATCTATTTATTTCATATGCTGTTTGATAAAACGCACAGAAAAGGACATATCACTTCTGTGGCATTCTGGTCAAAAATGAACAACCTTCATCTAGTCATAAGAAAACATTAGACAAAGCTAAATTGAAGAAAATTCTACAAAATCACTGAACAGTACTGTTCAGAATGGTCAAGGTCATGAAAGACAAGAAGAAGCTGAGGAACTGCACAGATTATGAGGAAAATTTTAAAAAATGACAACTAAATGTGATGGAGGATTCCAAATTGAATCCTGAAACAAACAATGAAGACATTAGTGGAAAAACTGATGAAATCCTAAATAGTTTACTTAATAGACTGTACCAACGTTAATTTCTTAGTTTGGGTAATTGTTCTATGATTATGCAAAATGTTATTTGTGGGGAGCTGGGTGAGGGGTATAAAAGAGCTCTACATTCTTGCAACTTTCAGGTAAGTCTAAAATTATTTGGAAACAAAACTTTAAAAAACAATAAAAAGGGAAGAATGAGAAATACATACCACTGACTGGTCACTCTAATAGGAAGGATAGAATTCTGATGGGCAGGATTTTGACATCTTTCTGCTCTGGCAACAGAGATACTCTTAGTTTACACTAGTTCTGCTCTCTGAGAGGAAATTTCTTGATTATTGTCCTTCAACCTCTTGCCACCGAACTCTGATAAGTTCTTTTCTTTTTAATTTCTGATTTACTGAGGTATAATTAAAAATAAAATTGTAAGATATTGAAAGTGTGCACTGTCGTGAATTGATATATGTATACATCGTGAAAGGCTTCTCCCCATTTCGTTAACATATTCACCAACTCAGTATTTATCTTTGTGTGTGAGTGTAAGAGAACATTTAAATTCTACTCTTTTAGCAAATTTCAATTAAACCATACAGTGTTATCAACTACAGTCACCATGTTTTAGATAAGATCCTCAGATCTTATTCATTTTATAGTCTAAAGTTTGTACCCTTTGACCAACCTCTCTCTGTTTCCTCCATCCCTCAGCCGCTGGCAACCTCCATTCTACTCTCTATTGAGCTTGACTTTTTTTTAGATTACACATATGAGTGATACCATGCCTTATTTGTCCTTCTCTGTCTGGCTTATTTCACTTGATACAATGCCTTCAAGGTCCATCCAGGTTGTCACAAACAGTAGGATGTTCTTTCTCGTGGCTCAATAATACTCAATTATATATACATATCACATCTCCTTTATCCATTCATGGTTGATGGACACTTTGTTTCCATATCTTGACTACTGTGAATAATGCTACAATGGACATGGGAGTGCAGATATTTTTGATATCCTGTTTTCATTTCCTCTGGATTTATACCCAGAAGTGGGATTGCTGGGTCATATGATAGTTCTATTCTTAATTTTTTGAGGAACTTCCAGTTTTCCATAGGAGCTGTACCAATTTATATTCTCACCAACAGCAACCAAGAGTTTCCTTTTCTTCACAACTCACCAACACTTACCTCTTATCTTTTTAATAGTAACCATTCTAACAGATATGAGATTATGTTGAGCACCTCTTAATCTATTTGTTGACCATCCATATGTCTTCTTTAAAAAAAAAAGTCTATTCAGATCCTCTGCCCATTTTTTAATTGGATTGTTTATTTTTTTGCTATTGACATATGTAAGTTCTTTTTATGTTTTGGACATTAACTCTTTATCAGATATATGATTTGCAAATGGTTTCTCCCATTTGGAAAGTTGCCTTTTCATTTTGTTGTTTATTTCTTTTGCAGAAACTTTTTAGTTTGATGTCATCCCACTTGTTTATTTTTGATTTTGTTGCCTTTGCTTTTCATGTCAAATCCAAAAAATAATTGCCAAGACTGATGTCAAGCAGCCTATTGCTTATGTTTTCTTCTAGGAGTTTTATGGGTTTAGGTCTTACATTTAAGTCTTTAATCCATTTTGAGTAAATTTTTGTGTATGGTATAAGATAGTTATTTGGTTTCATTCTTTTGTATATGTCTGCCTAGTTTTCCCAACACCATTTATTGAAGAGACTGCCCTTTCTCCATTGTATATTCTTGGCTCCCCTGTTATAATTAATTGGCCATATATCTACGGGTTTGTTTTTTTTTTTTCTGGGCTCTCTATTCTGTTCCCTTGATCTATGTGTCCATTTTCAAAACTCTGGTAAGTCTTTATTATTCCACTATCCTTCAAAGCCATATCTAAAATAGAAGATGGGAACTATGTTCTCTTGGCAACTGTACAACATGTATACCCTCCTTCCTGATGGAGCAGTTTTGATGTCCTGTGAATTGGCTAAATCTTAAACAGTTGTTTCTCTGACAATACAATTCCCTTAAAAATGTAATCATGGATTTTAGGTATTTTTGCTTCCAGTTGGTTTCATGTGTCAGAAAACTATCTGAAGTGCTTTTTTAGACATTTTTCTAATTTCTGCTTTATTTCTCTATTTCCTCCTGTGACATGTCTCTTGCTCACTTGAAATGATGGTTACTTGGAGGTCCTCTGAACCACAGGCCTGGTTAGAAAGGGCACACCCTTGGTCTGTTCTTGGCCCATCCTCTGTCTCTCTGATGGGCTTAATTTGTTTTTAGGTTTACCTGTAATAACCATCTCTTCTCTTCTCTTTGAGGTATATAAGGAGTTAGCTTTTCCTAACATGAAAGACTCCAAATTTTGAGATACTATCTATTCTCTTTCCTTCCTCTTTGCAAATTAGCCACCGCCTTTTTTTTTTTTTTTTTTTACTTCTGAGAACCTTGCTAAAGCAGCAAAGAACTGGAAATATACACTAAACCTCTGCTTTCTCTTGGTTCTCTTTAATCTACAGGCTCAGTGGACATAGGCCATATAATTTATTGCAGGAAACAGCATTATCACCTGTTTTGACACAGTATTATTAAGGTCCTAGCTTCCTCGCCTGTCCAGACTACCTACTGCCTGATCACTAAACTAATGCCATGTATATTGGTTTAGTTGGGAAGAGACCCGCTTTTAGTGCCAATGTCTGAGCTCAGTAAAATGCAGCTGGGCAAAAAAATATAGTGTCTTAAAGATCAAAGAGCCTTAACAATACTGTCTTTTATAGGACAAAGACTCCATTTCTTTCACGTATAACAGTCCAAGTCTGAGGCTGCTCCTTCCATCTTTCCATCTTGTTTCTCTACCCTCCCTTAGTGCATTGTTCTTATCAACATGATGGAGGTTGGGGAAAGAGCATGGGAGAGCGCATGAGCCATGGGACTAGGCTACAGCTTGGAAACAGCACATGCCGTTCTGCTCACATTCCACTTGGGGCACTTAATACACGGCCACACTTTGGTGCAACTAGGTGCTTGCAAATTCAATTTTTTGAAGGATGGGCACTTGCCCGGCTACTACTCTAATTCTGTGGAAGAAGGAGAGACTAGATTTGGGTGGATACTTATTCTCCATCACATTTTTCTCCTGGACTATCCACTCCTGCACTTTCCTGGTTTCCCTCTCACCTTCTACACCACTTCTTTATTCTCTTTTGCTGACTTCTGCTCCTCTGCTTACCCCTTAAATATTTGTTAGGGATAAGTGCTCCAGGGGCCAGACCTTGGATCTCTCTTCTTCTCTAGCAACACTTTCTTTCCTGATTATCTCAACCCATGCTATGTTTTTTAGCAACAACAACAACAAAATGCCAATTTCTAAACTCCTTTCTCTAGCACTGTCCCCTCCGCAACATTCAGAATGTGTATGATGGGTATCTTGTAACCAACTACTTGAGATCTCAACTTAGCAACTGAATATTATCATGAACAAAACTGAACTCTTCAATTTACTCCTTAACAAAATGACTTCCTCCATATTGTTTTGTTCATCATGCTAAGTAGCTCCATCATCCAGCCAGTTGCCCAAGCCAAAAACACTTAGGAGATATCCTTGATTTATAAATCCTTTGCTCATTCCCCCCATCCAATTGGTAAGCAAAGTCTTACTGGCGCTGCCTTTAAAATGTATCCTGAGTCTATGGTGGGTTGAATAATGTCGTCCCCCCTACCAAAGATTTCCACATTGTAATCTCCAGAACCGGTGACTGTTACACTGCATGGAAAAAAGAGCCTTGAGGTTGAAATTAAGTTAGGGACATGGAGATGGGGAGATTAGCCTTGATTATCCAAGTAGACCCAATGTAATCACAAGGGTCCTCATAACAGAAGCAAGAGCGTTAGAGTTAGATCAGAGAGAGGGAAAAGGTGATGAAGGTGACAGGGCAGGCAAAGGAAAGAAAATGTAATGTGACTCAGGGCCACAAGCCAAAGTATGAGATCAGCCTCTAGATGCTGGAATATGTGAGAAAATGAATTTTCCCCTAAAACCACCAGAAGGAACACAGGCCTGTCAATACCTTGATTTTAGCCCGGTAAAAGTGATTTTATTCTTCTGACCTACAGAACCGTAAGGTCATAAACTCATGATGCATAAGCCATTAAAGTTGTGGCAGTTTGTTACAGCAGCAATGGGAAACTAATACACTAATTCATTTTTCTCCATTTCCACTCTTTCTACCATAACTGAGGGGCATTGAGGAAGCAGATTCTGAAGCTAGACTACCTGTATTTGAACCCCAGCTCTGCCATTGAATTGCTATGGGCAAGCCACTAAAAGTTCCTGTGCCTCAGCCATCTCGCCTGTAAACTGGAACCGTGACAGGGCTCTAAGAGAATTCAGTGAGTTGCTATTCTTAAGATGCTTGGACCAGCACTTGGCATATTGTAAACACTGTGTAAGTATTTCCTATACACTTATGCAATGCGTTTCCTTACATTATTTCTGTAATCTAAGACTTGAATATTTATAACACAGACCACTTGAACTTTCTTCAGTTTGCCACACTGCTTTCCTTTCTTGCCCCTGCAACCGCTTATTCACAAAGCAGTAAGATTTTACAACATAAAATCATGTAATCCTCCTCCCTATGATCCTCCAAGGGCTTCCAACCACAATCAAAATTAAATTTAAGAGGATATAGCTCAGTGCTAGAGTGCATGCTTAGTATGCACCAGGTCCTGGGTTCAATCCCCGGTACTTCTAGTAAAAAATTAATTAATTAAATTAAGTTAAATTCTCAATTTTAAATATGACCTGAGAGGCCTGATGGGATCTGGTCTGCTCTCTCTGTTTCTCACTCCCTGTACCACAACTGTCTGTCATTCTGTGCCTCAAACACACCAAACTTACTTCTGCTTCAGTGCCTCCAAGTGGGCTATTCCTCTGCTCAGAGTGCCATCTTCCCATGTCTTCGCATGACTGGTTTGTTCTTGAAATTCAGTTAAGTTCTCCTCCTCAGAAAGGCTTTCCCTCATCACTCAAACTAAAATGGCTGCCTCTAATCTCTGTTTACTTATTTATTTCGTATTTCCCTCAGGAAAGGGACCTACTGCCACATCCCCAGTGCTCAGAATGCTATCTGGCACCCTGTAAGTGCTCAATAAATATTTCTTAAATGAATAAAGTGTTGGCTGATGTGTGTGGAGGCCATTTGTTGAGGTATCATATTGGTGACTCCCACGTACATCATGACTTAGATTAGGACAGTTGTAAATCTGCCTAAAGACAAAGTAATTTTCCAGTGATGATTATGTAAGTCTATTTTCTCACATTTTTCCGTGTTCTCTTAACCCGTGCCTCTGAGGACGTTTTCTACCAAATCACTGAAATGGGGACTTTTCATAGCATTGTGGGAGAGGCTGAACTATGTTTAACCTCTAAGCCCCATCCCTTCTAACTCTTAATTCAATTGGATTTTTATCTTAAGTTGTTTTGGGAAAGAGTGAAAACCCGTGTGGTCTACGGCATCGACTTGAGGCGATACTGCCAAACTGCACAGCACCCCAGAGACTGGTTGTTGAAAGACCTGGGAACTTGCCGCTCAGAAGATGCAAAGAGAACTGAGATCCAGTAGAAAAGGAGGGTAGATCTTGTACGGTGCACAGACTAGCTCCCTTGATGTCCTCACACAGCGTTGTCCCATGGAATGTGGGCTGAGTCTGTACGTCCCGGTACCCTGTTCCTCTATGTTTTCCTCCCTCTCTCCTTCTTAGCCTAAGGCTTTGTCCAAATAGAAAGAGGGCTTTTCTCAGTTTGCATCTCAAGGCTTTCCAGCAACACCCCTTAAAATGCACAATACTTCATGCACCTAACCCATACTTTAATACTGATGGGGCCTTCTGGGTGTTTCAGTGTGGCTCTTCCTGGCTAATTTGGATCTGATAACCTCTCTTTGGTCATTTTTAAGATGTAACAAATTGTGACATGAGGGTTCAGGGTTAATGGGAGAAAACAGACCCTGGGAGGGTGATTCACTCTTTTTCTCCTTTAAGACAATAAAATGTAATCCTGGGGTGGCCTTGTCCACACTGCAAATGCATACCTGGTATTTCAACTGACAGCCAGAGAGTGCCTGCTATTACTCAGAAGAAGAGATGGTGTATCTGATAATCGGAGAGAACAAAGACGCCAGTTACTTCATCTCTCTTGCCTGAGGGTCTGGAATTAATTGTGTTTCTTTATACCCCATCTAGTTTTACGAAATCATACTTCTCCATGGCAGTTTACTAATTTACCACCTCATCTAAGATAAGACTTTGCCAACAGTAATAACATTCAGAAAATGTTGTCAGACCTGCTGAGAATGTTTCCTGCCCCTCCCAACCCCGACCCCCGCCACATACACACACTCACCCCTACACAGCTTGCTCAGCTTTTAAAGCCAATAGACCTGGCCTCTGAAGACACAAACACATCAGAATGAATGACCTGGTGCCTCAGAAATTCAGGACAAAATCAAGAATAATTGAATCTATTCAGAGACTTCTTTGGGCATCTGCTTCAGTATCCATTCAGAGTAATTGAATAGAAAGAAGTAATTCAATGTCTTTTTAGAAAAACATTTCCATATATTTACATAATCCACATTTATTGTGTACTTTCTGTGTAAAAACCACTATGTGGCTTACCTACCCTCAAATATGAGGGGAAGGGAGAAAAGCACATAAGTGGCAAAATTTGGAATAAGCATGGAAATAGCAAGCCTGAAGATTCTAAGTAAGAATGTTGGTGGCGTGGTGTTTGGGGGGTAGAAGGGAGGTGGGACTTCTGACATTCATTACGATTGCATAATCAGTTTTATCAAATCCTACTCTATTCCAGCAGGCTCAGTATACATGTGTCTTCTAAATTCCATCACTGGAGTATGGCGTGTACATGGAGACCCCAAGGAGGACAATAGGGCAGAGGTCACCAAAATCATGTGTTCCCCCTAGACTATATTCTCTGGGCCATCAACCAATACACCCCTGATCTTTCAGCATGATATGGTGTGTATGCATGAGATGTGTGTGCGCATGCGCGTGAGCATGTGTACTTATGTGAGTGTGTATGGGGTGGAGTTCAAAGCAAAGCAACATAGTATATGTTTCCCTTTCAGCTCAGATTCCATTTGTAGATACAATTATTTGTTTAACATAGTCACACCATATTATGTTACATTCTATGATTTATTAGCAAAAGCATGCTTTTTAAACTCCACTTTCCCAAGCAATGATGATTTCTTGACATGTTTCATTACTGGGGAATAACACAGGCATTTGTTATATTCTCAGACAATAAAATATTGCCTTGCTCAGATACCTTCATGGAATATTAAACAAAATGAATGTGGTTCCTTTTCCTGTGTTTATCATATCACATTAAAAGTGAAGACATAGTATTTATGTTTTCTTTCCTGATAGACGAGACATTGGAAAAAATGAGTTTAGTTTACCCTTCATCCAACTGGCTTCACTTAGCCATGTCCGAAGCCTCCGACAGTGCTGTTATAACATCATTTCAGTCATCCCGCTTCTCAAAGGTCACTTCTAATATACCTTTCTTTCAAATCATCCAAAATTTCTCCTGTAAACTTGCTCTTGGTCTCAACTCCAGATTCAGTTAGTTTCAGGCAGTGATGGAAATGGCAAAGACTGGGGAGAGATCCAGCAGAAGGACTGAAGAATGAATCTCCTTAGAAATTGATTCTGGACCAGTCTTATAAATCTGCTGTAAATATTTACCACTCACCCTACTAGACCATTCCATGTGCACATAAACACCATATAAAACATACAGAAATATCAAAAAGTGTTACCTAATCTGAGTGAGTGAATACCTCTTCACAGGGTGGAATATGGATGCCCACAACTACACAGATACACACATTCATTTCAGAGAGTTTTTCCTAATCCTATCGACTTTCTGTGTAAAGCAAGCTCACATTAGAGAATAGTAAATTATCCTTGGAGTTCCATCATATGTATTGTATACAAAGTGGGATTTTTCAGGTCTACACGTAAAGTTAAGTTGAATCCTAGTATGTCTGTTTTTCCAGCTCTCACTTATAGAATCAATATTAAACTAAGATGAAATTTGGTAAACATCAAAAATTTTAGCTAAGGAAATATACATACTTTTTGACACGATTGTGGAAATATAGCCTAAACAATCTAAAACAACCCCAAGCTTAAAGTCAAATGGTCCAGGTTCTATGCTTGTTTTTGTTACTACTTTGTTTGAACGTAGGCCAGTAAATCATATTCTCTACATTGGTTTTCCAATATTCACTGGAGAATAGATTTGCTCTATCTACAAAAAAGTAGATAGAGCAAAAAAAAAATCTTTTTTTATAAACTTTTTTTTTAATTGAAGTATAGTTGATTTACAATGTTGTGTTAGTTGCTGGTGTACAGCAGAGTGATTCAGTTATACATATACATATATTCTTTTTTATATTCTTTTTCATTACAGGTTACTATAAGCCACTGAATATATGAAAACATAGGCAGAAAACTCTTTGACATAAATCGCAGCAATATTTTTTTGGATCCATCTCCTAGAGTAATGGAAATAAGAAACAAAAATAAACAAATGGGACCTAGTTAAATTTAAAAGCTTTTGCACAGCAAAGGAAACCATAAGCAAAATGAAAAGACAACCTACGGAATGGGAGAAAATACTTGCAAATGATGCAACCAATTAGGGATTAATTTCCAAAATATACAAGCAGCTCACACAACTCAGTATCAAAAAGTGGGCAGAAGACCTAAATAGATATTTCTCCAAAGAAGACATATAGATGACCAACAGGCACATGAAAAGATGCTCAACATCACTAATTATTCAAGAAAAGCAAATCAAAACTACAATGAGGTATCATCTCACACATTTTGTGTGATGGCCATCATCCAGAAGTCTACAAATAATAAATGCTGGGGAGGGTGTAGAGAAAAAGGAATCCCCCCTACACTGTTGGTGGGAATGTAAATTGATAAACCACTATGGAGAACAGTATGGAGGTTCCTTAAAAAACTAGAAAGACTTACTGTATGATCCTGCTCTATCTACTTTAAAAGGTGGTTGGCAGAATGAAATAATATTACACCATCAGGGCAAGCGTTGTAGGAATACAACCAAGGCAGCCGCATAGGGCTCTGCTCTCGGAAGGACCACGCACTTGGCCTAATGCTTTTCTGTCACTTGAAATTCTTAATAAGTTTATCTTTGGAGTTGTGCTTTGTGAGTGAAGTCTGATGGGAGAATGAAGCATGAGCAGAGCAGGTACGCCAGGTGTCAGCACACGTATGTGCAGACTCTGGTACGGGGGACAGTGGGCAGAAGCATCAACAGTGGCAGTGGTGGCCACGGTCATGGCTGAGTGAGTGAGTAGGGACTCCTCAGAGCCACAGCACCAAGACCCATGGCAAGAAGTCAGCTTGCCCATTTATCCCCATACCCCGTCCCTACAAGCATCTGTACCGAGTGCTGGAACAGGAAATACCTATGCTTAAGCAGTACGTTTTGTTCGCAAATTATTACAGAATAAGACTGTGCACACAGACGTGGCAATAAACCATATTCGTGAGTTTTTCAAACTCTTGAAAGGATTTAGAATCTCTGGTTTTGAAGACTTCCACAGCATTGCAGAGCAAACCTCCACAAACTTAGATCCAGAAATTAAATTTACAGATTGTCACTTTCAACAAAAGAGAACATTTTTCTCACATAAAGCTTCAGATAAACTATTAATAAGGGAGACAATTTTAAAATTATTTTTCCCTTGGAATTGACTATATCATAATATAATGTATAAGCAAATATTCTGAATTGTATATAAATCTTGAAGCCACTTTTGGTTTTTTTATATGACCTCTGCAAGTTACAGGAAATGTTAGAGAAAACAATGAAATGCCACTGTATAAATTTATATCTAAAATTAAATTCAGACTTACATGATGTGTATAAAAAGTTAACCTTTTTTTAAAATGATTCTATAAGAATCATCAGTTCTAGATGATTTATCCCAAGGTTGTCAGTCTGTGAAATACTATTAACAGCTCTGATAACAGTTGCATCAACAGAAAAACATTCTTCTTAAAATCAAATATTCAAGAATTATTTGCAATCTCGCATTTGCCAAGAGAACTGACACTGCTTTCAATTACATCGATTGAAAATGAAATTTCTAAAAGTATAAATTTTTAGGACCTAATAAATTTGCAGCAAACTGTGTCAGAAAAATTTTATGATTAATCAAGCTATCACATGAATAAAGTATTATTGTTTATTTAAAATTATGACACCAAGATATTATTGCAGTTTGCAGTTTATGTCATTACTCAGGTATCACTATCAGCCCTATTATGTTTTATGAGCAACAAGATGTTTTTAAAGAAAAAGCTTTTTACTTTAGTGTTTTTAACGATATTTTTTTTCCTTGCTTTTTGAACAGGGAGCCCTGCATTTTCATTTTGCACTGGACCATGCAAATTATGTAGCCAGCCTTGGATATAATATAGTTCAGATTTTTGCCACAAATTTGCTGAGTCCTACTTAACCAAAGTGGGGCTCATTTTTCTTTAAACATTTTAAGCCTGCTCATTATATGTTATTTATCCAACAAGTCTGCCTCGTGGATATTTGTTTCTTTGTGTGTTATATAAACTCTGAGCGGTGTGTTAGTGTTCGGCCTGTATATATCTCTGACAAGCCTGTTGATCAGGGTTGAAATCTGCCCCTCCAATGGGAATTTACACATTTCCGTCAGACACCCTGGGTTGCTGGTGGGCTGCCGTGTTAATACTTTAGCTTAGGGTTTTGTAGGTCAGTTAGGTAATGTAAAATTGGCCCTCAACCCATTTGACAGTAGGTCTGTGTTAAACACTGTCAAGAAATTTGTTTTTCTACCCAGAGCCCAAACAGAAAAGGGCGAGTTTTCTCATCATTTTCTTTTTGTGAGAAGTTTTTTTCTCCTAGTACACATTTTCTTAAGGGTGTGTTCCTTCAAACATCCCAACTGGCCCCCTTGCCCAGTTCCCAGACTTTGCTCCAGAATTCTCTCCCCACCTGAACTGAATGTTCAAAACCAACATTTAGGTTAAGAAGTGTTCAGCAAACCCAGTGACCCTTCACCTTCTGCTTAAATTTAGTCCCTGGTAATCACAGTTACCCTGCACACTGGAGATAATTTTGAGAACGTTTTATATGCCTTCTTAAAGGGTTTTGTAGGAGACTATCCTATCTGACAGAAGGCCAGGAAAGGAGGTTGGGCCTTCATTTTCCATTATGTAATATGAAAGTGTTGAGTTAAATAAACCCTGAATTACAGTTCACTCTTTCAATCTTCCCCTCAGTGTTTGTTGAGCATTTACTATGTGATGGACACATGGTACAAGGTGCAAAAGATACAGAGATAGATAAGACATGGCTTCTGCCCCTGGAGAGTTCACAGTCTAGTTGGGAATAAAAAGACAGAAACACAATTTAAATTAAATGTGGCAGTACAACCATAGACTTATGTATAGGGTAGCATTCAGTGTGGGTCAGTGAAGGCTTCCAGCAAGAACTAAACACTAAGCCAAGTGCTGAAGGATAAGTAGAGGTTAACCAACTAGGGGTAGCAGGTTGGGGGAGGGGCACTGCTGGAGTGGAGAAGGTGATTCCAAACCAAGGGCGGATCACAGGGACAACTGATATAAAGACACACAACACAAGAGCTGTGAGTTTCAGTTTTATTTGGGGACTTACTGAGGACTATAGCCCGGGAGACAGCCTATCAGATAGCTCAGAGGAACCACTCCAAGGAGGTAAGGATCAGCATATATGTGATTCTGGGGATGGGGTACATGCAACCAAGTGCACGTCTCAGTACATTGCTGCTTCTAGTCATGAGGAATACATATCACAGTTAATGGTTTTAGTACTTTTCTAAGTATGGGAAGATGTAAGGAATTGCGCTCATAAAATTTTCTTCTGAAAATATCTATGTGAAGGCCAGTTCTGCCAGTTTTCCCAGAGCACAGAGTACCTCATTCCTGATCTCAGTCCCGAACTCCTTTCAGGCTGTGTTGAAGGTCATTGAATGCAGTTGCTCATGACTCAACCGTGGGAGGGCCATATAGGGGGTAACCTTCTTTATTTGGCAATAGCAAAAAGACAGAGGTGAAAAAGAACATGGTGGAAAGGAGAGTTGACTGATCCAAGGAAACAGCCTTGTTCTAATCATGTTTTTATAAAGGATACTCACTAGATCTATGAAAATAGGAACTATAATTGTCCTATCGGTTCTCCTGATTTAAATACTTCTTAGCACAACCGGGGGAGATTTATTCTAACTTAAGGTTTTATTTCTTTAACTTTACTACCTTTTTGAAATTTATATAAACTAAAACTATACCCTGGAATAACATGAGCTTTTAACAGTTCAAGCATAAGAGTGTACAGCAAATTACAAATCACTTGCAGATATAAGAACAATGTCGTTCTGGTGGAAATTAATCAAATCCCTTCTCTAGGGTGTCGGCGAGACCCTTGGCCAAGCTGTCAAGAGAAATATTTTTGCTCCATTTCCTGTTTCTGTTGTCTAGATATTGTCTCCAATCCAACTTGCATGTGGCTACGATTCTCATTGAACCAAGCTGGTCTGATTACTTCCCTCATAGAGTGCACAGTCCTCAATTCTCTGCAACTGTTCCAGGTTTCCATCTTAAAATACAGGATTTTTGGCTCCAACCGCCCTAAGATTTGCAACAGAACAGTTACTGCTTTTGCAACTTTTACTCCTGTTCCTAATTTTTTATTGCACAATTCCATACAGTGTTAAACCTACAAGAGATGATGTCCCTCTCAAACTCAAATGGACTCTGTCCTATGACTTTTAAGTAGGAATCTTTCCTAGTACTCAGATAGGTTTCTCTGTGGCTTTAGGTAATTAGAAAGCATTTTCTGAGCTGAGTACTCTCTGTCATTACTCAAATGATCTTCCCTTTAAGTGTTTCGTCCCCTTTTTTCAGCTCATAGACGTTCCACTGAAGAAGAAATTGCTTATCTTTACAGCTGAATTGGCTTGAAATTCTACTGTTTAGCTGTTCTGGGTCCACTGTTGTTGGGCCACAAATTCAGTTTAAAATGGTTAGCAGTGGTATATATAAATGCAAAGGACTGTTATTACATGTAAATTACTACCCACTTTGTATAATTCTTTCCTTTCCCTCTTCAAAAAAATACATACTCATATTAAGGTTTAATATGTACGTTTTTCCTGTAGATTTCTGTGACTAGCTATACGATACTCAAGTTGTCAGGATTCATTTCAACCCAAGTGAAATTTCGTCAGCTTTTCATTTTCCAACAATGCAAATGCCAAATTACTTTGTGTTTAAAGATTACATGAACTGCTGTGCTACAGAATGTGAAACTTTCAACTTTGAGGGGTTTTCTTAATGTCTTTAAAGGGCAGCGTCATGATGTTTGTAGTTTATGTTAAAATATTTCAGCATAGATATTATGATGTTATAAATATGCCATTTAATTGAGGCTTCAGCTCTAAAGCAGTCACTTCCCCAGACCGAAAATCTGCACTCCAGAAAAATCTATTAGTACTATATCAGAAAGTTCACATACGGCTGCTATGAGCACTTCTATTATTCATATCTTGATCCACCCGTGAGACTTTGATGTTTAACAGACATATCAGATTCTCAGAGCCAGTATTCAGAATGATGAATGTTACATTTGGGTGCTTATTAGTGACATTTAAATATATGAGCCACATAGATTGGGTGAAATATTTTATTAAATTAAAGGTATTTAAACTATGTAAACTGGGAATTGGATGAAATATTTTGAACTGGTTCCTTATTCTCTGGTGAACACTGTACAAGAATCTAGCCAGGTTCCAAACCTGAGCCCTCAGGAATGTTGGAAAGAATATATATTTTTTAATAGTTAAAATCATGACTCCATGATATAAAATGAACATGTATCAAAGGTTTTATTCGACTCATTAGTTAATGAGAAAATCAGAAAAGAAGTTGCAATTTGTTCAAAGAAGACCTCAAACACGAGACAAATAATATGAGTCCATGGGTTATACTGGAATGAATTTTCTTAACATGTGTAAAACTGGCTTCTTCTACTATCATAAAGGAAAGCCAATTGAACCTCCTCTAGATAGAATGTATTTGCATGTGCACAGACAAGGATTATTTGCATTACAACCAGTTTTCTACAGGTTCACTTAGATCTACAGAATTATAAAATAGCTCAAAGGCACTGAAAGGCAGAATCCCCATAGAATCAAACAACCAAAACAAGTATGCTCCAAACAACATAGTACTCTACTAAAGATACCTAGTAATCTTTCCGTCTATTTAAGTCTTTCACAATTTTCCTTTCAACAGACCTATCTCCAGCCGCTGGCTTAGAAGGAGTTCTGGTTGCTGCAAAACAGGTAGCAGAAGGCTGCCTCAAGAATGCTGTCTAGTTTTCCTTCAGCGAAATTTCCTTGAAAGACATTGGTCAGAGGAACTAAAACAAGAGAGAACTGGACCACACTGAGCTTACAGAACGGACCGTATTGTGCTTGCTTGCTCATAAAAGTTTGTTTAAAAATGTCTGTGTCTATGATGAAACTTGTCAGACACTTGCTTTCATTTTATCCTTGTAGCAGGGAGTTGGGGGAAGAGGAGCCCATATCAACCTCAGACATCTTGGGTTATTTCCTTAATCTACCAAAAAAAAAAAATCAACCTAGGAGTTGCACATATCCAATTTAACTTAAGTAACTTCACAACAGGCAGAAATTGGTATCAAGGTTAGCCTTTTCTTTTCTTTTTTTTTTTTTTCCTTTCCTTTGAGTGAGGGTTATTAATTCTTCTTACTGAGAGTCAGAATTATCCTCTGTAAAAGATTTTGATGGACCTATAATGGATTTTAGCCTCTGTGAGGGCTCAATCTGGCATTTACACTTTGTTCCCAGTTGTACTGTGGCATGGACCTGACCCACTCAAAGTAAGAGGAGCAAGAAAACACTGGTTTTATTTTTTACACATCCCCACCATGCCCCCTACCCACAGCGCCCAGTCTCCTTCTCCTTGTTACAACCTCCCTCTACCCTGTGTCCTGGTGAGGTGGCATTAGGAAGAGTTGGGAGGCAGGTGTGGACCCCCCGGCTCAGAATCTCTGAGTCAATATTTTGTGCTCTTTTTTGAGTAAGATTATATCACTGGACTATAAGATACTTCGGCAGTAACTACACCAAAATGTAAACACATATGACTGGTGAGAAAGCTACGTTTGTCTTATCCAGTTCGGTTACAGAAGAATTAGAATTTCCATACACCTCCAAATGAACTCTCAAAGGCAGGCCTCAGTGAAAAGGAGGTAAAACAAAGACGACAACATATGGTTTATCTTTTCAGTAATTACATTTTCAAATGTAATCCTATACACTTTTTCCCCTTAAATAAAGTCTTGTTTAAAACCAAATGTTTCTCTGTTAGCACAGAGTAGGCAGATGAGAGTCCACACGCGGATATTGAGATATTCCGTGGTTTCATGGTTTTGAAAAGTTTGAATTAACATGCTGTACTTGTGGCCTCCTGCAGAATAAGGCTGTGCAAAGGGAAAAGTGGTTACGGGCTAGGCTTGTGTCTTCCACATGGACAGACTCTTTCAGGCCACACTCAACTGCAGAATCAGCATTTTTTTTTTTTTTCCAGAGAGGACAGAGCAACTGTGCACTATAACATAACCCACATGTCCACATCAGAATGGCGTATTACTGAACTCCAAGTTCCAAGAAGAAAATCTACCTTCAGATTCTCCCCTAACTAAAAGGCTTCCACTGAGCCCTTTATATCTCTTAATCACTTCGAAGGGAAAAGCATGGATTTTTAGAAGCTTTAAACCAGCTAATAGGGCAAACCATCTTTATGAATCACTTACATGGTTCTTTTCTCTTTTTTTCTTAATTAGCTGGAATGCAGAGCTTCAGTAATAATATATGACATTATAATTAAGTAGAAAGCTTAAAATATTAAAAGCCTTAAAGCCCACACACACACACTCACACATACATTGAAGGGCTCTTGGTCTTACGGGTTCTTACATGTAGAAGGCACACAGTATGCCACCAGACACCTGCATTGCCCATCGCCATCTGCTCCTGCAAAATCTATTTCTATGGACAAGAAAATGAGTCCATGCAATTCTATGCCCCAGACTCCTAATTTCAGACCACAGCTGAAGTTAAGCACTTTGAAAACCTTGAGTTTCTTCGTCTTTTAAAGCCAGTATGAGAACCATTCCAGATTTTATTTTATTTTTTGCTAGGTTCTTGGGATGACTCTGAAGAGAGTACACGTGATTTTTGGAAACTGTAATCCTTTCCAGTCCCTAGAGATGGGGAGGAAGAGTCAACTGGGTGCCAGAAAAGTGAGCTGAAACAAATTATGCAGTGGGTCTAATAGAAAACCCACCATGTGATGAAATATTCTCTCTTTTTTAATTTATGAAAAGTACTCCCTTGTATGTTCCACACCCATCTCCCCTGGGGCTTCCCAGTCCGTTTAACTGCATCACTTAAAAATTAACTTTTTTTTCTCTACAGCCAAGGCTATTAAGAAAATAAGGCAAAGATCAGCATCACTATTCCATTGGTTCAGATGGATTCCCCTCGAACTCCCTTCCAATGTGACTCTAAATATTACCCATCCACCCCAATTTTGAAATGATCTTATCCATTTACCTAGAGGTCAGGGTTGCAGAGCAATAGCTAACGTGAAGCCACCAGCTCACAGAAGAAATCCTTTTAGGAAACCACCCCAAGCTCTACTAAACAGAATCATGTCTAATCCCATTGTCATGGTATGGTTTTAAATAATGTGGGAAAGCCAGCCTACTATGGATCATAGCCAATCCCTTACTCTCTCTGGTTCTGTTTGTCCACATATAAAAATAATTAAATTAGAGGAGGAAAAAAGCAATATGAACTAAGATGTTCATTGGAACATTAAATATAATGGTGAAAAATTAGAAACAACTTCCAAAATGCTAAAATCATAACAATAGTTTACTGGATTCCATTAATAATAAAAACAACCAGAATTTGTGGAGCAAAGAGCTTTATAAAATGTTTGCAAGTACACTGCCTAATTTGTAAGCAGCCTAACAAAAACCAGATCAATTTATGGTTTTTATTTATTTATTTATATATTACAGATGAGGAAACTAAGGCTCAAATAAGTTGAGCAATTTGTATCAAGTTACACAGAGAGTACATGACAGAGCACTTAGTCAGATCCAACATGGACTTTGGATCCAGGCAGGGTGGGCTTTGAATATTAGCTCTGCTATCTTCTATCATTATAGCTTTTGAAGCTTATTCATCAGTATAGGTCTCAGTTTTCTAATGAGCAAAACAGGCTGGTGGGTATGTGATCAAACAGGAGAACATACATGCAGTGCAGTACCTAGCAGGTAGTTGTTATCATCAGTCCTCTTTCTCGTTCCCTTCTCTTTTAATTAATCATCCCGTAGCCTTTCTACAACTAGACCATGTTACCTCTGCCATCACTGGAATTACTTACCAAGTAATTCTACTTTCTCCGTATCTCTCCTGTCTGGGGCAGTATTTTTCCCAATAGGCCATCAACTTTATTAATAACCCTGGCCCAGGGCCACTCACATCCAACAGACAGAGGGAAGAAATAACCTTTCCCCTGGCATCAGGGTTCACTAGTCCTGTTCCTGCGGACTCTGACTTTGGGATTTCTGCTTGCCTCTTTAAATCTATGGCACTTCTTGGTTCCTGAGTTGAGCTCCCTAGTGTCAGAAATCAATGTGGATATATTCATGTTTCTGCCTGTTCAAGGCTTTCTGAGTAATCTGGGCTAAAGGATGAGTGAATAGCAAACAAGAGTTGGAAATTAAAGACAATAAATTACCCAAGAGGGACTTACAGATTTATCTCCCCTGGAGCTATTTGTTCACATTCCAAAGGGTTATAACACCCTGAGGACCTTTCTCTTCTCTCCTCAGAGAAGATGTGTTTATCTTAGAGAGCAAAGATTTCTGTCCTTCTCTCAGGAGGGAATTAAAGACACCTGTACAACTACTTATATATGAGCTCCAAGATTCATGATTTCAGGGATCCTCTTCTGTCCTATAGCCACCCTCTCTCCTCCATAAAAGGAGGTGATGACGGCCTTTATTATATCACCCTGAGGGGGGAAACGGGGCACAAGTAAATAAGCCAGTTCTCCTCTGATCCAGAAACTTTATGTTTACTGTAAGAATAAAAGTAAATAAATATAAATATAAAATATTATTTCCTTGGCTTGATTTCTTATTCATAGAAGCCTGAAATATCTTTCAGCCTCTTTCCTGCTTGGTTGAACCTGGGTTATTTATCATTTACAGAGTAACCTCAAATGAATTCATAGGAAACTTTAATCTGATATCAGTTCCAACCTTAATCAAGAAGAATTAAAAGGAAAAGAGAAATCTGCTTATCCTGAGAACCAGATTTAAGGCCCTAAACTAAATGCTACATTTAGGGAGGATGGGGTTTGAGAGAGACCCATCAAATTCATCAGTTACTATTAAATATAATATCACAACATAGGACTTAACTATTTCAACCTAAGTAAAGAATGCAAAATGGTCTCTCAGGCCATCTATGTATTCTTCTGCCAGCGCAAAGGTTTTTCCAATAAAGTCATGGCCCCAGTGACAAAGAAGTTGGAGAGAACGTGAGAATGATGCTGCTTGCCCTCCTGTACTTGATTCTGCCAAGAAGTTGGAGCAAAAAGTCCTTTTCAACCCAACTGCAATCAAGATCTTCAGGTTTTGGCAGTTTTCTTCTACACGGCTGTTTCTTAGTGATCTTCGTAAGCCAAAACTGCCTTCATTCAGAAGCACATAGGAAGTCAATCTCAGTAGGGTTTGGTCAGAGACTTCTGTAATCCTCTAAAAGTGTCTGGGATCCAGGGCACCACAAGGTTGCCTGAGTCAGTACAAGTGAGCCACAGCAGCAAGAACAGCAGTGAACAGAACTCGAGCCAAGTTGTGACTGATCCCGTCTCCTACCCCGCAGGAGCTCAAGTTCCCAGCACAGCTTTGCCTTCAGACTTTAGATTTCTGGGGCCCTTCAGAGCAGTCCTTGGTTATCCTTTTGTATAAAGTCCAGAGGGTCCTATTACTCAGCTATATTACTGCTTTCCAGATCCGAAGCACAGCCAGCTGCCCTGCTGGTATCTTTTCAGAATCTACTCTCTTGTCCCTCCTCTCTCTGCTCCAATCAGTTCAGCATTTGACAAAAGCAAAAACTTGGAAAGCCTGGTTTCTCTTATCATCTCAAAGGTAGATTTATTTTATGGCTTTGGACAAGTCATTCAACCATTCTGATCTCTGTTCTTTTAAAACATAAGTAGCCGGCATAGATTGTCAGCACACAGCTCCTGTGTTTCCAGGCATAGCTTTCAGCGAGTTATGAAAAACCCTCTGGAAGTGTTAGTTTATCCAAAGCAGGCAAATTTCAACCTTGGAGAGGTTAATCCCTTCATAAAATAGCATAAAAATTCTAAGACACTACGTTTCAGGAGGATGGAATGTGTCTGTAGCTAGACTGTTCTGCCAGTGTCATGAGCCAAAAAAACCTTAATGATTAAAATGCATTTGGATAATACAGTGGCAAAACCAACTTCCTGAATGATGGAAATTATATCTTCCCCCAATGGCTCTACTCTGTTGGCATGATGGCATGAAAACTACTATGGCAAATCTATTTCATGGAGTAATTGACCAATATACCAATATATCAGCCTCACTATTTTTCATTTCTGAGGAGCAATAGAAAAGATCAGCGCCCTGCCATTTTAAGACACTAACAGGACTGAAAATAGCAATGAATCTTATTTACTGGAAGAGGCTTTTGGGTGATAGGAACGATCACTTATGTCCATGAAGTTAAGGGGTTTGGTTGCAGTGAAAAAGGCTGATTATTTCTATCTTATCTGATTCTGTCATAGCTGTAGAGTTGGCTTCTGCTGGGGATCCGGTATCCTGGGAAACCGACCTCTTTGCTCTGCAACTGTTAAATCACAGAAGCCTGTGCAGTCCCACCCAGCTCCCTTTGAAGGAACATCAAGGCAGTTCTGCTCTTTACTGGATGAGAAATTATGTGAACAGCTTACACCCAAATTAATAATGAACATGGTCTCTGTTCTATAATGCACGCATCTACAGAATCTTGCACCCAGCTTTAGTGATTAAGCTGGCTTTGATTGTTAAATTAGACAGCACCAAGCTAATCCCATTTGCTTATATCAATCTAGGAAGAGTGTGTACTGTGTTTGAGCCCAGAGCAAGACTCTTTTATCGGCTGTTTTATAAGAACTAACATTCCCTTCCCACCCAGAATGGCCAGTTAATATGCCAGGGCTAAATGTTTGGAGAATCACTCTACCATATGGAAGTAGCAAATGAAGAACATAAAAAGCAGAAAGAGCTATGCCCTGGTGGATAGTGGTCTCAAATTCACTCATTATTCATATGAATGCAAGAAACGCAGGGAACAGGAGAAGGTCAGTGGGGTCCACGGAGGCCATTCCTTTCCAATACGGCCTTTTATCCTTGGGCAGCATCTACTTGCTCCTGTGCGGCTTACACTGGGCCTGGAATTCTATTTCAGATACTTGCTATTTTCAGAAAGAAAGAAAAAATAGTCCTGGTGTCTGTTCTGTATCTAAATTGTTGAATTTCAAATACTATTCAAGTTGCTGGCAGACAAGGTCCTGAGCAGAAGTGGCTTTTAGGGGAGACTTACTCTGCTTCCCAGGAGGTTTCTCCCCTCTTGGAGAGAGAGTGAAAGAACTACTTTTAACCCTAAGGCTTATTTGTCATTTATCATTTTCTATTGGAGGTGTACGTCTGGAAAATGGTGAGGAATGGGGGCAGTCATAGGATAGATTTGTTTTTAAAAAGAAATCATGCTCCCTGGTTCTCAGGAAGAGAGAAGGGTGAAAAATACATAGGTATTACCTCCTTCCCAGCCATTAAAGCATGTCTTTCTTTTCTTTTTTCTTTCTTCTTCCTTTCCCTTGTTTTGTTTTGTTTTTTCTTTAATAGCCAGAGCCCATGAGAAAACAGGTACCTTATCTGGAAAGTCATTATTTTACCCCAGTCTCCCTTGTTCTAAGGAAATGTCCAGTGTCTTCAGGATAGCTACTGGCCCTAGCTAGCCTATACCTTCAGATGTCTGGGAAGCTACCCGAACTGCCTGACACCAGACTCCTCAAGACCCAGGAACAGCCAAATCAGCAGCTGCTGAAACTGGGGCAGAGAGAAGAATCAAAATTGTACTCACTCTCAAGTAACTTGTAGCCTTGCCAAGATGACACTATCCATGCCTACCAATTAACTAAGAATGCATGACAATATATTGAGAATCTATGAAGAAGCTCTGAATTCACTACATTAAGGCCAAGAGCTGGGCAAATCTAAGCCTAGGTTCTGAAGTTCTGCAACTAACAACCAGGAAATGTGATAGGGTCTCTTCCTTGCTACACTTAAGGATTTTTGTAATACATTAGTCCTTAAAAGGTGGGTCAGAGCCACACATTCTTTGCCTAATAAATAGAATTCCTAATACTCTGGGGTTCACAATTTTCTTTACCTCCTATGATTCCTTGGAAGGGGGTGCTTCCTATCTTGGTATACGCAAGGCAATTATATTATCAGACAAAAGGATCCTTCCTTTTTTAAAATTTCAATCCAGCAAGGAATGAAGTGATGTATTTGGGCTGGAATTCTCTCATTCCTGGGACCGAACATTAATCATCCAATGAGCTGGTCTGTTCTTCCTCAAAGCAAGGTTTAGTCCATCTAAAGCACTGTTCTCACACATGAGAGCTGGACAACTTTTGACCACCATGGGCTGCCTGCAAAACAGGATGGAGTTTTCAAAGAGTGCTATTCATTACCTCACAAATCCTACAGTATGTCTGCCTTGGGTTTATTAGTTCAGTGAAATTTTGATGGATTTTAAAATATATATAAATAACTATAGTGAAAAGCCTGTGTAGCTTTCACCCACACATGAACTGAGGAAATTAACAGGCACAAGTATGATGAATACAAACACACCCAACTGGCTTTGTTTGGAGGGATGATGATTTCACTCTTGGAAGCTCTGCTACTCTTGGATATGCTTTATTTTATTTTATTTTATTTTATTTTTTTGTAATATAACAATTTTGCATTCAAAAAAGTGAGGCAGAATGGCTTCTCCTTGACTTGTGCTTCTATAAATACCAATAAAAGGGAAGCAGCTTAGGTTAGAAATAAAACATATAAACCTCACTGAAGGCAAAGGACAGAGACTTAATGAATTTTCTAACGAATTTTATCCCAATAACCTTGATCACACAAATGTCAAGTATATCTTTTGATGCCATGGTGTCAGAGGGTCAAGAGAGAAAAAGCCACACAGGTAAAAGAAACTTAGAAGTAACAAGAAGTAGAAAAATGAAAAGAGGTAAGAAATAAGCTATGCCGATGTTAAGGAGTTAACAGTTTCCTAAACTCAAGCTCTTTTACCCATGCCTTAGGTTTGAGGGGAGGGATGAGTTGAATGAATTATCTTAACTTCCCAGACTTATGTTCCATTCAGGAAAAAACTTGTTATCTCTAACTTGTTAGCACTGGAAGAACCTTAGAGACTTCCTAGTTCAATCCTCACATTTTACAGATAAAGAAATTATGACTCAGCCCTGAAGCTAACATTGTACATCAAGTACACTTCAATAAAAAAAAAAAAAGAAAAGAAAAGAAAAAGAAATTATGACTCAGAAGTAAAGTGGTTTTCCAAAGATCTCTCAGCTGATCAGAGAAAGATCTAAATTCCAGATCTATTCTCTAACCCATTCTTATTTCCACTAAAATTTCTTTCTTGATTTCTGGTGAACCCTTATAATCTCCTGTCTTTTTGTGTACCCATCCCATTCATCCTCCACCCTCCCCACCACCACCACCCACAACACACACACACACACACTTGCACTTCTGCTATATGCTCATGAAATAAGAGGTCTGCATCAGTTAGGATGGGTTGACAAGAAATACAAGGAATATATTTTGACAACACAAAGCTTGCACATGGAATACAAATGCTATGTAAATGACTGCATGGCACTCCCAGCTATTACATATGCCTGAATGTGACCTTTGGGAAGCTCCTGATGGAATTCACCCAACTTGTCTCTGAATCTACCAAATCATTGCACAGTACAAATCCAGCTGTGTGAGCCCTCCTTGTAGGGGAGCAAGAAGCCGTAAGGCTGGAGGCACTCCCCAGTAGATTCATTTGTTGACGCCATCCTGCTGTTTTGTAAAATTTTGAGGATTCAGTGGATTTCCTCCAAGCCACAAAACAGGT
The DNA here is from genome assembly GCF_048773025.1 of Camelus bactrianus. Lineage (NCBI taxonomy): Eukaryota > Metazoa > Chordata > Mammalia > Artiodactyla > Camelidae > Camelus > Camelus bactrianus. The sequence goes on from NC_133561.1 coordinate 12,815,710, forward strand.
AAACCACTGAGTTCCAACATTTCACCTCCTGGGCACTGTTATCCCCCAACCCCATCCCCACCATATGATCCCATCACCCTACACACACTCCTCCCTTTGTTTCCACCCTTAGTTTAAGAAAAACCCCACCCGCTTACTGCAAAAGGCCAAAGTGAAATGGTAAAAAAAAAAAAAAAAAAAAAATCCCTTCATTCTAAATTAAAAAAAAATTTAAGGGGCTTTTGTGATGTAATGTGCCTCTTCCTATGGACATTGCAGTCACTGACAAGCCATCAGAGGAACTCGAGCTTTAAGATGTTTTCTTAGTGATAAGGATGATTAGACAATTGAAACTGGTTAAGCAGCATAGTGGGGGTCAGGTGGAACAGTTCCATCCTTAGACTATTTAATATTTGAAGAGCAAAAGTTCAGGCCAACAATTATGAAGACATTTATGACTGCTATGCAGAAGGGGAAACTTCAGTTTAAGGCAAAGAAGGACTTTCTAATGAAATATACCATTCCATACTATTATTTCAGTGGAGGTTGAATGGCTATTTCTGTTCAGATATTCCTGGTAGGAATTCTTCTGAGAAATGCTGGACCAGAGACTCTGAATCCCTCCCAAATCTCCACACCTGTGGCTACAGATATCCCTAAGATGGTTGGTTGCAAACAGAAGAACATCATATAAGTTTGGAAAGAAGCAGACTAACTGATCAACACATGCAGTGATTCTGTAGTTCACAGGGTACATTGTAGCTAATACAACCTTCAATGACCTTCTATAATGAGTAGTGAAAAACTATTCTCTAAGAATATTTTACAAGCATCACACCACAAATGCACTTGGCTTTTCAACTGCATGTGCATATTTCAAACGCTTCCTTCCTCAGGTAATATAAATAGCCACTTTTAACAAAAAATTTAGGAAACAACAGTCTTTCCTGTATAGAGGCCGTGAGGTTTAAACGAAGTAGTATGTAAAAACTGCGGAGCAGATCCCCTAGAATATTTGTTTATTTTGTTTACAGTCACAAAATAAATAAATTGATTTTCTCAAGAAGCCGTTTCTTAGTAGATACTGTCTAGATCAATGACATACACTAGGTCAGAAGGATCCCGATCTCAGATTTCCAGAATTGCACCATGTGATCTGCATGGCACTGAGGAACCCACATACTGGACACAGTATCATGCAGATATTGGATGCTCAGGCATGCAGCGTGTTGGTATCAGTGTCTCTTGGTGTGACCCAGTGGGTATAAACTAAAACAAAATCTCCAAAGGCTCCATTTTTCTAAGACAGTAAGACCTCATGAAGGTGGAATAAAAGGGGCAAACAGAAAGAACTGGGGCAAGAGAAACCTCATACAAAGATTTTTGTGTGTGACTAATTTAGTGGGTTACTGCTGCCTTGCAACTCGTGGCATTTTCCAGCTGGCTCAAATGAGTGGAGAATTTAGGGCCAAACATTTGGTGAGTTTCCTAATGAAAGAAATTAAACAATAGCTGCTCTGGCTTTTTCAGTGAAGATGTGTTCGTTGAACTCCAGAAAGAGAAGCAGCTCTCACTCTGTTCCATATTCATGGATGCATAGACCTAGACCAGGTGAAGGCCACCCCAAGGCGTGTTTCCCTTCAGCAGGCCGGAACAAAAAACAGCAACATACACTTAGAGGGACTCTTAAAAATGCTTCTGAAAAGTAAGCAATAGACATTTTTTACCCACAAAAGCAAAGGCACAAATTGCCCAGAGGCAAATGGGTAAATGTCCATTTAGCTCCCATGCAGAATGCAAGACCAAAGAACTGAAAAGCTTAGATGCTTAGGGGACTCTGGACCCAACTCAGACTCACTGGATGATACAACCCAATTTAGGATTAACACCCTTAACTGACAATCTAGCAGAGGTCTCCTTTCCAGGGACTGGTCTTTCAGTGACTGCCTGTGTTTCCTCAGCTAAAGTCAGTACATATGCACACACACACACACAAAAGACTGAAAAGATGAGGTTCCCTTTTTGCCCTGATCTTAGACATCAATCCTTAGGAGCTGTCTGGAATATCCAGTTGGCATATTCTTAGACACCGAAGAGTTAAAATGGTCTCTGACTATGTCCACTTCACAGGTCATGAATTCCACTTTACCCAGAACAAAAAAGCTACCCACAGCACACACAATGATTCTTCTTTCAGCATAAATGATCCAAACTGAAACCACAGAGCAGATGGCAATCTTTTAGGGGCATATCCTATGACTAGGATACTGACAATTCCGCGGAGTCTCAGCATTTTAATGTAATGATGAAATGGGGTGTGTAATGGGCAGAGCTCTAAGATGGCCCTCAAGGTTTCTGTCCCTCAGTGTATATATCCAGTGTAATCCTAAAATTCCTTTCCCTTGAGTCTGGGCAGGACCTGAATAGGGTGGGATCATCACTCCATTGATTAGATTACTTTCTATAAGATTCCATCATAAGACTAAAGAGAGGTTCTCCTGTTGACTTTGAAGAAATACACTGTCATGGTAAGAAGGCCATATGGCTAGGACCTGAGGGTGGCTTCTAGTCACTGACAACAATCTTTGGTTGACAGCAAGCAAGAAAAGGGGACCTTATTTCCTAAAGCCAACAGGGAAAAGAATTCTGCCAACAACATGAATGAGCTTGGAAGGCAACTCTGAGGTCCAGCAAGAACACAACCCAGTTGACCTTGATTTCAGCCCTGTGAGATCTGAAGCAGAGGACTCCGTTAAACCATATGTGGACTCCTGACCCATGGAAACTATGAGATAATAAATGTATGTCATCTGAAGCTGTTCAGTTTGTGGCAGTGCATTATACAGCAATGGAAAACTAATACATTGCCCCAGCTGAGTGGCTCTGTGTCCTCATTTACAAACTGTGCGGCCTCTAGCAGGTGAAATAACTCTCTGAGTCTCCACTTTGTCATCTCGAAAATGTGAATTATAAACATATCAGCTCAATTGCTCTCATGTGTTTGAAGTGAGAATGAAAGAGAGAGATTTTTTACGAAAGATGTTATTTTGAAAATTGTAAAGCAATAATCAAGTAATGGGTCATATTCAGTGAAAATCTTTGAAGTCTGGAAATCCAAAGGTTGTTATGGGCTAAAGACAGGACCTTAAGCTCTGGCTCCACCCTTTCAAACCAGGGTAAGATTATGAGAATCCCAGCTCTCATGACCTATCTCCAAAGCAAATGGCAGACGAGGTTTGGGTTCATCCAGAAAAAGGTGGAACATGGGGAAAGTCCTCCTTTCATGGAAATTGGCCAAGCCCCATCCTACAAATGATCTGCTCATCCACAACAGCATTTATTACCGTGCCAAGTGCTACGTAGGCACTGTGGATAAAGAGGCCAACGAGACCCAAGTCCTCTTCTTAAGCCAGTTAAAGTGCCTAAGAAGACACAGATAACAGATGAACAAATCATAACAGCATGAAAGTGTTGTACTAGATGATAGACAGATCATTGAGTGAGCACAAGGAAGAGTATAGAGAACAAGTACCCTCTCTTCGTGGAGATGTGCAGGGAGGTGCCCCAGAGGAAAGCAGGCTTAAGTTGATTAGTTAAGGGTAATTGGGGTAATTAAATACATGCGATGGACAGGAGGCTGAAGAAGAGGCATTTTAAGGGAAACAGTTGAAGTCAAGACATAGAGGTTTAAGAACATGACCCTTTGGAGGACAAGCACATTAGTGCCCTCTGGCTTTGTAACAGAGAACATGAAGGCATGTGACAGAATTAGAGTTGAGAGTTGGGGAAAGACCAGACCATGAAGGATCTTACATTCTTTGCTGAAGAGTTTGACATCCATTCTGAAGGCAATAAGGAGTCATTGATGGCTTTTAAACAGATTGGCATTTTCAACTGTAGGGCAGACTGGGAGTTCAAAATTTGTAGATGACTATAACTCAATAAAAAAAAAAAAAAAGAAAATGGATTTGAAAGAGTAACAAATCCCCATTGAAGGTAATTTGAGTAATCTAGGTAAGAAAAGATAAAGATTTCAATGCAGATGAAAAGAAGGATGAATTTAAGGAGAACAATCAGGACTCAGCTGGCCAGGGCGCCAGGGCGAATCTTGGAGAAAAAGAGATCATAGTTGAATCCAAGGTTTCTTTACGTGATGAGTAACTGCAAGATTCAAGAGTCGCCCTCAGCCTTCTAGAAGGGAGAGAATTCAGGTAAGGACTTCAGAGCTTCTCAAGGCTTGTCAGGAAGTAGGAGGGGAAATTATTAATACAGGCCACTTAATTTATGTCCTAGATCCACTGATGCAAAATTTTATCCAGAAATTTTTCCTCACTAGGGAAGGAGGTTAGGGCAACACAAGTCCTTTCTGAAACTAGAACAAGGCAGTGTTCTTATGTGTTCCCTGAAACCATGAATGACTGGGCATACAGATATTCAAAAAGTGCATCGTAGGTCATTTCTCAATGGGTGTGTCCTCATCCTGGTACAAGTAACTGTAAGCATTTAGAAGGCAGAGTCAGGAGCTGGTTGACTGATTGGTTTAGTGGCTTAGGAATTTAAGGTAATCATAGTTTAGTTCAATACATAGTTTAGTTCATATGCACTCTTTTAAAAGGAAATATAAAGTGTCTCTGATAACAAAAGAAATTTTAGTCTTCAAAAGTTACTCCTGCAAAGAGGTGAGAGTGGTGAGGGCTCAGAAATCTTGTCAACATTTTTTTTTAACTCAGTTTTTAGAACCACGTCATTCAAAATGATGTTTTCAATTATTCCTGCACTTAAATTGAATTTTGCCTGGAAATAAATACACTCTACTACTTTTAGTGCAAACACCCTGTAAAACGTTCTGAGAATGTGGAATCGATTTTTAGATTGTGCACAAGACCTTGTATTCACCAAAGCACAGGACTTCTTTTAAAACATGTCTCAAGTTGATCACCTGCTGGGGAGCATTGTTGCACGACTATTGATCTTGCTCCGATCCACCAGTGGTCAACCAAATCCACCTTTCTTAGGATTCATTGCTGTGGTCTTGTAGGTATCTGGCTCATGCTCATTTTTTGACTGAATATGTTGTCTCTCTCCTGTCTGGTAGTTGTGCCCAACTTCATTTTTCTCTAAGTGCCCAAAAACATGATATGGTCTTATCACCATGGCAAATCAACTAGTCCTTGCCTATTATTATTCAAACAATAAACAAACAGACTGAATAAGAGCTCCCAGAATGGAGATGTTTTTTATTGTAACTTTCTTTGTCATCTAGAAATTGGTGACTGCCTTCTTTTTTCGTTCTCTTTTCCATTATAGCAGAAGGAGGGGATAAAGTGGCAGAAATCTTCTTGGATTTGGAATAACAGAGTTCAAGTTTCGACTAGAGAAGATGGACTCAGCTTGGTGAGAGACAGAGAAAAAGACAGGAGGAGGACAGCCAGGAGTGGGGGTGAGAGGGGTTATGGGAATGGGAGATGAGGAAGCCCTGTAGCACCCACCTACCAGTGGTGAAACCCAGAGAATGAGGATGAATACTAGAGAATGAGCAGCTAGTTTAGTAACTGGGAGGGTCGGACCCAAGATAGAGTCAGATTTGAGGAAATGGTTAACCACAGTAAGAGTTACTGTGGTTATGGAGCAATATCTGTTGCAGCTCACCCTTTCACGTGGTTCCCAGCCTGTTTTGACCAGTGGAAGTGGGTAGAGTTAACCCCAGGAACAGCACAAGGAGCTCATCTCTACTCGGTGCAACTCTAGGAACTATGCAACCAGGAGTAACTTGATTTTATTTCTGCATGGCAGGTGAGGAAACACAGGCTGTGGTCTCTTACAGAAGACTGTGACTTTTCTCACTTTTCTATAATCTTGTTTCCATGAAACTTAGCCAGCCAACAGGTCCTTGCTCCCCAAACCACTAACCAATTTTATTTTCAGTTTGGGATTCTACATCAGTTATTCCATTCCCTAATTCACCACCAGAGCTCTGTCTAGGAGATTTATTTATGCAACAAGCAGTTGAATGAATCTGGGGTTGAGGTGCTGGCAGGGGGAGGTCAGAAAGAAAAATGCAATTAATTAACTGATGCTCCATCTTTAAGACACATAGATGGCTTGACTGTTCCCTACTTGGACTTACTATAATTTATGATCATTCCTTCTCCCTCTTCCCAAAAATCCAAAAACACAAGAACTTGCCATATGTCTTCATATGTTTTCTAGGACTCAGTAATTTCTCTTTTCAAATATTTCTTTTGGGGTGGTTTTTTACAACTCTGGAAGCTGAACGTAATGTGGCTTCAGATGGTTTGGGCCTTCCTCTGTGAAACTTTTCTCCAGTGCTAGGCAAGGGAGGCCATGCTGGAAAGCTCAGCTTACATAACCTCACTTGACAAATATGATACATGCCAAAAACTTGACATTTACAATAGAAACTTTTTATGGAACAGCTTTATGTTTCAAACACAATACAGCATTCAAGGAGCATGTGATCATCCAACCACCTCCCCAAGTCCCAGGGGTTCAGTTAAAAATATATGGGGGAAGAAACAAAGCGCCTCTGAATGATGGTATCAAATCCTCGGCTCTCCCTTTGATTCTTCCCTCTTCCCTCCCGTGTTCTCCAGGGTGGCCAGACTAATGCCCTTGGACATTCACTTCACCACCACTCCCAGGGGCTGGGAAAGCCCCTGCTTTGATCTGAGAAGGAGTGCACTGAAAGAGGTCTCCAGAGCATCGTATTGTGACACAGAAGGGTCATTATCTCAGATGAGATAATGAATGAGGAAATGCTCTGTAACCATAAAACCCTAAGTGTTAATGATTATTTTATTATTGTTAGTAATTTATTTATTAGTATTGTAACTACTAATAATGAATCACCGAGCTCCCTGCTTAAGAGTTCCAGTTTAAGCTACAATGCCTCAGAAACGTATGGTCTGAAAAGCGATGAGAAAAAACCAGGAGAAAGGTGCCCCAGTCTCTGGGAAGAGTTGTCACGTTTACAAGAACCCACCAGGACCCTTGCTGACTCTCAGAGTAATTTTTCACTGTTGGAATGATTCTCCTTTATCAGTGATAACACACCCATGTATTCCTAGTGTGAAGGATTTTTGCTGCTGACATCTCTAGTGATTCCACTGTGAAACGATCGCCTCTCCACACCTGAGACACTTAAAGACCTGGCCACCTCCCCACCTCCCCCAACGCTCCTGAGCTTTTCTCAGACCTCTCCCCTGAAGTTCTCCAGCTATCTCACAAATTGGAATCACCACCCACCCCAAAAACCCCAAAACCCAGAATATGATTCAAGCAAAAATCTGAGTAAGCAAACATATTTGGCACTAAGAGATATGGAAAGTTGACTCTGAAGCCAGAGATGGTTACTTGACTCTGCGCATAATTCTACACAGACAGTTACATGCCGTGAACTTGGGGGGCTCAGATGAGCGTAATGGGAAGCACTTTCGACTTTTTACTTTTGAGTGTTTTTCAATAAATAAGTCCATTTAAGCTCCAACAGAACAGCCTGCCAAGCTACTTTTTCAACCTGGACTTTAAAAAGAAAGAAATAACAAAGAATAATTTATAATGATCAAAGATAAAGTAAAATATTAGTCTGGAAGAAATACAATTTCAGGTTTAGAAGCTGGTTTTATGAGGGAGATAATCCTCCCCCATTTTTTCCAGGCCTATAAATGTGATTTTTATTTTATTTTTACCCCAGCCCTCGGGTTCCTACAAAGATTGAACATGGGGAAGATTATTTCATTTATTTTCCAGGGGGGAGGTACTTGGCAATAACATTTTGCAGGCCCACCTTGTGCTGTTTGGAGTATAACTTGGAAACGCCTTGCTAGCTGTTGCTTGTCAGTGGATCTAATCTACTTTTACAGTCTAATGAAGACCCAGCCCTTTTGTATCTGGGGACAATCTGTGATTTTGGTCAGTGTCTGCCATTGTGGTTTATGCTCATTATCAGCAATTAGCACAAAGAACAGATAAGATCTTGGCTGTTTCAGCCTTCGGGGAAGACCAATGTCTTGCTTTGTTTTGCTTTTTTTTAAATGCCAATTAGAATATAAAACTTTATACCAAACCACTCATATGAAAGTCACAAGCAATTTTGAAATAGGTCCAATATAAACAATAACCTCAGTTTATGATATTCTGCTCAAATCTGTCCAGTAAGCTACTATTCCAGAATGGGAAAAGAGAGGCTGCCCTGGTGTTCAGCTCCCTCTGGGCATCTTCCTGCAGCATGAGAGCATACTCAGGAGAAACTTTAAAAAAAAAAGTTTTTTTATTTCACTTGGTAACAGCTTATTGAGTTCCATGGTAAACATCTATGATCATACAACTTAGATGATCTAGCTTTTCACTAGAAGAATGTAAGTGAGAAAAAAAATGGCACTGCTTATCAACCTCTAAAATATTTGAGGATGAAAAATTGGAAAGAAGCACACAGAAAGGGAGCTAATCTTCTATCCTAAATTAGATTGCCAACCGTAGTGAGATGCAAGCAGAATATTTCTCAACCCGTGGGACAGAAAGGTGCTTATCGGTGCCCAGAATATTTCCACAACATCCATCAAGAAATGAGCCATTACCAGAAACGCAAACCAAAAAGTCACCTTTTTCATTCAATTTTCCAATAATGTAGTGTTCAGGGAATCTCAGGACAACAGAGATTTATTTAATAGGGCAACAAGGCTAATGCACAATATGGATTATTCCAAGTAATGGTCTTGGTAACGCAGGTGGGTTAGATTTTTATTTAAGGTAAGATGAGTGCTAGGTTTGAGACCAAGCTCTGGCACTAAGTCGCCATGTGACTTTGGACAAGTCTTTGAGCAGGTTTCCTTATCTGTCAAAAGAGGATAATTATGGTATCAATCTCATGGTCTTATTGTTAGGACTAAATGACTTAATAGATATAAAGCAGTGTCCAGAACATAGTAGTCTCTCAAAAAATGCCATCATTATTAATAAATTGCTATAATTATTAGCAATCTTCCCAGACCTTTCTCCTGCTGTATTCTGATTTTCTGTACCCATTATTAGTTCTAGCTGTCATTTAAAGGGGACAATGTATGCATTTCTGAGAAAGAAGTCATGTCAGGAACAGACAAGCAAATAAAGAAACCCCAACCAAGGATCAGAGAACCCTGTCACTTACATTAGAGATAAAGTTCCATTTTTCTGGAGCGCTAAAGGGAGCTGGAGAAACTCGAGCAAGATGTTTTCATTTCTGGCCTTCTTTCCTGTCTGTGAACAAATTCCAATGCTATGTTTCCCAATAGGGAAAGCAACTTAGTAAACCAGAGCATCGCAGAGAAAGTTGCTAGAGACCTGCAACTTCTCTCCCCCAACCACCACGTAGACCTAGCTAGCAATTCTAAGCTGGCTTCTCATCTGATCACTAAATGTGGTAGCAATTAATACACATCTAAAAATGATGGGTATGTAGTCAGCCTCTGTGTATGTTCTGCTTCCTTAGAAGGGCCTTTCTAAGAACAGAAATAAATGGAGTCTTTTTTGCTTGATAGAGAAGCGTGCTGCCAACAGATTTTGAGACCAATGCGTCCAACTTAGAATGGTTAACCAAACTATCAAGGGAGGATTCCAAGAGGAATACCAGAAGCACGTTCCAAGCATGGGCTTTTGAGACAAACAGATCTGGTTTTAAATCTTCCATCATGTTTCCGTGTATGATCTTGGGCGAACTAGTCAACTCACCCTGCCTTATTTCCCCATCTGAGTTGCCTATTCATGCAAGTTTGCAAGGGACAGTCCTGGGGCATACCGGTTATCCTTGGGTGATTATTAAATGCTGCCCTATTGCTCCAAAAGGGTCTTGTTTGAACAATAAATTAATGGCTACCTCCTTCTTCTGTAAAATTGAAATAATAGTCACCTCCCAGGGTGGTTGTGAGGGTTAGCCATAATATATTTTAATTGCTACCAGAGTGCTTTGCACATAGAACTATTCAATATAAACTAGTTCCCTCTTCATCTATTTCCTTCAGATCCACTCTGTCCACTACAGTAGACATTGGCTAATGTCTTGAAACTTGAAATGTGGTGAGTTCAGCTCGAGATGTACTATAAATATAAAATACACCAGATTTTGAAGATTTAGCACCTAAGAAAAAAAAAAAGAAGATAAAATGTCTCATTAATAATTTGTATATTAATTCCATGTCCAAATGATATACTAGGTTAAATAAAATAAATTATTAAAATTAATGACACCAGTCTCTTTTGACTATTTTTGCATAGCTACTTAAAAAAAAGAAAACCAAATTACATTTGTAGCTTGCATTCTATTTCTGTTGGGCAGCACTGCTCCAGATGGTCCATATACGTGTGGACCTCACACATCTCATCCCACTAACACCAACCCACCTTATTCCCCCGGGTGGAAGGAAGAACTCTTCCTTCTCAACTGAAGGTGAGAATCGGGTGTGCTTTCATCATATTTATCAACATGTTCTTACATTTATTCTGGGCTTTTGAAGGTGAAAGAACAATATATAGGGGGCAAAATAAAACCGAGTTTGAGCATGCCTCTCAGCAACAGTTTCTCCTCGGGGATAGAAACAGTGACCTTGAGTACATTAGGAAAGCTGGAGAGCCAGGCCAACTTTGGAAAATGTCCATGCTGGCAAGAAAAAGAAGCTTAGTTCGCCAGAAAAGATATCGCAATCTCTCCCTGGGTTACGTTTGCTAATTCTAGCGGATGCTTGTGAAACACCTCTGGTCCCAAATCCAAAGAACGTAAAAGAACCAGGAATGTGAGCATACCAGGAGGTGCTGCCTCCTTGAAAAGAAGCATTTCCTACCATGAGGAATCACCAACTTTCTGCCCCCCAAAATTTCTTCTGAAAGCATTCAAAGAGCCTCTAGTTTGATTCTTGACGCTCCTGACATATGGGTGGATGAGTTGCAGAACAGCAGAGTATTGAGCAAATTCTCTCCAAAACAATAGTTGAAATCACTCAGCGCCCATGCCCCACTGATGCAACTAGTTGAAAAACACCAACGTTGAGCTTTAAAAACATTAGCAAATTGGATGTTTAAAACATTTTAATCAAATAATCTTCACAGAATCTTTTCAGATATTTTTTTAAATGGCTTTGCCTGGACTCACATGTCAACTCTGTCCTAGAGGCAAGGAGAAATGATTCAAACTGTCTTCTTAGCACAACCGAAGAAGTACCGTCAGCGTATGGAATTTCTCACATTTCAACCATCTGCTTTAGTGCTGCGCAGACAGAAACGCTGACGTCAGTCCTCAGAGGAGCACCATCTTTCTTGATGGCCCCATAGTTTGGAAGAAGGGTAATGACAGACAATATGAGAAGTATGAGCTGGATGGAGTTAATATTTAATGGGTTCCAGGAGATGCTTTGTGTCTGAGCCCCACCAGCTCTCATCAGCTAACTCCCCCACCCATCACCCCACAATCAAATAATTCCCCTCTCTTTGATAACACGCCAGCACAGGGAGAGGCAATGGTTTGGAACAAGAGCGTCTGAAGTGGAAGAAAACACAGCGGGCCTCTCACTTTCCCTTTCTAACCACAACAATTGGAGGAGACTTGGGCCTGAAAAGTCTAACTGCTACTAAATGGTACCCAGATGGAAGTCACAGCTGCTCTCTGGTACCAGCTGTACCTATGCCCACCCATCTTCGGAACACACCTGCAGCTGAGGAGAGAGAAAAATTGGGCTGACGGAGCAGTTCAAGGGCCTCTCTTTTCTACTGCACACTTTCCCTTTTATCTTTTCCCCTTCAGTTTCAGAGTTTCTTGTTCTCACCTTCATGCTGTGGCAGTGCTGACAAAAGAAAACTGCAGCTCTGGAAAACCCACGGTGAGTAATAGCCCCAGGCTCTGAATACCTAATGCCTATTGTATGTGTGTGTGGGAGGGAGAGTCAGACGGAGGGGAAGAATTTGGTCACATTGCCTGGGTAGGTCTAGGACCTTGTGGTGACGACCCCAGTGCGTCCAGAGACTATCTGACTTCTGATACCTGTCTTCTAATGAGATCCAAACATCCAATAGGCACGGCCTTTAGGAATGCATTGTTCAAACAGACTCGATTCCTGCCCAGAGCCTTTTCAAGCCACTGACCACTTTGAACCTAATTAGAAAAAGCAGAGGACACTGGAGACATTTAATAAAAGGAATCGGGTTGTGCTTCATCTTCATGACCTGGGATTTATAAGGGAATTTCTCTGGCTTTGTAGCAACATAAAATAAATAGACATTAGATGATGACAGGGAAAACAAAATTGCTGCCAAAGCTAAAAAGAGCTTGGCAAAAGAAGAAAGAACTACTACATAGTCAGTCATTATTTACTGTACAAACCTTTCCATAAAGCACAGAAGAGAGATACATAGAAATAATAGGCCCTTGCTAAAAGATGAAAAGCGTTTTCTAGAGCTACATTTTTCCCTTGACGAAGGCACTGACGTGTCCCAGTGCTTACACAATCTTATTGTTCTGTTCAGCCATTCAGAAAGCTGAATGAGCAGCCCTGCTCTGGAAATTTAAAGGCTGACATAAATAGTCCATACATTTCCAAGGAAAAGAATAAAACTATAATGGATGGAAGTAACTAATTAATTCATTAATCCTTGCAGACTGCCATGGTCCACTGCGTATGGTCTAGCCACTTAATCATTCTTTTGTTTATAATGCTGAAATATAAATAAGTTCAGTCACCTAACTTACCAGCTCCAGAGAAAAAGATCCAACCGTTCATTATGTCATCTAAAAGAAGGAAGGCTTTGCTTCTTGTTGGTGGTGGTGTCTTTGAGATGTTGGCAAAACAACGCGACCGGAAAGAGTCATCTTAAAGAAAGGGTTTGATTCTACATTATATTCCCCATCCCCGCCCCTGGAAGCCAAAATCATGTGCCTTCTTTAACTAAGGTTGAGTCCACCCAATCCAACAATAGGAAATTATTTTTAAATGTTAATGAAAAATGTTTTTTAAAAATGGTAGTATGTTCTTAGCTGTAAAGCACTGTAACTATAAACTTGGTCTAGATTAGAACAAGAGAGTCACCACGGAAAGACTCGAAGAACCAAGGTACATTATTTATTAATGCTAATTAATAGTGTACGGTGCTACTAGATTGCATTTCAATAGCTAATATAGGTATATATTACCTACAGGTAATATACATATACCCATAATATACAGAGGTAGACCCACTTAGCCTTTCCTGTGTGTGTGTGTGTGTGTGCACGTGCACGTGCACGTGCTAGGGAAGGAGATTGGTGACCTGGGGTAGACGGTGGGAAAAATTGTGTTCCTATGGCATCTAAGAAACCTGGGGTAAGAAAGTGAAAAACGTATCTGGGGAATGCGCAACAAAGGGGTCATTCTAACAAAGGAAAGAACATTGACCTCATAAGCTGTACTGATATATTTTATAGTGCTCAAAGCAGAGCAAAACCTCACTTAATGATGGTGGTCAGAAAGTGGTAAGTTCTGGTCAGTCCCACCCTTTTGAGCAGTGGGGCTATGTAAAGACCAGTCACTGAGGTCCCACCCTGACTCTATATCTTTCGGATCTCAGGGTCTTGGGCAGGACAGCTGTCCTTCCTAAGCCACCACTTCCTCAACGGGAAAATTGGGAGACTAGCAACTCCTGACTCAGAATGTTGTAATTTCAAAGATCGAATACAAAAATTCCGGGAAGGTGTTCTGAAAGGTGTAGAGCCCTGTATGAAGATGTAGTTTAATTTCCTACAATAAAGAAGCATCACATATATAAGCAATAGATGAATGTCTCAAAGAACATGGAAAAAATACTCAACACTACAACAATCTTGAATATAATTTAGTCATTCTCTGAGGGCTTAGAAAGTATTTTTGGAAGCAGCAATGTCTTCCTCTGTCACGAATAGGCATCAAGTCCAGAAATATCCAACTGAATTATATGGCAAAAATTAAATTCTGATGATTTCTTATATGTGGTTGTTTGAAATATTGATTATTATTATCAGTAGCTATTATATCCCATTACACCTTTCAACTTCTTCATATACGTTATATAAGGGATATTCATCATCTATTAAAAAGAATGATTTAGAACTGCAACCGTTGCCTGCAAGAATTTCCATAAGATAATATTGATTAAGCCATATAAGAGGGAGACAAAGGGACATGAATTTGGGGGATAACCAGAGATGCCATCAATCAGAGAAAGATGCCCGTTACTCAGGACACTTTATTTCTGTCTGCTGGGATGTTTTGTAATACATTGCTGTCTGCTAGAAAATTATTGCGATAAATATAAAAACCTTCATTCTCTGCTGTGTGATTGGAACCCTATTAGCTGTGGGGCCCTTGTGCAGTGCACAAACTTCCCAACCATGTATGGTGGCCCTGGGGTGTTTAGTTTTACCTTTTGCACCTTTGTTTTGTGTTATTACACTTACTGCAATTTATGAACTACCATTTGCAACATGAAAAACACCAAATACGGAACATTAAAAATATGTATCAGTAGGCTCCTGAAATAAATTTTAATAGCAATGATAAATCTAAACTTCTTAGAGTAGATTTCTAAATGTCTGAATATAGACATAGATGGAGAGGCTATGATCTCCAGCTTGGTTTTCCAAATAGTTACTCTGTGCTTGAGCCCTGGTTGCTTAATGCTTTTGCTCCCTCCTTACATTATTTATACATTTTATAATTATATTTTTATTAAAGTACTTAATATTTAGTGACAGATAAAATGATTAGTCTATAATCTTCTACTTATATATAATACATCTACCAAAGTTTGTAGAAGAGCTTCATAAGTGTTCTGTTATTAAAACATTTAAAATTTATAAGCATTTTATGACCACTCTGTCAAATTATAAATAGATTTTGAGGCTCTGATTCAGCCAAGATAACTTTCTGTATTCCTGCTTGTGTTGCCTAGTGTCACTTTCAATGTTGCGAGTAAGTATTAAAAGGGTATTAGAATTGGAAACCATGGAGATGTCCAGGAATAGGGGATTGGTTAAGTTAATTATGTATGTTCATTTACTAGACTACTTATAAAGCCATTAAAGTGGTGAGGCAAATGTATATAATGTTCAGGGGGGAAAATGAAGATAAAAAGGCCATGCACATAGTATGCTAGATAGATGCTGATAAAGAATGAATGGATAGCTATCCAAATGTATCTGTAGAATAAACCTAGAATGATGTATTTTTCATTTTCATATTCACCCATTTTTATATTTGCTGAACTTCTTATAATAATCACAAATTGTCTTTGTTGGGAATTTTGTTGGTTAGTTTGTGTTGGGGAAAATGTTTGTCTCCCACAAACAAGTGTTTAAGAGGAGGGACCTTTGGACAAAAAGGAGGAATAGTCAGTATTTAACTTAACAAACAAGTTGAGTCATTAGCAGAGCTTTTTAGCGTATGAGTCTTGCTTTCAGTAAGCACCCAGGTTGACTTCTTTATGTATTTTCTATGAGTTTAGTTCTTTAACCATTTTCCCCAGGATAATGGAAAGGAAAGAAAATTGGGTCATGGCTTATTGGTTTAGAATGGATGGAAAGGACCCCAAGGAAGTAGACAAAGGAACAGCGAAGGGCATACTCATTCTCTCTAGGTGACGGCAGCCCAGCTTAAATATGGTTCTCTGTGTTATCTCTTTATTTACACTGTTTGTATATGGACATCAAAGCCTAGCATGTTCCCAACTGTTCTCAATCATGGGAAATACAAAGCTGGAAAGCTCCAACACTGCCCAGAAGGAGTTTACAATTCATTCTGTGTCTACACAGTCCTGAGGCTTCCAAATACCAATTGACACCACCAAGAGAATTAGCAGAGGACCAACTGTTTTCAAAATAACCACTTACTACGCTAAAATCCATGAATGTTTTCTTTCAAAGCATTATTCTACTTCATACAAGGAGACAGCCACCAAGACGAGTGAAAATAAGCCACCTGGTTTACAGACATCTAAGTTGAAAATCTTCGCAGGGCATTGGAAGGAAAGATCTTTATTCTCAGTTTGTAAATGAACAAGAAACGTAGTGTGTTTATGTGGGGGTGTCTCTGCAGACCTGGTGGTGAGTAGTCACAACCTTAGTGTCAGGGGAGAAGGCGAAATGGAAAACACAGTGAGGAATAGAGACAGCTTTGGGATGCTAACAGGGAGAGCTGTTGAATGTGTAAGCTGTCATCTGCACACACGGAAGCATCACGCGGTTACGAACAAAGGGTAATTGCAGGATGGTTTATTAATTGAAAGTAACCGTTCTCTTCTCAGTGAAATGGCTTGATGTTGAAAAACCAAACACATGATAAAAGGACATGCACAGTCAGCAGAGAAACCTCAGCTTTTAAAAATCTGCCAGGAAGGAGAAAGTTTAGAATGGATTTGTTTTCTGGCTCCTCACAAGTAAACCACCAAGGGACTCCCAAGGATCTGAATAATGAACCAGTATCTCCCTCCCGCTTCCCTCTTCACCATCCCTGACCCCTAGCCCATCTCCCTCTCTGCCTCTTCCTACCTCTTGACCTCTGTCTACTCATATGTTCACGGTGAGTAACTATCCGAGGAACTGCTATATTTTGGATTCTGTTTCTCAAGTGGCAACTAATACCGGAAGGGAAAAAAAAAAAAGGAATTCCACACATCCCATACTCAAGAACTAGAGGCTAACTATAAGACAAAATAAAAATTAGATTTCTAGTTTATGAGTTATTTTTCTCATTGTTAAATAAATACGATTAGCAGTCAACAATCGTGTCCCTGAGAATGACTATGTGGGTATATTGCAGATTGGGTTTCCTTACCTATTTTATTCCTAGGTTCAACATCCGGTGGCTAATTTACATGTTTCATAATGTGGCTGAATTGAAGGGACCTAACTGGCTGGCCCGACCAAGTCATTTGTGAATAATTTTAAATTTGCTGCTGGGCACAACTGTAAGATCGGTGGGCTAGGGCGTTCTCCAGCGAAGACACATTGCTTTGAGCCTCCCAGAAAGGAGTCCGAAGTATCCTTTCATGATGCAATAGTTAGAACCACAAAAGTATCATTTCACTGGGAGGATTTGTCTTTGAACCAAGACAGTGCTGAACTCAGGCAAAAGTCACACATACACACAACACACTCTATGGGACTCAGCGCCTCCAAGTTTTCTCTCTTCTCCTAGACTCACATAGTACATACCAGGATGTGAGTATAGGTCAATGAGGTACCTTCTTAAGATAATATTTGTTGGTAAATGATGTCTAAATGTGTAAGAAAAGACTTTAATCACCGTTCCTATTTATAAACGTTCTAAGCACTAAGGAAAGGCTTTGGAAAGTGACACTGTTAAAAATCTACACGATGCTTTCCTCTCTTGAATGAACCAGTTCCCTTTGCAAAAAAAAAGAGAAGTGTCAGCCCAGAAGGAGGCAAAAGTAAGTGCTCTGGAAATGAAGCCCTGCCAAGATGTCATCTGTTCTTCTTGATGTTGGAAAAACTTCAACCATATTACATGTATTTTCCAAACAAGTGTTTGAGGGTTCTGGAAAATTCTTCCTGGGCTACAATACAGAACAACTGAAAGACATGATTTGGTGTCTACTGCCCGTTTGTCAGTCCAATGTTGATTCCAATTTTTTAGCTTTGGAAATCTATAATCACATCACTGGACTTCCCCTGTGACATTCCTGACTACAGTGAGAAATGAGAAGGTAGCTGTTCACTTCTTTGCTTGATACTGCTATTTTAGTTACTTCCATTTTCTTCCCAGGGCTAGCAGAGGGGAAAATAAATCTTTTCAGGACAGTTCTAGATCTGGCTTCATCAGTTTAAGATCATGGCTTAAAAAGGATGTAAGGGACTTAGGAAAGAGAAGCAAAAAGGGAAGATGGAGCCAAGGTAGAAGATGGAATGGAATGGAGACCATCCACAAAACTGAGTGTTCTGGGGAAAGTCCACCAGCCAGGTAACACATCACAGCTGAGCTCAATTTGCCCTCGGTGCATTATCACAGAGGTACACACGGTGTGTGTCATTTTAATGCAGAAATGAAAATGATTAAAAAGACTATTTTATAAACCTCAAAAGCAAATTATCCTCCGCCTATAACTTAACCATACATGGCATTCACTTTTTCTCTTACATAAATAAACTTAAAACAAAAGAGAGAAATCTCTCCCAGAATGCACAAACTCTAAATCATCTGTTGTCGGAAACAAGGTTGAACAGCATGAAAAAACCATTCCAACAGCTGTTTCTGTACAGCAGCCATTACGGAGGGACTCTCATGGTGTCACTTAGCCAGCTGTCTTATGGAGGGAGAGGGAACAAACGGATTGATGTAAGGCTCCTGGGAGGTGGGAGGAGTCGTGGTTTATTTGAGAAGAGAGGGAAGAAGGGTCAGGGAGGTATGGCTCTAACCCGTGAACAGTGGTTGAATTGTTTGGAATGTTGATTCAGGATCCGGCAAAGGCCCCATTATCCCTATTCTCTAGGTCGATTGTACACCTGACAAATGGTAATGGCAACATTAGCTGACCTGAGAGAGTTCTCTAGGCCTCTAATGTGTGCCAATACTAAGTCTGATAGCCTCTCTCTCTCTCTCTCTCTCCTATTTTGATAGCTGCCTGCTGTTTAAGCAAAGCACTGGATTTCCTGGCAGCTGAAGCCCAGGTGGCCTCAGTATCAATCTAACCAAGTTGACGTGCAATTGATCTTCCAGGGTTGGGACTAGGGGAGCCGGTGTCAACAGAGCATTCCACCTTCAGTAAAGATAATTCTTTCATCATCAGGGGTGAGGGGAGGGAGGAGTAAGAAGAGCTGACACAGGTGTCCAAGTTGCCCACTTGTATTTGCTTTTGAAACTCCAATTGGGATGACATCACCCTATTCAAAAGACTGTGTTTGTTGATGTTTGTTTATGTGGGTTGTCAGTATATAACCATGCACAACTGCAGCTGGGATTGGCCCTCTATCTTAAAAAGATGGAAAAATTGAACCACAAAAGAAACCATTTGGGCAAAGAAATGTTCATGGAAGCAAACAAAGAAAATGCAACCTGGATGGAAATTTCCATAGTTTGAAAAACAATCTGGACAGTGTGGGTGGACTAGTGGTTCAGAAAAATACATACAGTTGACTCTTCACTGTCCCACCAATAAAAGAAACAAATCCACAATTAATTTTCTATTTAGGTTTACAAATCAGTATGTGAATTTTTTTAGAAGTAGACGTATTTTAACTATGTCTGGCTTAGGATTCTCTTAGCTTTGTCACTTCATTCATCTTTGGGGGCAATATGTAAATTCAAAACAGAAGCTGGAGTGACTTTTGTGTTTTTCTGAACCTAGTGTTGTCAGTGAAAAAAAAAAAAACAACAACTCTGTAGAGAGAAAATGAGTCGCACTCACGAGTTACATTTGGTGGCATGAATAGGGGCATTTCTTTCTTGAATCTCGCTGAGTTGGAACAGCTGGAAATGAGTCATGACGCAGAGCAGCAGTGCAGGAACAACTAATCCTTTATCTATAAAAGTTGTCCTGAGATTAAGCTAGATTTTAAAATCACTATGAAAACTGATTGGAAAGTGAAAATTTTAGATAAGTAACTGATTCTTCAGTTTCTGCAACACTCGGATGAGTTGATGTTGGAGAAACCCAGACTTTTTCACTTCAAGAACATTCTGAAATGTTCTATACAGATGGGGGGGGGGGGAGACATTTTAGAAACCAACTCAATACCCTAAAGAGCATCTTCCCATTTGGAAAAGTGCAAAATTAGAGTTAGCAAATGTGTAGATTTTGCAGAATCTCAGAAGGGCTGGGCACTAGCAATGGAATATCTACAGAA
Organism: Camelus bactrianus; assembly: GCF_048773025.1. Taxonomy (NCBI): domain Eukaryota; kingdom Metazoa; phylum Chordata; class Mammalia; order Artiodactyla; family Camelidae; genus Camelus; species Camelus bactrianus. The sequence continues at coordinate 12,835,541 of NC_133561.1, forward strand.
ACACAGTGTCCCAGGCTTGCTCTAGGAGTCCACATGGCCTGAAGCTGAACATGCAGGTTCTTTGAGCTATGACCCAATTTCACCTCTAAGAGTCAATGGAAATAATAAAGAACACTACAAGTGTGACAAGAGTCTTGCTAACATTACTGGGGAGATCGATGTTTGAGCATGTTGAAGAGTAAAATGGGAACACTATTTGAAATCTTGTTCCTACACATTTAAAGAGGTGAAACAAACCAGTAAGCTTCAGTTCCAACCCACACCAGATGAACCTTTCCAGAAACATTTCCTAGATCTATTTTTTTTCAAATTTTTATTTTCTTCCTTGAAGCTAAAACCAAATGATTGAAAATGGTACTGTTTACAAAAACTGTGTGATGCGTTGTAGGTGCTCAAACTGGTATCTCTTGCTATTATTACTACTGTTAATGTCTTATCGCCTGTATCAGACTCGGCTCCTTAATGGGAGACTCTGAATCTAATGTCTGAATCATCTCTGTAACCCATACCTGGCCTGAAATTGAGCATTGCTCGTAATTAATGCTATAAGGGGGTGGTGGGTAAAGGGAAACATTTCAAAGGAACGGTGCTGGGATGGTGGGATGTGAGAGATTCCTAGAACCTGGGTGGGAACCAGAATTTTACAGCAAAGACCCTTACTCCATCTTCACCAAAAAGAGACAGAGTCCAGGATGATTCACAGGGACAGCCTCCCCACCTGCTTTCAACATTTCCTAGATCTCAATAGGAAAACATTTTGGGTTAGGGGAACTAAGTCACCTTGTCTCTTTACTTCAATCAATGGCATTGCATCCTCTATACACCAAGTTGTATGAGGTTTTCCATCCCAACTTAGAGAGCACTAGAAGCCACAATATTTGGGGGTCATAAGCTCACTGAAGACAGGATAATTTTCACAGGGCAACTCTTGTGTGCTGTAAGACTGAGGGAGGACATGGCTTCATAGCCCTTTGCCTAATTCCATTATCTTGTCTTAGTGGAAAACACACTCACTAAGAAAGTCCTAAGAAAGTTTGTCAGTATAAAAGAATCCATACAGTAAATCAAGCCTGATGCAGCACTGAGTATCTGCCTCTGATCACTGCTTTACAGAGGACTTAAACCAGAGCTATGAGTCTTCTGGGTCAGTTCTGCTCAAAGGCCCGTGCTATTCATATGTATATAATAAAATGAACTAATGTCTCACTTTTTTCCACCATGAAAGTACAAAATATATAATCTAAGTAAACATTTCAGATAACTTGTTTACCACTATAGTCCAGAATCCAGCTCAGTGCTTGACCTGAAGTAAGCATTCAAAATAAATAATTCAAGTTTGTCCTTTTAACAGCATTGAGTTGTTTTGAATCCTAACCATTCCTATCACATACATTTCAATCTCAAGGAACAGGGCATTCTAAATGTAATTCCATGTTTTGTCAACAAATGACCCGTGCAAGGAAAGCCTCCATCATTCAATCAGGCTATTGTGGTGGTGCCTTTAAAGATTGTTGAGGAGTGCAAGGCAATTTTCTGCTACACTGGATGGTCTGTTCATAGTATCCTTTTATAAGCAGTTCAGTAAGCCTGCTTCCCTCAAGGTTTGGCCTCTCCCCACTCACCATTCCTCTATTTCATAAACATTTATTGAGCATCTACTTTGTATTACGCCAGGCATGAAGGTCCTAAAACTCTTATAGGCTTTATCCCCTTAGAGAAAAATGCTTGCACTTTATGATAACAATTTTCAAAACTGCTCAGAAACTCTTTTAACTTATGTGTGACTCTGTGCCTCTGTTCTAAATGACTGAGGTTTCTAGATTTCCAAATTCTAGGTTCATAAGGCATCACTGGAGTTAATCGTCTTGCTTTAAACTTTTTCTCCAGGCTGGTGTGTTGCTCTCCACCACGTTCTATGTCTTTGATTCTAAGGACCCCTAAGTCAGGAGGCTGCAAAATTCTCCCTTCCACTGTGGTGCCTAGTCCAGTGCTGATCCTGAAAGTATATTTGCAAATTATTTGGGGTTGGTGGAAAGTTATTCAGAGTGGGATTTGACTTTTTTTTTTAAAGCCTCAGGCTGCCCATTCATATAACTCAAAGAATACAAGCCTAGCTCTTTCCAGATTGTTGCTCTGATATCACTCTCAGTGATACGTTCACAAATTCATTCTCAAAGCAATGCCGGCTCGCTGTCACGCTCACACCCAGGTCCTGCTGTGCCCGGACAGGAGGTGCACGCAACATTATGGCGGGGCCAGGCAAACGTGAAACCAGCCCATTGTCCATTAACTGGCTCTACAAACACCAATGAAACAGGAAATAACAAAGCAGGATCCTTGAATTAGTACTGCGGCAAAAATACTCAAGAGTTTTTCCACAGTCTATAAATTGCTCCAGCTGTGTTTTCACGGTTTATGAAATCGAGAGAGGCAAACTCTAGAGACAAATTAAAAGCTTGGATCTCGGTCAGAGATGATTTTATAGTCAAGGTGCTCAGCTATACGGAAGAGCCTATAGATACACACAGAGCTGTAAGCCAAGCTCTACTGAAAATACAAACAGTTTACTTTATGCGTTGTCCACCCAGAGGGATAAGGGCTGGTATGTATCAAAACACAGATCAGCTCAAAGAATAAGGTCTGTTTTACTGCTGTGTTTTACCAGGAGAGAAAGAGGGTATAATATTTTATTATGAAACAACTAATAGATGGAACAGAAGACCACATAGAGATGGGCTCACTTTGGAAGGAAATGAATAGTGGGTGAGGAGTGCCACCTTTTGGCTATCAGATGCTTTGACATTCTCTCCCTAAAAGAATGATTTTTGGCTTAGTGAATATTGAGCTTTGCAATCTAATTCACAAATATTTCTAAAAGTTATTTTCTAGGTACCTCTGTGTCTCATCCTGCTTGGAATGAGCCTTTTCAGACTTCTTCAGGCTCTCTTCATTCAGATACTGCCCAAACGGTTGGTGTTAGCTATTTATTGCTCCCTGTTGCTTCCCAGAGTAGCAAAGATGTAGCCAGAAAACCAAGAGAGTATTGAAAGGCAGGGAACATTTCTAAATTGTAATGCGCTCCTGGCTGGGATGGCATAGAAAGAACAAATACAGAATCTGATTGAGCTAACATAGTCCTTAGAGTCTAATAGCCCTGAACTTCACCCAAGCTATGACATCTTGGGAGAGATTTACGATACCTGGTTGGATACGCATGGAGTTTTTCAGAGAAATGAATTAAACACGCACAAAACACAAATACCGTGCGGGCACTGATGCGTGTCACAGAGGCTCCCCACCTCAAGAAAATCTACAAACAGTCACATGGGTGCCCATTGACTGTGGCAATATGAAAAGATGATGGAGACTAAGAATTGACCAAGAGCATGAGTCACCAAGCCATAGTGAGGTAGGGAGAACTGCTGGCTTCACGTTCTCCAAGGACAATGAGAGCTTCAAAAGATCACAGTGAACAAGATTTCTTACTCCCACCCTAAACAAGGCAGAGGTCATGAAAAGAGCCAATCGTGAAAAAAGTCTACCCTCTAGAAGCATTTCCTGGAAGTCTCAGAGATCTCACCTACCATTAATGGATTCTTAGAAGGACACAACAGCAGTTTGAGGTTCCACTGCCCGGGAGAGGACATAGGCAGACTCCGAATGATCAGAGTGATGGAATCCATCTCAGTAGCAGCTCTGCATCATTCATCTTGTCCTCAATGCCTTTCTGTAGGTGCTTTGCGCTTTTTCTCAAAAGAGTGTTTCAGGGAAAACATCACAACAGCCTAAAAGACCTGTCCCACGTATTCCTGTAGGTAGTCAGAAGCAGCTCATGAGAAAATCAAAGAAACAATCCAGGCAAGTTGGAATCGAGCACTGAGATGCTGAGGACGGGCCGCAAAGTAACAGATTGGAGGACAAGTCTAGTGTTTGGCACATAACACACACTCAGAAAGTGTTAATTCACGATTCCTTCTTTCCACCACTCTCTCCTTTCCCTCCTTCCAGTCACAGTGATTTTTGGCCCTCCTTTACCTCTAGGGCTGGGCTACACATGAGTCACATTTTGACAGATGGTTGTTGAAAGGTCTTCTGAGAATTATCAAGTGGCACCGACTGGAGCTTTCACAGCAAAGTTCCCCAGGGGTCAGCCCTTCTCCTAATGATGCTGAGAGGTACATACCCACAGCGGCAGGCAGAGCCCCAGAGCCTGAGTCACCTCCTGCCTGATCAATGACAGACTGTACACAGTTACACAGCCAGAGGGAGGTGGGCATATAGACAATTCCCCTTACTCCAGTTCCATTGGTTTTTCACAATACGTTCTTTCTGATGGAGCCAATCCAAGCCTGACAAAAAAAAAAAAAAAAAGGAAAAGTTTTGAGCAAGAATTGATCTAGATAATACATGTTATTATCTCACCATCATCAAGATGGCCTCCTTGCACCTCACAATTGCAGGCTCTGGTCATGACCTCTCTTGAGGTGGTAAAGAGCTGGGTTCACAATCAGAACCAGGACAGTAAGCTGCCCAGAGGGCACAGTGCACCTGGAAATCCACTGAAGGACATCCATTTATTTACTCCACAAATATTTGCTGAGTTCCTATTACGGTTCCTATGAGACTCTCACCTTCATTGTACCATCTCAATGAATCCCCCCACGAAGACCCAACAGGATGGGCATTAATATTATCCCCACTTGACGATGAAGAAGTCGAAGCTCAAAAAGGTGAAATCAATATCTAAACCCGGAAAGAAATTTACTTAGTGTGCTGCAAAATGGGAAGAATTGATGGGCAGGGAAAAAATTAAAGAAAAGAAGATCTGAAAGGACAGAAAGGAAGAGATCTGAGAAGGGCCAGCAGCAGGGAGGGGGAAGCTAAAATAAAAACCTGGGCACAGCAGATATTAGCATTCTAGACCAGTTATAAATAACTAAAAACTCTCCAAAAGTTATTTTTAAAAAACTGTAAGAAAAGGTCATGTATGGATAACTACTTTCAATAATTTACCTTTATTTTGTGCTTTGTGGTTTATGCGAAATTTTTGTGTCTTTTGTCTTATTTGTTCCCTCTAACCAAACATGGAAGGTGGGCAAGAAAGACAGTACCATTTTTTGCAGGTGAAGGAACCAAGTTTCGAAGCAGTGAAATCTCCTCACGGGGGTTACAAAGTTCAAGATCGAGGGTGTGAGGCTCATGCTGGGTTTTGCACTTGAATTCCAGTATTTTTATTTTACAATGTTTACACACCCTGGAAAACCCAAGCAAGTTCAAAGTCATCATTCTCAGGTGTAGTTAAAATAGATGGTTAAAAAGAGACTCAACCCGACCCAAGCCAATTCTGTTACACTTTTTTTTTCCCCCAGAGAAACAAAATACTAAAGGCTAGAAGATCAGAGGAGAACAACTGAGTCACAGACACATGCTGAGAAACCCAAGCCAAAGACTTTTTTTGGACGTGGCTTTGTTCGTGGTTTGTTATCTAAAACATAACAAAATAATTATTAATTTTTATTCAACTCTATTTTTTTCAATTGATGAATTTTGTTCCAGATGAAAATGTGCACTGTAGCAAAAATATGAGACATCATGTTATTGTATTATTATTCTCTAAAAGAACAAATTTCACCTAGGGAGAGGTTATAGACAATTTACTTCAAATATGTTAGGTTAAAATTATATATAGGTATAGATTTTGGGTAAATTTGAGGAAACTTGTCCTTCCTGAAGATTAAGACCGGTCTCCAGTGTTATGCCCAAGAGAAAAAAAAAAACAGCTTTAGAATAAATTATTAATAAAATAAAAATTATTGGAGGGAGGCAGGTAATAGCATGTTTAAGAAATAAGATACAGAATTAATAATTATTGCATTCTTTGGAAAAATAAGTGTGTTATTAAAGAGTACCTCCAGGCTATAATACCAAGAGCAAAGGGAAAAAAGGTGATGGGAGGAAAAATGGCCATTTACCTCATTTCTAAATATAAAAGGAGTTTGGTATCAGGAGATTAATAGAGCTGTCAGTGTAATCATTCTCAGAAAGCTGGCAAATTTCCAACTGGAACTGACATATTCAAGATATAATAACGGTTTTCTGGCTTCTTAACTAATTTGAACTTGGCTCTATTTTTAAAAAATAGACTTTATTTTTTTAGAACAGTTTTAGATTTTCAGAAAAATTGCAAAGACAGTAAAGTTTCCATACACCCCACACCCAGTTCCCCCATTAGTAACGTCTTACAATCGTATAGTACATTTGTTGTAATTAGTGACCAATAGTGATACAGTATTATTAACTAAGTCCGTTTTTTATTCACATTTCCTTAGTTTTTCCTAAAGCCTTTTTTTGTTCCAGGATCCCATCCAGGACACCATATTACATTCAATTGTCATATCTTAAGCTCCTCTTGGCTGATGGTTTCTCTGACTCTCCTTATTTTTGAGGACCTTGATAGTTTTAAGGATTACCGGTCAAGTATTTCAATAGCATGTCCCTCAGTCAGGATTTGTCTGATGTTTTTCTCATGATCAGACTGGAGTTACGGGTTTGGGGGAGGAAGACCAGACAGGTAAAGTGCTGTTTTCATCACGTCACAGAAAAGGGCACTCACTCTCACGGTGACTTATCACTGTTGGTGTTGACCTTGAACACCAGGCTGAGGGAGTGTTCGTCAGGTTTTTCCACAGTATCATCTCTTTTGTTCCCTCTCTTTCTCTCCATACTGTCCTCTTTGGAAGGAAATCACCAAGTGCAGCCCACCCTTAAGAAGCGAGGAGTTATGCTTTCCCTCCTTGAGGGCAGAATATCTACATAAATTATTTGAAATTCTTCTGCAAGGATTTGTGTCTTCTCTCCTATTTATTTACTCAATCATTAATTACATGGACTCACATATATTTATTTTATACTCTGTGTTGTTATTCAATACTACAGTATTTATTTTGTTGCTCGAATTATTCCAGCTTTAGCCATTGGAAACTCTATCAACTGGCTTCTGTGACACATCCTCATCAACGCAGGGTCTTTTTGTTTAGTTTTGTTTTTTTGTTTGGTTGCTTGGTTTGGATTTTTTGTTTGTTTTTTTCATACTTTCTTACTTTCTAGCACTCCAGGAGAGATACTCCAGGCTCATCTTGTATACAGTCATCCCTCAGGATCCATAGGGGATTGATTTCAGGAACCCTCTTAGATGCCAAAATCCACAGATGCTCAAGTCCCTTATATACAGAGGTTGGTATAGTTGGCCCTCTGCCTCGGAGAGTCTGCATCCGTGGATTCAACTAACCTCGAATCTGCAGTTGGTTGAATCTGCAGACGTGGTACCCACAGTTGTGGACATGGAGGTCCAGCTGTATTTCCCACCCAGTCCTAGAATCAGCCATTTCTCTGAAGAGCCCTGATTCTTTTTATTGGAGGGTCATGTTAGAAACCAAGCTCTGAATGCTAGGCATGTTCATTGCTACTCAGCTGACATGTCTCTATTTTTAATGTCAGTGAAAGAATTTTTCATGAAGGTTATATTTTGCTGGAGTTTAAGGGGGGGGGGCGGGAAGGAGAAAAATCAGATTATTAGTTCATTAGAAGATGATGAGTACTCCTGAAGATGAAAGCCCAGAAAGGGAATAGGAGGGAGGGAAGTTGTTATTTTAAATAAAGGGATCAGGGATGGTCCTCCCCCAGAGGAAGGTAAGGGGACTGATAGAGTCACATAGACTTTTGGAGTAGAAACATTCCAGGAGAGGGAACAGCTAGTGCAAAGGCCCTGAGGCAGGAGCATGCCTACCATATTCCTGGGATGGAAATGAGGCCAGTGGATCACAGAAAGCAGAGAGGGAAGCAATAAAAGATAAGGCCAGGAAGGTAATGGTGTGGAGCTGCAAGGGAGTAGGAAGGAGGGGCAAAGCATGGAGAGCAGGTCAGCCACTGTGAAGGCTTTGGTTTTGCTCGGAGAAAAATGAGAAGGGCAGTGGGCACTGGAGGGTTTAGATCTTTTTGGCTTATTACAAATGGAAACTGCCATTCAAAATATGGTTTTAGTTTTCATCTTGTACCAGGGTCATGAAAAGACATTATGACTCCAAGCCAAACCAAAGAACACAACCAAGAGATTATCATATTTGTTGGTTTTTTGGATGGAGGAGGTAATTAGGTTTATTTATTTATTTAGTGGAGGTACTGGGGATTGAACCCAGGCCCTTGTGCATGCTAACCACGTGCTCTACCGCTGAGCTGTACCCTCCCCACAAGAGATTATCATATTAAGTGAAGTAAATCAGACAGAGAAAGACAAATATCATATGGTATCACTTATATGTGGAACCTAAAAAAAGATACAAATTTTATTTGCAAACTGCAAATAGACTCACAGACATAGAAAACAAACTATGGTTACCGAAGGGGAAAGGGGTGAGGAGGGATAAATTAGGAGTTTGGGATTAACAGATACAAACGACTATATATAAAATAGATTAACAGCAAGGACCTACTGGATAGCACAGGGAACTATATTCAATTTCTTGTAATAAGCTGTAATGGAAGAGAATCTGAAAAGAAAATGTATATATATATATATATATATATATATATTCATATATATATGAACATGTATAACTGAATTGCTTTGCTGTACATCTGAAACTGACATTGTAAATCAACTACACTTCAATAAAAAATAAAATTTTAAAAAAGCACTTGAGAAAATAAGAACAAATCCCATTGATTACTTTCTTTGTTTCAGTAAATCATAAGACACTACAAAAAAAAAAAGAAGAAGAAGAAGGAATTCCGTATTTTCCAACATGGCAGTAATGGATAGTAATGAATTCATCTTGAGGAACTCCAGGCGCCTTTCTTTGCCCTGTGGTATTTCTGTGAGCTCCTGAAGGCAAGGTGGGCAGCCTCCCTGGTGGGAAATTCCTCGCCTCTGTCGTCAAAGATCTGAGAAGGTGCAGGCATCCCAAACATTTCCCCAAGCTCCTCCAGGGCACTCAGGAAAGGGGTTTTTCAATCAGTCTTATCATTAGAGTGTTTGGTAAACTGATCTAAAGATTAAGAGTGGGTTTTAGGGGGTAGGGGGAAAAATGCACTTGGGAATGCTAAGTAACTGGAGATGGGAGAGCACACGGGTGGCTGACATTGCCAGCCAGCTTTTGACATGCCGTATCTACCTCCAATTTCTTATTTTTCCTTTCTCTCACCTTCTGCCTTCATTCTTTTGCCTTCTCCTTTGCAAGACCCCTCTTGTTTCCCACTAGGCATTTCTAGGGTTACCTAATCAACAATTAATGAGAGTTAAAAGAGTTTGGGGGTCCTTGATCTGTAACAAAGCCTTCGGTAACTCCCAGCTAGAATCATCATCTCCCTCCTCTTCATGCACTTTTTTTGTGTTTGTTTTATTGAAGTTACAATGTGTCAGTTTCTGATGCACAGCAAAATGTCCCAGTTATGCATATACATACATGTATTCCTTTTCATATTCTTCTTAGACTGCTCCTAGGAGGCACTGGATGGAAGAACTAACAGAGAGGAGGTCAGACCCATTTCTACCACTTACAAGCCAGTGACCTCGGTTAAGTGACTCAACCTCTCAGCCTCAAACCGCTCAAGCACTCAATTGCTAGAAGGGGGTACATGGAAAACATCCACTTCAAAGGGTTACTGTGAGATTTAAATGAGCTAAAGAATGTAAAGTGCCCAGAACACGGCATGGTAAGGACTATGCTTTCGCCGAATTTAACTTGCTTTCCCCTTCCCCCATTTTGCTATAATGTAAGGTCTCTGGATATAAAGACTGTCTTGTTAGTTTCTGCTTCTCCCTCAAAATCTAGCAGTGACTTGCACTTGTAGAGACTCAAAAGCTGTTAGCTGAATTAGTGGATGCATGAAGCTTATAGTATCACCTCGTATAGGTTTAAGGAAGAAGCCACACCCACACGCACTGGTTCACAGGCATTAGGGTGCACCTGAATGCACGTGTTGTTGCCCTCCCCTGAAGCTTTCCATGGCTCCGTGACCAGTGGGAGTCCAGTCAGTGTTGCCGGCTGACGGACAGACAGCTCAGCCCCCACAGTGGACGGAGAACGCCTAGGTGCAACAGTCACCACCCGTGAGTCCTGAAATGCTCGTCTGACTCCACACACTGGACGACTAGGAAAAACCAACGACTCAGGTTGTCGTTGCTGTCAGGGGCACCTAGATCTTACCCAGGACTCACATGGGCTGTTCTTCTGCCTCTTCAGGTGACTTTCTGCTTCTTAATTAAAGTGGAAATTGAATGTTCTTATTGTAAATGGAACTCAGTCGAGATGATGGATGAGCTGCCACTAGAACTCTGCTCTGTGACCACGGGATCTCTCTCTCTCTCTCAGGGCGAACCATCCAAGGGCTGCCTGCCAGCCTGTAAAAAGTACTAGAACAGAGACTGCGCAGGACTACTGAAATCCAGGGTCTCAGTGCTTGCACTCAGTCCAAATTTACACACCTCACTGGAGAGACTGTCCCCAGCGCGATAAAGGGAAAAGTAAAGAGCCTCTGAAAGTTGACTTCAACGCACAACAGTAAGGCCTCTGAGAAGGGACTGCGAGACGGTACAGAAAAGGCCCTGATGGGTCACACGAAAGCTCTTGGTCCTGCAAACAGTGCCCCGGCTCAGCTCAGCCTGTACAGGCATGGTGCTGCCCACCGAGCAGCATGCTCTCCTGATGACTTCTTCGGGATTAAAAGGTGGCTGCTGCACTTGGGAACTGGGGAGACATTGCCCGCTCTGCTATCTTGAAAGTCCCTTTGAATTCAATAAACTTCTTAGGTAAGTTCTTTGGAAACACTAATGTGCCTCTGAGTAGTCAAAGCAAAAAGTCAGGGTTAGGCTTGGAAGAGTGGGGAGTACCATTTGCAGCTCTTCCTCTGGGCTGCTTCTGCCATTAGAAGCAGAGCAACAACCAGGTTCTGAAGCCCAGTCTCTTCTGCTTCCGGCTTGCTGACAGAGGGAACAGCAACAGGGAGAAAATGCACCCAAAGAGAGGGAGGGAGGTGTGTGGGGGAGTTCATTTAGGCCAGTGGATCTCACATGTTGTCGCCATCAGAATCTCCTGGAGGCTTTCTAAGCTTCCTAATGCCCGTGGTCACCTCCGTGACCAATTAAATAAGATCTCTTGGGGTGGGTTCAGGCATCAACGTTTTTTAAAACCATCCAGGTGATTCCTGAGAGAAGCCAAGTTGGAAAGCCAGTCCTCAGGCCATCAGGGTCCACTGGAAAGGCAGGTTGGGAGAGGTCTTTGAGTGGCCTCATCAGCTCCAGGACCCTGGAAGCTGGCCGAGTCTATCGGCACCCCTCACCCCAAAGCTGACCCACATCTGTCGGCACATAACCCATCTGTTTCTACGTTGCCTGGAGGGCACGATGCTCCCGGGAGTGATTTTCTTAAGAGTCCCAGTTTCACTCTGCGTAACCAAAAGGTTATAGACACATCAGCTGAGGCTATTCTGTTTCAAGACCAAGGACTTTAGTAAGAATAAACTAGAATTCACTGCTGCTCAATTTACAAGGACAAAAAGCAACTGTTGCCCCACCACCAGTGTGAGCCTCAGATGCCAAGGGTTTGGTAAAGGCTGGGTTTAATTGTTTCTAAGGAGAACAGGAAATATTTACTTAGGATTAGTGGCAGCTGCTCCAGTGGTACAGCTGGGATAGTGGAAGATATAATTAAGAAAATTGTGTGAGGGAGGTCTGGAAAGCCACCAGAAGGCACAGGAGCCTTGGTAGAAGTTGTTTGCACAGGCTTTTTGTGTGGGGGGCATTTGAGTGTTAATAGGCACTTAGAAGAAGAAAAAGATAAATACACAGTTTAATTAGCAGCCGACTTGGGGTTGCAAGATCAAATACAGGTAGAATCCCATTATAGCCTTCACCACAGGTCCTCAAAATTGTTCCGTTGAGTGAAATTGCATCATAATGAGTACATGTTGGAAACCATCACTCATATCTCTTTTTCTCACCACGTTCCCTCACCTCGAATGCCCTTCTGACAGAGACGTGTTTGGGAAGGGAGTGGCAGGTAAGTTTACAATCACCAAAAACGTACCAGGATTGTCCACAGTAAAAGAAGTGAGCTGCGTGAATAATGAGCAGACGTTGTGGTTCTGTTTGTTCTCCAGAAATGTCAAATGTAAATTGCTCCAGCATGATAAAAAGATAAATAAATAAAGGGCACACTGCCGTGCACACCTGCTCTGTGCCCTTTGACCAACTAGTTTGTTCAAGCCTCTAACTCCTTACTCCGTCGAAGGCACCAGACTCTTCTTTCAGGCCTGAGTGGGCAAATCCCACCCACCCTGCCCGCCTCCTTACGAGAACGGTCCTCCTTCACAGCGCCCCCAGCCCATATGGTTTATGCTGCACTGCGTGTCGGATTCATTTGGCCTTGGGTCATACTAAGTGGTCTTTCCTCCCTCCTCAGCCAGGTCGTAAGTCATAAAAGAACAGAGAATTTATGTTACCCATCCTTTATGGGACTGTGTTCATAGTAGATAAAGACTAAATATTTATGAATTTGAATTACGGCAACCCAGACTCCCTCCAGAGTAAAGAAGGTTTATCTGACTGTAAGTTTCTCTCCATCCCTCCTCTTTCAGCAATGCTAGAAAGGAAATCATTTTAGGAAAAAAAAAATAGTTACAATTTTATGCAGGTGCCCTTCTTTTCAAGAAACGTTGGGATTTTAAAGGATCCCAGAGAAAAATGACCAGTGCAGTCAAGCGGTTTGCCCCCCTTGACTTAAAAGTTGTTTACGAGTGTTTTTTTTTTTTTTTTTGGTCAGTAAATCTTTATTTGTCCATTGAATTACAAAATTTCAGAAATAGCTCATTGTGCATTCGAATTAAAACAGAATTGTTGGTGTCTCCGCCTACATTCTTCTTAGCTTCTCGGTTAATCGGCTACCATAAGTGCTATCCAGTGTACTGGAGGCCCCGTCTCTCCAATACAGCCCCTAACCACAGGAAGGCAATCCACATTTAAATTAATTGAAATTAAATACAATTAAAAATTGCATTCCTCAGTTGCCATAGCCACAGTCAAAGCCTCAACAGACACACGTGGCTAGTGGACCATATTGGACAGCACAGAACAGAGTATTTGCATCAGAGCAGAAAGTTGCAACTACAGAAACTCCATTAATTGGAAGGAACCCTGTGCTGAATAAAAGGGAGGCTCCTCAGGATGTGAATAAACATGGCTAAATCCATTTGCTTTGAGTCTGAATTCTCCAACTGGGTTTTCTTACAGTAGGCCACTGTGTGCGTAGGTTTATCAGAGAACTCCTATAAACCTAAGTTTTAATGTTCATAAGATATCTTATCCAATAAAGACCCAAAATCCATCACTAGAAGGCTTTAAGAATGAACTAGCAAGTGCTCAGAACTGTCCTTTGGTCCAGAAAAACCATCACCAAACAGTGTGTCAGACCAAAATAGGCTCTTCCTAAAGCCATTGTCACAGCTTTTGGTCTAAGGAGACTCGCATTCCAAATACTCACAGCCAGGAAAAAGTTATTACTAGAAGCCAGTGTTTTTCAGTTTCTCCTATGAGCCAGGTATGTGCTGTGTGCTTTATTGTTTTTAATCCTCTCAACAACTCATTGAGATAAGTATTGATATCCATATTTGATAATAAAGAGAATAAGCTACAGATTACTTGCTCATTTTAAGGTTGACCAACCAACCTGGTGTGCAAGGGAGTGATGGGTTGTATAGGATGTAAGACTTTCAGTGCTAAGACCAGGAAAGTCCTGGACAAACTGATAGCTGGTCACCTTATTGGGTCATAAAACTCTTAATCTCTGAACAAAAATCAAACGGAAATCTTTCTAGATTCAGAATCCAAGTGTGAATACATCTAGAAGAAATTTACATGCAGTCCTATAATAAAAAATTTCCCTCTCTTAGGTCCCTCATCATCTCGTCCAATTTTCTTCCTCTGTTTCTAGCTATCATTGGATTAGAAAGAATTTTGAAAGTTCAGAGTCCATGTGATTAGATTTTCTTTTTGTTCATTCTCAGTTTTCTTCCTACATAAATTGAGCTTTGTGTTGACATTTCAGATATTAGAAAAATCTCATGGGGTTTCAGGGGTTTGTTTACTGGCTTGGCACCTCCTCCAGTACAATCTAACTTTCTTATAGAATCTGGATGGTCCTTTAAAAGACACTGGTGAACACATTTGATAATTCATCTTCCTCCATAGTCTCTTCCTGCTCTGTATGCAGGAGAGAGAGATGAGGGGCTCTATCAGTGTTAATCAAAATCTGACCAGCAGCAGCATGCCCTGGAAACCAGTGTGAAAAGAAAATTTCTGAGTCCCGCCAGACCTGGAGAATCAGAATCTCCATGAGTGCAGATCAGGGCTCTGAGTTTCAACAACCTCTATAGAAGATCTGTATGCCCTGGAAAGTTTGAGAAGCACCAGGCTACACTGGATCAGTGGTTCTCAAATGCTGCTGAACACTGAAATCACCTGGGGAACTTTTAGAACTGCTCATGCCCAAATCAGACTTTCTGGGTTGGAAACTCAGAGAGAAGCATCTTTTTTTAAACTTCCCAGATGTTTCCAATGAGCAGCCCAGGTTGAGAATCGATATACTATGGGAGATAGAAGCACTATCTTTGGTGATTTTTAGAGTAATTTCCTAACTCTGCAAAATAATGCAAAGATGCTTGGGGTGATTTCTAACATATTTGGTAAATACATCATCTTTTGGAATGATAATAAATAAGGAAAATAAGAGCAAAATATCTTTTTTTTTTTTTAATTTTGAGTGGAAAAAAAGCGTCTCTTTCAGGAGTGGCTTGTGGTAGATCCCCAAACACAAATCATATGTTCACAACAAGTTTCAGTCCTTTCAACAAATGAATAAGCCAATACTGCCATAGGCAGGACTGTATTTTCTTCCTAAGGTTAACTTAGATGGCAAGGATAAGTTGGCAAAGAAACGACACATAGATATCTGTTTTCTATTACTCTAATTATGGAAAGTGATGATAGTCCGTTTGCTGTTAACATTTCTACAGCTCTGTGATTTGTGGCCAAATATTGAAGTTTACTTGATGGTGTGGTGATTTTAAGCACAGCCAAAATGATCAGAGATAAAGGAAAAGTGTTGAAATGGGGCATTTTTGAAGCATGGGGAGCCTGGCTCTCCTTTTTGGCAGTTGGAAGCAGTGGTGTAACCTTGATAGCCCAGGGCTGTACTTAGAAGCCCAACTAGTTTGACAGGATTCAAATGAATTCATAATTGGTCGATGCATTCATCCCATATGTGCTGGAAGTTAATTCTGATGAAGACAAATTTAATCACAGTTTGTCCAATTGACCAGATTTTTGGTGTGTTTCTTTTTCTTCTCCGCTTGAAGGATAATGTGTTTCTTATATAACCTGAGGTATGATGCAATGTCCCAAGATTAAGCTCTCTCAATGAAGAGGGATGCACTGTGGTGACACTGCGGCTGTGTGACGGCCTTCGGGTGAGAAATCCATATACATTTGGCAAATCTTGGAATGATGGGACTGGTTATCTTTCTGAAGGCAAGAACCAGCAGGAACCATGCAAACCCAAGGGTGCTTTAGAAAATGGTCCTTCTAGTCTAAGACCAAAAGCTGTTGATCCTAATAGTGGGGGGGAGGGGGCCAAAAAGGGAGTTAGACTAACCAGAAAAGCACACTCAGCCTAGGTGCCCATGATCAGATAAAGTAGAGAAAAGTCGTAAGAATTAAGCAATGATGCTCAAAAGAGCTAGAATACCATGCTTTCTGGGTTTAAAGGCGATATGCTGCAGAGCATCCAGAGCAGCACCATATCCTATGACTTAATACTTAATAAATAGAAAAAGAACTCATTAAAGTGGCCTGGAGGTGCTCTAAGACATAATGTTTCTTCTTTCATTTCTTCTTGCCAAGAAAAGCTATCATAGTTTAAAGTGGTATGTACTTATGGTCTCTTGAGGACACCCTCTATCCAGTGTTTTCCAAAGCACAGGATTCGTGCCACTGCTGGAACATGAGCGAATTTTAGGGACATAGCATTTAAAATACAAGCTCAGAATAAGCCCTGGGAAGGACTACAGAGGCTCCCAGCCCACCTTTTTTCATCTTCCATCTTGTCCTGCATTACAAGGGGTCTCACATGCATGTCTATTGACCCAATGAGCCACATATCCACACACTAAATGCATCCTTCCTAACAGCTGCGTCTCACTCACCTCTCACACCAAGGTGTACGTACGCCAGCAGCACAACCCATACTCAAGACGACAAACATGGTGTAGCATCTGGTAGCCTTGGGTGTCTGAAGTGAGCAGTCGATGTCCGGAGGGCTAGTGTCTAAAAGGATTTCCCCCTTGGATTCCATGGACCACTCTTCCCATGGGTGAAAGAGAATGAAAGCGGGTCTTCTAAAGCATGGCGCCTGGGCCAGGGGGCCAGTTGCTTTCATCCAAGGGTATATTGTCCAGACTATCTCCAGCATATGTTTTCCCACCTCTGGGTTGGAACACTTCAAAAGGCAGAATAACCATCATTTCACAAGGTGCTTCAATATTCAGTAAGTGTCACAAGCTCAAAAAAAGCTGCCAGAGCCAGGAAGTAACATAAATGAGTGAAGGAGGCTGATGTGGGTCCAAAGAAAGTTGTGGGGAACGTGGTGAGCTGGAAAGCACAAGTCCTTTCCAAAGGAAACAGCCTCCAGCTGGGGAGGGGGAGTTGGGGCTCCGTGTTGCTGAATCTTTAAAATTTTCAAAAAAAAAGTCAAAATCCCAAATCTTGCACCCTTCCTTGATCCTTAAATGCTGGCAACTAATTCAAATTTTGTTTTAAACACTCTGTGGGTGCAAGAAGCCACATCTGCTGGCAGTTTTTAACTTTTGGGCTACCAGTTTGCAACCTCTGCATAAAAGCCTTCTTTAGATTGTATTGAAATCTATTTCCTTGGGAATCCACGTACCTGGAGTAACCAAGAATTGCTCACCCTCTTCCACATGACTTATTTTGAAGCTAGACTTCATTTCCCTCAAATATCTCCCTTTTTGATACTATTTAGCTCAAGCATCAACTGCAGCCTCTGCAACCTAGCTTCTGTATCCCACACTGTCACGGCTACCCATCCTGGAAGTTCTTTCTTCATCAGGTTTCATAAGAAGGTAAACACAATGAGTAAAATGCTTTAGCAACGATTGCTTTCTCCTTGCTAGTATTTTTCTTAGGTTTGCATGCCCAGCTTGGAAAAAGGAAATGATGACTCAATCACCAGGCTCCTTGTGCAAGGCGGGTGATTTCAGTAAGTGGATGGAAGGCTAACACCGCTAACAGCATTCTTGATTAGTCCAAGAGTATAAAATGAGGTGTGTATTTGATCTACTGTCGGAGTAGCAGATGGAACACAGCAACCGTGACACGGCAGAGGTAGGACTTAATGGATCATCCTGAAGTGCCTGGGACTGATTAGCCGTGGTACAGCTACACGCAGCTTTTAATTGATTGATTTGAGTTTGTGGTCAGAAAATGACTGTCGGCTCCAGCTTATCTATAATTATCAGTAATCAGAACCAGACTTCTCTTTCCTTAATCGGCCAGGGCTCCTCCAGTGTGCTTAACTTTTCTGCTTTTCAGACTTTCTTTAACCACTGCCTAATAGCTTTCACTGCCATAACATGATAGCTGGTGACCATCGGGAAAATGACTCTAGGGGCATGAATAAAAAGGTAACAGAAACAAGGCTCATTCATTAGCTTAACAGTTTGGCCATTTTGCATTGAAGACAGTTTCAGATTAATGGGAGTTCTCTTATTCAGAATGTAGCTAGTCTCTTGTAAGCAAAACCAAATCAAGGATTAAAACAAGAATTCCCGTAACTCTGGCCAAAAATCTCATTTTTAACCTAAAAATGATCTCAATGTTAATTAGAGGCTGGAACTGTTTCTAGGAGTCACGATGTCCCTATCCTGGGTAAGGCACCACTCACTCTCCAACAGACCACCCAAATCAGAAACATGGAGATCATTCTAGACCACTTCTCCCCCTCCCAGCCCCCTACCACCTACCACACCCAGTCCACCATGAAGGAATGCGGAGTCCGCCCTTCCAATGACCTGAGGACAAGTGTCTTGGAGCCGCACAGACCTGAGTTCAAATCCTGATACCATCACTTATGAGTTGTGACATACTGAGCAACCTACTCTCCCTCCTCTGCCTCATTTTTCTCAACTTCAAGACACAGATTATACTCTTACCTCAAGGGAGATGAAATAATAATGAAACAAGACAGTGAATGTATCACATGCAGCTTTGACATGCACATGCTTAATGATTTACTTAAAATGTTATTGTTGATTTATTACCTCTCCCTCCCCACCAACACAACCTAAGTCCTAGACAAGGAATCTTATGCCTACGTGAAAAAGGGAGAGGAGGAGGGGATGGAAGAGGAAGAGGTGGAAAATGAGAGGAAGAAGGAGAAGAAAAAGAACAAAAGAGGAGGGGGAGGGAGAGAGTAAAGAAGGGTAAGAGAGGAGGGGACTGGTTGGGGTGGGGAGCTGGGGGGATAGAGATGGAGACATTTAAGATGGTGGTGCTGCTTGCTACTTTCATGGCCTCTGAAGTTGTGGGGGTTCCCCTTGCTGCCATCATGGTGCTAGGGCCAGCCACCAAGGGGTAATATCTGTGTCGGTGGGGCCACCACTTACTAAAGCTATAAGGATGTATCTACCTGCTCAGGTAGAGGGACCAGTCCACTGAGCTAAATGACCTTTCAATCTCTCAAAGCTACACTTTGTTATTTCAGTCTCAAAGATGGAGTCTCTAACTCAAAATCCCCGAGATTTTATGAGAAAACAGTTCCTTTGGCTTTGTTTACTTAGAACCAGACTCATCTCTGACTCTAAGGGAAGGTCACTAACCTCATTTTAAAAATGAGAAAACCAAGCCTAAAAGAGGTGGTTAAAAACACTTGCTGTAAGTCACAGCAGAGCTAGTGGCCTTTGACCCCAAAGTCAGTTCATGTCACCATATAAAATTTTCTCTCCATCTCTTTCTTATAAATTTATTATTATAGATGCTGTTTCCTCCAGGCTTTATCTTATTTCCTGGGAGTGGAGAAGAGCAAATGCTGAAGAGTTCTGAGGAAGGACTCTGGCCTTGATTTATTTCGATCATTCTAATCTCTTCAAGTGTCGAGAAAAGTGGATCGGTGGAAATGTTTATTGTACCACTGGTACTTACGCTGCGTCCCTTCCTTTAGAGAGCTCTGAGGTCTTCAACACATAGAAGACACACCGGGGTCCAGGATGAAGACACGCACTGAAATTCTGGCTCCTTCCCTCCGTCCCCCATTATCAGATTTTCCTTCTGTTACCGAGTCCAAACTCCTACTGCTCACCGCACAACAAGCCAGTAAATCAAAGAACGAATTGTTGGGGCAAAGAACAGTGACTTTATTCAAAAAGAAGACTGAGAAGACAGCGGACTAAAAACCATCTTGTCTGAGTTGGAAATTCAGGCTTCTTTTATACTAAAAGGGGAAGGAGTAAAGCCAAACATTTCCTGTTTCTAGTCAGCCTCCAGAGGGGATCTGTTCATTTCTTCCTTCCTGCAGTCATTCACAGGGCGGCCTGGCCAGGATGTTTCCTGTGAGCTACACAAAGTATTTTAGCTTAACCCTCATTACCTGGGAGGCAGGGTTCCCAGAGATGGACCATTATGTATAATTTAAGCTTACAGGCAACATCCCTTTAGTGATTAACTTGTGGCAAAGGCAAGAGAATACAAAGGTTAAAGTGAAAGAAACAGATCTAACATGGGGTCAGATTTGTTCTTACCTGTTACACTTACTGGGCCAGGCCCTGCTTTAGGCTTAGAGATAGAACAATAAATAAAGCAAAGTTCCCAGTCTCAAGCAGCTCACACTCTTACAGGAAAAGAGAAAAGAGAGAAAATAAACAAATGAAGAAACAGATAAATAAGTGTCAGGTGGCAATAAATATGATGTAAAAAATGAAAGAGTTGGGGAGGGTGCCTTTTTATAGAGAGTGGCAGGGACAGGGTTGGCAGAGGAGATGACTTTTAAGCAGGGATGGGAATGAGGTGATAGATTTCAGGTAAAGTAGATACAGCAGGTGAAAAGTGATGGCATCTCCTGCACCACGGTATTCAAAGTCGCTCCATATGGCTGGATAATTAAGATGGCTCCCAACATGAACACATTTCCCTTGAAGCATCTTGTTGACATTTTAAACTAGAGGTGCTAAACCTTGAGGGTATTATCCTCTTCATTAAACCCTTTTCCATTTTTCCTGTTCCCATCAACGGCATCCTCAGGCAGCCCCTGTGCTCAGCTTTGGAATCAGTGTTTATTCTAGCCAAGCTTGTCTTCTTCCTCACATCCAGGTTGACACCAAATCTTTCCAATTCTCTTCTGAAAAATAACTTCAGTATATTCTTTCCCTCCAACTACAGCCCTCTGTTAGCCTGTGGATTTCATTCTTACTAGACTCCTGAAACAGATTCCCGGTCTGTTTTATATTTTAGCCTCTTACACTTCCAGAACTTCCAACACAACAACAAGAATCATATTTCTTGGCCACCATGTTTAATCATGTTAATCCTTTTCTCAGAATACTGCATCTGCTAAAAATAAAAGAAAAGAGGAAAAAAATTCCCAGGCTTTCATACTCTTTACTAGTTTTAAGCCCACAAAAATCCCCGTGGTCAGAGAGCACTGTTCTAGATTGGGCGTCCAGACCTGAGAAAAAATGTAGTGTGCAATACATAGAGTGTTCCCCTGGGATCATCACCTGTGGAAGGGAGAGGAGCGAGCAGGATTGAGCAGGAGGAATCTAGGTTAAAATACAGACCTGACAGACCTGACAGGCGTCACCAACCCCATAGGAGCTTCGGAGGCTGCAGTCACCCCGTCAGGGCTAAGTGGGAGAGCATTTACACCTCTGCCTCCATCAGTCATTCTTTGTGGGAGGTGGTGTCTTTAGGCAAGGCAGCTCTCTGCAGCCGAGACAGTCCCTGAAGGGGCTAACTACGGGCTCTCTGATGAGGCTAACCACCAGAGACATGTGCTTCCCAGAAGTGAGTTGTGGGGTGCACATCTCCATGTCCATCACAGTCTTTCCCTTGTGCCACTTGGATCCACTTCTTTGTATACATTTAGGGAGTAGTTTTTGCCTTGTTCTCACCAAGCATCTCTTCCTGTGGAAAACTAAGAAATGAAAGTCACTGAAATGGACCACAGCCCCTCCTCCTGCACCTGTCTTGGTGCTGCAACTAATACTCATCATCTCTCTTGCTCATTGTCTAGTCTAGCTTCTCCTCACCCCAGGCAGCATCTCTGCTGGCATCATGGCTTATCTGGTGGCATGCACTAGATCCTCACCTCTGAGGGATCTGGGCCCCTGGTCACCATGCTTGATGAGGGTCACTGCACTTGTCTGTTTACCATCACAGTTGGGCAAGTACAGTAGACGCCCAGGTGGAATCACTTGGATGTCACGCTCTTTCTCCCTGCAGCTCTGCCTTCAATGCTGATCAGAGCCAATTACTCTGACTTCTTGCCAACTGGTGACTGAAAACAAGAAACCCAAAGTACCCAGACAGGAACTACAACATATAGTGAAATGAGACACTTGCTGTGCCCCTGGCAGAAGTGTCTTCCTTGGGGGAAAAGAACTTCTACCGCTACAGAACCCCAAATGTGGGGATGAAAAGCACAACTTTGCAGGATTTTCCTTCTCTACTGAAATGCTAACTGTAGTGCATTGACTTACCATAGTTTTCTCTCCATTGCAACCAAAATGCAAGTATTTTTGCCTTCTGTTCCTGATTTACCTACTTCTGCATGCTTCTACTTGATGTTTCTCCATTATGGGCTACGCTTCTATATCATCCAATCCATTTACGTTCTTCTCTTCCAAAGTAAAACTGGTTAAAATGGTATCAGGCTAGCAGTGCCTATTAGAGAGCACTGTCTTCAAAAATAAAATTCCCTTTAAAACATCCACACAGCAATAATAACAAATGAAAGCATGCAACATTGAACACCCAGCATGGCAGCTGGCAATTTGTCATTATTCCTGGAAGACTTTTCATAATGACAGAGCAGATAACAGTGGTGTATTATTCCTACCTTATCAAAAGCAAAGACATATTTGAGTGGTTATCTTTTTAAGGAACACTGTAGCAAAAAAAAAAAAAATAGAACTACATTCTTTACTCTGATGTCTTAAATGATATTAAACTTGAGCTGATGTATGAGCCCTGGCAACACTCCTTATATCTGCTTTTCTCTTCTTTGTACTCTCAACTGCATTGCCTCTGGAATCTCTCTTTGAATGATTCTCAGCCCAAATTCTCCCTCTCCACTTCTGTCCATTCAGCTTTTACTCTAGACCTTTCTCTTTTTCCTACATTGCATTATGAAGGAGCTCCACTTAACCTCACTAGTTAATTCCTTTCTCTAGTCTTTCTATGACTTCGTCCCCGTCTTCTTCTTTATACTCTTATTAGGCATCACAGAGCTGTAGAAAATCATTTGTGAGACACAGATTGTCCTCAGAGGGTAGAGGAGGAAAAGGGATGGGGAAGATGCGGAAAAGGAATTGGGGGAATAATCTGGCAAGTAAAGGATCTTAGAAAAACTGGATGTTTAGGGGAGGAAGTTAAACTGCCTAGCTGGCCAAGAAGTTCATAGAAAGCATTCCAGCTCTCGTTCAGTGAACGACCACATCTAGTTCAAAAGATGGAGTGAATACTCGACCAGAAAAGCAAATAGTGCTTCCCTACATAAGAAACTGCTTTGGGGGTCCTAGCATCTTTAGCAGACCAGCATCATTCCATTCTATGCAGCCACCATCTACTCACATCATTTAACCAACTAATCTTTATTGAGTGCTTACTATGTGTCAGTTCAAAGAATGTTGCCTGATTATAGGAGGAATTAAAAACTGCTCTTTGGGACTTCACTTAGAGAAATATAATGCAACAATGTTTTTGAAAACAAGAGAAATTAGGCCAAGTATCAGGACAATAAATGTAAATGTTCTCAGTTCCCCTATGAAAAGCTGAAGACTTTCAGATTCAATGAACAAGAATACCCAGAGCATCATGATTTGCAGAAACAAAACATGAGAAACAATAAATTGTGGTAAGTTCATGCTGTAGAATACTATGAAGCAACAGCAGTGAATGAACTACAGCTATATTCGACAACAGGACTGAATTTCTCAAACATAATATGGAGAAAAAGAAGCCAGGTTTGAAATTCATACAGAGTGATTTCATGTTAGAGGTAATGAATGATATGCAGAAAAATTAAAACAGAGAATAACAAATGGGGGGAGGCTGCAATTTTAAATCATTGAGAAAGTGACATTTGAGAAAATACCTGAGGGAATTGAATGAGCATGCTTTAAAAGGAGGGGTGGGGGAATTTGAGAGAAAAGCAATCCAGGCAAACAGAATAGCAAATGGAAAGGCACTGAATAGGGAATGTCCCTGGCTTGTGCGAAAAACAGCATGGCAGTCAACATGGCTGGAGTGGAGTGAGTGATAGGGAAAGTATTAGAAAATAAGGTCATAGAAATAGCTAGGGGTTTGGTTAGGTACCACTTTGAGGGCCATTACAGAACTTGGGCCTTTACTCCGAGTGATGTAGGAAGCTCTCATAGGTGGAGGATAGCAGGCTCTGACTTGTCTATGGAGAGAACTACTCTGGCTGGTATGTTGAGTAGAGACTAAAGTTGGGTGATGACAGAAGCAAGAAGACCAGGTTGGGCACTATTACACATCCAAGTAAAAGATGAAGTGGCTTGGACCAGGACAATGGTGAGAAATGATCAGATTCTGGATATAAATGAAAGGTAGAGACAGAGAATATTTAGTGGATAGATTTTTATTCAGATAATTTGAACACACGATGGGAGGTCAAGAGAGGAGTTGGAAATGACTCCAAGATGTATGGTCCGAGCATCTGGGAGGATGGAGTTGCCATTAACTGGGATATGGAAAACTATAGAAAGAGCAGATTGGGAGGTAAGAGCAGGGGCTCAGCTTTGGATACATTATGTCTGAGATGCCTAGTGGACGTCTTGGTAAGGAGTTAAGGTTTGAGTTCAGAGCAGAAATTCTGAGCTGATCCTTTAAGGATGTATTGAATGCCATCTTTTTTTTTTTTTTTCACTCTAAACCCTCCAATTACTTACCAGATATAAACTAAGGAGCTGCCAGCATTGGGATGCTTTTTAAAGCCATGACAAAAGATGAGATCACCAAGGGGATGAGAGCACCTAAAAATAGAGGTGAGGTTAAAGGATGGGGCCGTGGCTGAATCCAGCATAATCTCTCACCAGCCCTACCTACAGAAAACTGAAAATATCCCCAGAGAGAGAACCAGGGCCATTGGGACTTGTAGGGCTCAAAATACTCTTGCAGATCTGAAGAAACTTGGGGGCTGCCTTGAGGATTTGTGTCATGTTGCTGGTGTTCTGCGAGGCCTTGGGAGATGTCTGCTGTCTTAACTGAGGGTCGAAGTCTGGAGGAAAGCACAGGGAGTAGCTGTTACATTGAGGGACGTAATAATGAAAGGCTAACCCAAAGATCCCGTCCAAAGAGCATTATTGATTTCCAAAGATCCCATCCATTATTGATTCCTCCTAAAGAGCCAGAATTTTACTTTGAAATTGGTATAAGCTACGGCTGTTTACAGAGATGCTGAACTAGATGCTGCCCAGTAGAAAGGAAATAAAAGGATCCATCTGACCACTGGATTCCTGCCCCATCTTTCTGAGAGCATAATGTGACAACTGTGACCTTGGAAAAGGAAAGAAGCCAATAACCAAAATGAATCGGGTTATTGGGGGCCTGAGATACGTAAGCACAACTTGTCTAAATATAAAACATTTGCCTTGCCAATTTGGACGTTTTATCTGGAAAGTATTCAAAGCAGCAATTCTCTAGAGCTAGTGTGCTATACTTCTTACCCCAGACAAGGGTTGGTGGTGGGGGAATCAGATCCAGGTTTTTATGAAGCCTGAGGCTTACACTGTTTCGAGGTGGGGGTGTTTTTTGTTTTTTGTTTTTTAAGAAAAAGAAAACAAAACTAGGTACAGGGTCATGGAAGAGACTATGCAAGCGAAGACCCTAAGCTATAGTTTCATTGGCTTCACAGAAAGTCCACCTCTGACCCTGGGGCCAGACGATGGAAACCTTGGGAGCAGTAACTGATCACCTAATCCACAATCATCAAATTCATAGAAAAGCCAAAAGACATTCAGAGCTAGCCTGGCATCATGAGAAAAATTCTCCTCAATGTCTGTTCCCCACTCAAATAAAGGGAAATATATTAAAGTCACTTAGATGAAAGGAGACATAGTAAATAGTCTTGTTACTTGGGGTTCAGTAGAGTCGGACCACTCCAGCAACCTTAGCACATCCAACAGTCTTGCAATCTCCCTGCACTTCACTGACGGTAGGGATGCTGTGGTCTGAGGCAACGGATCAGTGATGCCATCAGAAATGATGCCACTGGCTTTTATTCTATGCATAGAGTTATCACATAAAATGCAGCATGCCCATTTGAATTTGAATTTCAGATAAAAATAAATAATTTGTATTTATCAGAAATTCAAATTAAACTAGGCATTCCGTATTTTTATTTGCTAAAGGTGGCAGTGCTGCCTACACTGATCTCTGCTTGGGCATAAATGACAAGACAGGAATTTGGAGAGCCCTACTATGCAATACTAAGTCCAAGGCATATGCTATAGATACTGTATTGGTAGGTCACATTATGGCTCCCACACTGCTCCCACACTCATATATAGTTCAAATGTGGTATCAGGGTCTATAGGAAGGGAACTGAGGACTGTACAGAATTTGTGCATATTTGATTAGCACAAAATGGAGGACTAGTAAAAGCTGTCACCATTTAAGCGATGGGAAGGATGAAAACACTGCTGTGTGACAGGCAGCGTTATTGCAAACACAACATTCCACTGTGCCCCCAGTCTCCCAGAGGGATAAAATATTTTGTTATTGCTGGAAGTGTGATAACCAGTCAAAAGTGCATAAAGTAGTCTAATTGTGGAAAGTAAGTCGTGAGCATTTCTTCAACCAAGTAAAAGTCACACATTTTCTCTTAAGGTAGAAAATAGAATTAAATGTAAGACCGAAGTCCCAGCTCATGGAGAGGATTACCAGCACTATGTCCAAATACTTTGTGTACCCTGCAGTCCTTTTAGATATATAATGTCTCTGAATAACTAATATTTTAGTACTGTATAGTTTTTAAATATTTATTGATATGCATATGTTCTCTTACTCCTTCCTCACAAAACCTAAAATATAATACCTTATCATTATCACCATTTAAACGCTATTTATTCATTTGACATGTATTTACTGGGTATTCATCCTGTGCTTAGATAGGGAGCAAAACAAACTCCATCCTTATGGAACTTACCTTCTAGTAAGGAAAAACTATTGAGAAAGTAATGAAGTTTCAGATGGTAATATTGCCCTGAAGAAAACAACAGAGGGCAAGAGAACAGAGAGAGACAAAGGCAGCTGTTGCTTAGACAAGGTCGTGATCGCCTTTTAGAGACGGTAGCACTTGAGCCACATGTAAAGCTTACATGAGAAGGCGATGCCAGGTGTGTGGGAATGAAGTCAGAGCATCCCCTGAGGAAGAAATGAGTTCAACAAATTTCTAGTGGTGGATGACTATCATGGAGTGAGCAGGGTGTGGAAGGAAAGGAGGGTCAGGTGTGATTGGAGAGGAGGTCAGCAGGGACAAGCTCTCAAGGAGCTTTGAAGGGCTTGGAGAAGAGTTCCTATAACATTCCAGGGCGAGGGGAAGGGACCAGGGGGCTTTAAGTAGGGAAGTGATGTGATCCAATGCCTACTTAAAAGGTCAATCTGGCTATTCAGCCAAGAAGAGACAGAGAAAGTTTTGAGGGGAAGACAAAAGTAATAGTTCAGAGGCTAATTGTCTAGGCAAGATATGTTGGTGCTTTGGATTTGAGCAGTAACTGAAAGGGAGAGAAGTGTTCACCTCTATTTGAAAGTAGAGCCAACAGGACTTGCTGCTAAATTGGAGGTAAGGAGTGAAGGAAAAGAAAGTATGATGGAGAACCCTTAGGATTTTTACATGAAAGCTTGGATGCTTTTCAAGTGAAGTGGAAACTGAGGTCCCTTAATATTAAAACACTTTCCTATAATCACACTTTAACAGAGGCAAGACTAAATTCAGATCTTTCTTGTGCCCTAACATTTTTGGACTGGCAAATTGATAAATCTACTAATTTGTTTACTTATTTAAGTCTCCCTTTAAACTCTAAGCTCCTCCATAAACTATAAATGGCACGAATCTGGTAATATCTGATATTTAACCACAGCAGTCAGAAGCACAAGAGCTTTTTGATGGCGAGAATTAGTCTATCAGCCTGCATGTTTACCACCATCCCTGACAAAGTCACCAATCTGATTCTTTCTGAAGACCATACATGCTTCCTATCTGGTTGCCTGTGGATTCTGCTATGGAAGTGCTGATCTCATTTCAGAGGCAAACTTTCCCCTCCTAAGAAAGCATGTTGGTGCAATCACAAACATATGTGGTCGTGGAGATAAAAACACATGCTAGTCATTGTCCTACAGGCAAAGTTGTCATGATGAAATCAACAACAGCCTTTATTTATTTGAGAAAATCAAACAGAAGACTATCTCATCAGCTATCTTACAACATTCTGTATTTGATTACCATCTGAAATACACTAAACTCAATACTAGATCCTCACAAATTTTTAAAAAGCCAACCTACAGTTTCCAATGTCAATGCAATTCCCAGTCAATCTCAGCATGATTTTGTTCTCCTTGTAAACGATTAGGAGCCACCCAGTTCCATATATTTTTCCAAATATCCTTCCAGAGAATATTTAAATTTGACGTATCAGAAGCTTTGATCAACCCAACTACTACCATTACATTATTCACCTGGTGTTCCAGCTTTAGGTCTTCAACACCTTCCTCAGAAAATCAAAAGAAATTTTCCTTCACACTTCATGTCATCCTCTTACTCTACATGTAATATTAAGACTTGAGGCCCTTCTTAAAGTTATCTTAAACTGATTTGCCAGAAACAAAGCAAAAAAACCATCAGTTACCAACTTGCCTCTTTCAATGACAAAATACAACTCAAACTCTATCCCTCTATCAAATCGAGTTTTTCTAAGTACCCTTCAGAGAAAGTTAAAAAATGTAGGGGTTGCAGAGATAGAAGAAGAATTCAGTCCTGCAACACTGAACCACGCCTGGAGTCTCACTTCGCTCTAAGGAATTTGGCATTTCTGACAAACGGGAAAGTTTTCCAAAGGGTTCATGAAAGAGATATTTCTCCCTCCAGATACTGATCAATGTAAAACACCTTGGCTCAAATCCCTTTCTGATAAAGACCAAGCTCTTACCATGTGATTAAAGAGTTTATTGATAAAGTGTTTTTAACAATGCACACTGAGATATGTTCAGTGAAGATTTTTGGAGATTTTTATTATGGCACATTTGATGAGAAAGCCATTTTCAACTTGTTAGGCAAGACATGAGCTAAACCCTTACTCAACAACCCTCCTCTCCTGACTCCCCCACCCCACCCCCGACACACACACACACAAGGGAAAGGAATAGAGAAAGTCAAGTTTGAGAGAGAGAGAGAGGGAGGAATGGGGACAGAGGTTCCAAGTTACCAAGGGGTCTGTTGGGCAACATTAGGTGTTGTAATGTTCCTCATTCCTATGATTTTATCCCTCAAAATGAGGGGAGAACAACTGAATGTTTTTGCTCTGTCTACTAAAGCCACAGCCTCAGAAAAACACGTCATTAATTTCGGGGAAGAGAGGTGATGGTGGTGAGCAGAGGAGGAGTGATGTGTGTACATCACATTAAAATACTCCAAGTGATTTGTGGACATATTTGAGAAGAAATGGATTGAAGCTCCTTGAAAGTACTAAGAAAAGCTGGAGAAGGGAACTTTGATTTTTCTGAATAAATCTAAACATTTTTGGAGCAAATGTAGGGACTATCACTTCTGAATGTGATGGAATAACTGGTACCAAACCTGTCCCCTGGCTGTAAATTACTAGGAAACTGGAGGAAATATATGAAAAAGGTGTTTTCAGACGTTGGAAAACAGACAGAGCACAGGACTGTGAGTTCTGAAAATGGGGAAACAAAGGAGGTGAGTCCTGTGATCCACACGGCTTTCCGGCTGGAGGCAGCCACTTCCTAGACTGCAACCAAAGGAGGTTTGAACCCTAGCAGAACACTGAATTGGGAAAACAGAGATCGAGTTCAAGGAGGCTGAGAGAGCTGAAATATGAGGGGCAGAGGACCAGAGAAAAAGCGCTCCAGAAATTTATACAGAAGTTACCTTGAGTCTTTTATTGAATATTGAGCTACACATGCATAGGGTGAAGCTCTAAGAAGCCAGGCATAAAACAACTACTGGCATCTGTGAACCAGGAGATCGGCTGTGACCAGCCCGAATGGAGAGACCCTGCTGAACACCCTGAATATTTACCAGAGCCTCCTGAAGAGGCATGCTTCAAGAGGAGAATTAAATTAGCCCTAAAGTAAAACATTCTCCAGACTCACCCCAGGAAAGCTTAAAAACAAGCCTCACAAAAGTCAGGTCGAACTGTAAGCCACTTAACCCCCTGCCAAAACAAAATACAACTTTCTAAAGGAAGACTACTACAGCCAGACTTCAAACAATATGATATTTATCACATCAAGAGTCCTAAGAAAATGCAAATTTTCAATGCAAGCAATGCAAATTGTTTAAAATGCAAACAAGTAGGAAAATATGACCCATAACTAAGGGAAAAATAAGTCAGAACAAACAGATGCAGAATGACAGAGATGATAGAATTAGCAGACAAGGACATTAAAACAGCTATTACAGGTATTCACAATGATTTTTTTTTGAAAGATATGAACATAATGAGGACAGAAATGGAACACACACACACTGAAATAATAACCTGGCTCATTGTAAAAAAAATCAATATATCAATTAAATAAGACGAATCTTTATCAAGACTGAAAAGGAAAAAAAAAAGACAAGGAATAAATTCCTACAGCAGGAAGGAAAAAGAAGGTTATCACTACAGATTAAAGACATCAAAAGGATGAAAAGGGAATAATTCCAGAAATTCTGCACACATAAACTCGACAATTTAGATCAAATGGGCCAATTCCTCAGGAAACACAAACTAATACAACTCACCTAATAGGAAATAGACAATCTGAATAGTCACATAACTTTTCAGAAAGTTAAATCTGTAATTTCAAAACTATCCCCCTACCACCACCGAAAAACATCTCCAGACCCAGTGGGTCTTGCTGAAGAATTCCATCAAATATTTAGGTATAAATCTTAAAAAAAAAAAAAAAAAAATCAGGGCTTATATAGTAAAAACTACAAATACTAACGAAAGACTTCAAAGAGGACCTAAATAAATGAAGATTTACCATCTTCATAGATAACAATAATAATATAACAATCATAAAATAATAAAGATGTCAGTTTCCTCAAAAATGATATACAGGTGTAATGCAGTTCCTACCAAAATCCCAGCAAGACTTGTTGTACATATAGATAAGACTATTCTAAACTTTATAGGTAAAAAGCAAAGGAACTAGAACTGCTAAAAATAATTTTGAAAAAGAAGAATAAATTGGGAAGGGTGAGTCAACGCAATTTCAAACTTACCATATAGCTACAGTAGTCCGGACTGCGTGGTATGGGCAGAGGGACAAGACATAAATCAATGGAATAGAATTGAGAACCAGAAATAGACCCACACAAATATGCCCAACTGATTTTTGACTCAAGTGCAGAAACAATTCAATGCAGGAATCATAGCCCTTTCAACACATGGTGCTGGAGCAACTGGACATCCAGAGACAATAACCTTGACCTAATTTTCAAATCTTATACAAAAATGGATCATGGACTTAAGAGTAAAACTGTGAAAGTTAAAAAAAAATGTTGGAGAAAATCTTTAGGATCTATGGTTAGGCAAAAAGTTCTTAGACTTAACACCAAGGCATGATTTATAAAAGGAAAAGTTGATAAATTTGACTCCATTTGAATTAAAAACTTTTGATCTGTGGACAACCCCACAGAATAAAAAGACAAGGTATGTGTTAAGAGGAAAATACTTGCAAACCATGTATCTAACAGAGGAGTAGTATCTAGAATATATGAAGAACTCTCAAAACGCAGTTAAGAAAAATGGATTAGAAAATGGCAAAAGATGTGTAGACACATTTACTAAAGAGAATATACCAATAGCAAATTCCATTCTTACGCATTTACTCAAGAGAAATGAAAACATATGTCCACACAAAGACTTGTACACAAATACCCATAGCAGTTCTAATTGTTAATAGCCTAACTGGAAACAATCCGAATGTCTATAAACAGATGAATAAATAAATCAACTGTAGTACAGCCAAACAATGAAACAATACTCAGCAATAAAAAGTAACAACACAGCAACAATGCACTACAAGACATAACAACGTGGGTGACTCTCAAAAACATTACGCTGAGTAAAAAAAAAAAAAAAAAAAAAAAAAAAGGCATACACGAAAGAGTCCATACTGGATAATTCTGTTGATACAAAATTCTAGATTAGACAAAATTAATCTATAGTGGCAAGAAGAAGATCAGTAATGCCTGGAGTTAAGGTGGGATATAAGTGGGGTCTGACTGCACCAAGACCAAAAGGGAAATTGGAGTGATGGAAATGTTCTGTATCTGGATCGTGGTGGTGCTGGTTACACAGGAGCATACAATTGTCAAAACTCATCCAACTGGAACATGTTTTGGATGCAAATTTTATCTCAAGAAGGTTGATGAAAAATAAAATCCAAAACACTCAAAAAATACATATACCAACTAATATATTTTTGTCACAGGGCCAAATAAATTCAGTCATACCCATATATCAGAGCAACTAAAGATGAGTTTTAAGAGTGTGATATAGCTGACTCTTTAGTATGCCATCTGGCTTTTTCTGGAGAAAATAAAACCATAAACTCAGAATTTTTAAAATGTGACCTGTTGTTTATAAAGTTCACATTGCAGGAAGGAAGGAGGGCTGCTCACAGGCCAGAGGCTGGGGATTACCAGTCCTTTAATTCATGAAAATTACAGGTTTGCTTTCATGCAAGAGTTCAAGTTAAGACCCTTCCAAGAATTTGTGTGCATGTGGTCAGCAGGGGAAGAGGTTCTTCCCGAGTCAGGTAAAGAGGGGAGATGCTCAGCGGGGGTGGGAGGAGAGCAGTCTTGGTAATCCCAAGAGAGGAAACTTCAGGAAGGCTATTTGAAAAGGGGGGAGGGGTGGATAATACACACAAGAGAGGGCTCAGAGTATTTGTCCATAAAACACAAAGGATCTATAAAAGGGGCACACTCTTCGGCAAGGGATGTAATAAATGAAGAATCTTTGTCAAGACTTTACCTTCCTTGGAAACTACAGGCATGTAGCACTGCGTTATTACAGAGGGGCCAATTACCTCATTTCTTGGTAGGTCTGAGGCCATCAACCCACACATTCTGGTCAAAAAATTTTTCAGAAACCAATTTTTTTTTTTTTACAAAGAAAAGGCAAGAAAGTAACATTACAAAATGTTAAACCCGGTTGCCTTTAAATGCCAAAAATATGGATATATTTCCACTAACGTTCTATATTTCCAAATATTGTTTTATAAGTATTACTTCTGCAATGGAAAAAAATAGTAACCATGTCATTATGGTCTCCATTTATTGGTAATGAAAAAAAAAATTCCAGGGACAACAAACTGTTCTGTTGTACTCTTCTAGCTTCTATAAATTTCTCTTACTTTTGCGAGAAAATTGCTGCACATTCTGGTCTTTTCTATTAATAAACAAAATGTGCCTTCCTATACCACAAACAATTTTATCCCTCTTGGTTCCTTTTTCCACTGTGTCCAATACGTCAATGTTCCCTCCTACACACCGCAAACCACAGACCACGCACGGCCACCTGGGGAAAGGGGAAGGAGTCTCCTCTGATTTTGTCCACCTACGGAAGGAATTCATGCTACTTTATACCAGGCTAGTTCAGTAGCTAATATGCTCAGGGTGTTAGCATATGAGATGTCTTCACTCAGGAGGAAATATCGAGTATCAAGAATAAATCTAGAAAATACAAGTAAAGGATTGAATGCCATTAAAGAAATGCCTCCCCCTCCCAGATTAGGGTCATCGTTGTGACTGCTGACAATTTCACATGGTGCTTGATTAGCACACCAAGGCACTGAATACTTGAAGGCATAATCTGCAGCTTTTTGCTGGCAAGAAGGTGTTTCCACAATCTCTTTACACTTTCTTAAAGATTAATGAGCTTAAACAAATGCCAATATGCTCCCACGCCAGAACTCAAACAGATGTGTTCAAGAGTGGAAGTTAGATTTGGGGTTTGGAAGTAGTTTTGTCCTTCCTTTCTCAATAGATCTAATGGAAAAATTACTGTCCAAATTGTAGTTGGATTAGGGTTTTAGGCCATCAAGGGGAATGGTCATGAGCCGTCTCTGTGTTTGTTACAACCATCTCATTTCTCTAAAATAACTCTCAAAAATCATCTTTTACACTTTTTTGGCAAGCCCTCAAGTTGTTTCCTGGCTCAGTGAAGACCAAGTAGTTGTTTGAGAACCTGGAATCAGGCATGCCCTCTGGGTAATTCTTCTCACATTAGGGCTCCTGGTGCCATGTTACTGAGAGCCTGGAATTCGTACACCAGTACATCCTGTCTCCAACTGCATTCAGAGGGGACCAGATGAGGGGTTTGTGTGTGGGTGTCTTTTTAAAATGTATCCTTATGCACCCCAATGTTCATAGCAGCACTATTTACAATAGCCAAGACATGGAAGCCATCTAACTGTCCATCAACAGATGACTGGATAAACAAGATGTGATATATATATCTACATACATATACATATTACAATGGAATACTACTTGGCCTTAAAAAATAATAAATAATGCCATTTACAGCAACATAGATGGACCTGGAGATTGTCATACTAAGTGAAGTAAGCCAGAAAGAGAAAGAAAACTACCATATGGTATCAATTATATGTGGAATCTAAAAAAATGACACAAATGAACTAATTTACAAAACAGAAACAGACTCACAGACATAAAAAACAAACTTACAGTTACCAGGCAGGTAAAGGGTGGGGAGTGGAAGAATAAACCGGGAGTTCAGGATTTGCAGATACTAACTACTATACATAACATAGATAAATAAGGTTCTCCTGTATAGCACAGGGAACTATATTCAATATCTAGCAATAACCTATAATGAAAAAGAATATGAAAAGAAATATATATTTGTGTATAACTGAAACATTATGCCATACATCAGAAATTAACACAACATTGTATATCAACCATATGTCAATTTAAAATATATATATACAAGATCTTATGGTAGCTCACAGAGAAAAAAATGTGACAATGAATATATATATGTTCATGTATAACTGAAAAATTGTGCTCTACACTGGAATTTGACACAACATTGTAAAATGATTATAAATCAATAAAAATGTTAAAAAAAAATTAAAGAAGTAAAATTTAAAAAAATAAAGGGTATACCATGTTATTTCTGACTCTGTGCTGAATAACAAGTTGAGTAAATTTATAGTGGATCCTAAAATCAAATGGAGAACAGAGTTGACGGACTATTTATGAAGGAGAAGGAAACATATTTATTGAACGTCTACTGCCTACTAAACACATGATATGCCTTATACGTTTGCCACTCATGGTTGGCCTTCAAACCAGGGCAGCAGCATCACCTGGGAGCTTGTTAGAAGTTCAGAATCTCAGACACCACACAGACTTGCATTTTCACAAGATCCTCAGCACCGTTCACCAAAATCGTGGACATACATGATATTAGCTCTATTTTTATATTGGGAGATTAAGGATCAGAAAGGTTAAGAAATTTACATACAAGTCACAACATAGCAATGAATAAAGCTGGATTGGGGCCCATTTTAAGACCATATTTCCACTCCACTAGGCCGGAGATCCTAAGCCAGCCTAAAGCTGTGAGGGTTGGGCTTCAACCCAAACCCTGCCATTGACATCTTTCTGGGCTCATACACACCACTTAACCTATCTGGGCGGCACTTTTTTTTTCTTTTTTTGTCCTGCTTATTTCATGGGATTGCTACAAAACAAATGAAACTAATATGTGTGAAAACACTGTAAAGTATTGAGCAGTGGCCAAAACTGACCTGCTGACAGAATCTTTCATGTGACACTTTTTCACTCCGTTTTTGCCAAGGTGGAAAGACCAAGGAGAAAACATTAGCTGCCAAGTACTTCCCCATCACACGGTGAAAGATCAGACTGCTTAGGTTTTGAAATTGGCCTGGTCAGTCTTAGTCCTTCACTCACCTCAAGGGTATAAAATGTTTGAAAGAAATGAACACTCTAAAAAGTGTTTTTGGGGTGGACAGGGCAGAGTAAGATCCTTGGTCCTACATCTCAGTCCTGTAGAGACCACACAGAGAGCTTGCCATTCGTCCCCTGAAAGAATACAACTGAATCTGGTAGGAGAAATCGACCATAAACCTCCCCTCACCCTAAAGACTTTCCAAACTAAAACAATGCTATGTTTTGGTATTGCCCTGTGACTGGCAAATTTCAGTTGTGTGTCTTGGAGCTGAAAGAGACTAGTGAAATTTTTATTATTTATTTTATTATTATTAATATTTATTATTTATTTTATTGTTTAAAAGTGCCTATATATATACATACATAATCTGAAAAGTTTTCTGGATCCTGGTCAAGAGTTCAATCAAAAAGAAGGGGAAAAAACTAATCCATGATTCCAGTTTAATGGAACAATGAGAAGAAGAAAAAAAAAAAAAAAAATATATATATATATATATATATATAGTTTGTTGCTTGCATCCCATGGAGAAATGTGTTTCCAACACTCTAGTTCCTATAATAATAAATTATTATTATTATTAAAAATCAACACAAGGTCAATAGAAATTGTGTTTCCAAAGCAAAAGTATGGTTTTATAGATAAAGTAACAGGAAAAAGATGAAGCAGGCAGGCAAATTATCTGTTCTTATCCTAAATCCAAAACCCTACAGGACAGCCTCATCTAGACTCTTACAGCTGCTAATCCTGCAGAGGTAAGTGAAGCTTCCCACCAGGAAGGGAGCCTAAATCCATTTTTCTGTAGGAAACCACAAAGGTTTAGAGAAGTAAAAAAGGTTCCACTCCCCATCCCCCTAGGTCAAGTACCAGCCCAGTACATGGGATAAGATGGTAAGAGAAAAGGATGCTCACCCCTCACAGGCATGACTGTTGAGGGTCAAGGTCCCAGTCAGACTAGTTAAGGCGGGGAAAGCTGGGAGCAGAAGTTTAGGCAGACCCAGAAAGTTTTGCAGGATCTGGGGACCTGAACAGAGGAGCAAGGTCACAGGTAGTTGGTTTGAGATAAAATCACACATGCATGGCTGAGAAACCAAGAGATCGATACATGTGCTGGGAAAAAAAGAAATCAAAAAGATTCAAATTGACCAGCTTGCTCAATTACCACATGTGTCAGGATGACTTCAAATTCACATCTCCATCCCAAACCTTTATAGCAATCTCAACAACCATGGGCATTATCACCGTCGACCATCCAAATACCAAAGAGTGGACTTTTAAAACTTGTCGTAACGTCACCTCTACAAAATCCTTCACTGCCTTTCACAGCCTTTAGATAAAGTCCAGGTTCCTTAGCTGGCGTCCAAAGTCTCTTGTGATCTGGCTCCTGCTTCCTTTCAAACTCATCACTCATCAACTCCTATCCCACACCCAGCTCCCCACAATCGGGCCAGATGGAATTGCTCAAGTTTTCCCAACACATCCCACCTTAGAATCCTTGCACGTCTCATCCTTCCAAACTCGGTGATGATAAGAATTACCTGGAATGCTTGTTAAAATGCAAATTTCCAAGTCCTATCACAAACCTACCAATTCAGAATTTACAGGAAAAAAAAAATCTGAGAATCTATGATTTTAACAACCTTCCAGGAAAAATTATCATCTGGCAACTCTAGGGTAAGCTCCACGAGGGGAAGGCCTCTATGTGCCTTTTCCATAGTGTTATAGCCAGAATCCAGAGAAAGTGCCCTTCCTTTTGCCTACAATGCCTGCCCCCCACCCCTACTTTTCACCTGGCTGAATCCTACTTTGCTGCCACAACACCACTACCATTGGAGTTACCTAATATGTAGTTGATATAAATTGACAGAACAGATGAATAAGAAAGCAAGTGAGTGAATCAAATGAGTGAAGCAGGAAATTTGGGAATGGAGAGTGGGGTGAGAGTTTACAAGTGGCAGGCAACATATAGATGTCACCCACACTGGGGACAGCATCCAGGAGGCCTGAGCAGAGGAATCCTGAGCCAGAAGCAGTAAATCCAAGCCCGGGGTTATGAGCTACCAGATAAGTATTTGGTCACTAAAAGAACTAAGGTCACAATGCATAAATCTTGACATTAAGAATAATGGGGAAATCTTTTCACTAGAGAATGAAAAAGACTAGAAGACAAGAGACCCAGTCATACTGGAACTTAGAAACAAGATAGGAACCCAATGACTAGGGAAATTATTGCTAAAATTTGAGTGGGACTAGCCCCAAGACCTCCTTAATAATGAATTACTGAGGGCCCTGAGAAGACAGGATGGGGCTGGTCTGGCTCCAAGTTGCATATACAGGACAGTGTTACAACCCAGCTCTGAAGATTAGCAGGAGACACAGAGTCTAAGAGCCTGTAACGACTTCTATCTGCTACCCAACTCCCTTCCCAGGTGCAAAAGAGATCATTAAATTTAATGAGATTTATTTTCTGCCTCCTTATCAACTAAAAAAGTACTTTTCTAGAGTTATAAGCTATTCAAGGAAATAGCAGGGTTGATTTAATTACACGTGGGAGTATGTGAGGACAGAGAGATTAAAAAATGTCCAGGAAAATCTGAAAGCTGGACAAATAGAGAAACAAGAAAGAAATCAAGAAAACCTCAGACTGTGCTCTTTTGACTTCAGACCCACCTGGTGAAGCTGGGAATGTTTATTAGTTTTCCACAGCTACATTTATTTATGTAGTAAAAATTCATCCATAAGGCCTTCAGTGGTAGCAAGAAGAAAGCCAGGTGTCGTCGAGGTTTTGTGAAGCTCTCAAACTCTCCCTTGATCTCCCCAGATGTAAGTGGAGAAGCTCAAAGACTCAGAGAGAGAGAAAACTGTGAAATTTACAGACATAACGGCTTTTCCATTCATGCTTAAACCCTGTGTACTTGAGCAGAAATGTAATCCGTGTGATCCTGATTCATTTACGCTATAATCATCAAAATATTGTTTCCCAGGAGAAACTCAGTGTCCACGAAGATTTTCTGAATCTTTTCAGAAAAGTTTTTAATCCATTTTCCTCATAAGAAAGGAAGCTGCATTTGCCAACTTGTCAAGTGACTCAATGTGAAGAAAAGTTCAGATTTCCTCCAACTTTTCAAAGCCATGGATTTCGGCAGATTTTCATTGTGTCACATGAGGTTTCCTAGCCCCACAAGGAAAGGACGGTGCTCGCCCAGGGTGGGTTGATTTCCTGCACGTGTTACTAGCAGGTCAGTTTCCTACCCATCCTACACTGGCCCTGCATTAGTATGTGTTAGAAAAAAAAAAAATTTAAATTATTGTCCTTACGTTAAAAATGTCTATATAGAGCTGCATAAATGCACAGGAAAGGGTACCATTTTAAAGAAGTCACAGTTTAAAAGGAACCTCAGCAAATTAAAGTGGTTTCCAGTAGGAAAAAAAATCTAGATGGGAAAGAATCCAAATAACATGACAGTATAGGAATGAGGACCATTTGCCCCAAAGATGAGAAAACTTTGAGGGGATAGGACCCCTTTTCAAATAATATAGATGACAGATAAGCAGCCCCCAGAGCCTTTTAAAGTCAGACTCAGACCACTGGACTAGCTGATCCCCCAAACCCATCTAGATCTGAGGTTCTGCGTTTTTCCTCATCAAGGCCTCTCTGGCCCTTTTCCTTCAGAGTCCCTCAGCTGGTTTAGAAATTTATAAATACTAACAACTGGCTTGGAAAGCTCCAGTCTGAAGTTTTCAACCTCAAAAATGGCACTGGTTTTCATGTCAACTTTCTGATTTGTTTTTTGTTCTCTTAGGCTTTTCTAAAAAGAGCTGCCTGACCCTAGAGAAGCTACCTTCTCCAAGATTAAAAGACTATAAAACCCATGCCTGAACTTGAGGCATCTCATCAGATTGTAGTCAGCAGCCTTTGACATAGGCATCTTCCCCAAGTCTATTTTTAAATGTGTAAGAATCGATGCCCAATCTCCTTTGGGGGTTTTTAATTACGGATTTGAGTAGCAAGAAGTGGCAGAGGTATTCGATGATGGAGGGAAGTAACAGCCATGATTTCTTATGACATTTAAGAAAATGGGAAAATAAGATAAACTTTTTCTACAGAACTCTTCTAAGGGTTGAGTATTTGGCCACTTTTTTTTCCCCCTACACCATCATTAACTGTTGTGACCTAAAGAGTTCCAGAGCACAGACTGGGCATTTGAATGCCAAACAAAGAGAGTGCCTGATGATGAGCATTCACTGTGTGCTCCATCCAAAGTGGTTCATTTGGGAAAACTAAGACAAGAAAGTCAACTAACTTTACAAGAGAACAAGGGGGGAATAAAAGGCAAATTTTCTCTTCAGTACCACTGTGAGAATTCAAAAGACTCCACTTCCAAGAAAACTATTAATTTTTACAGTGTCAGCATGCTTTTTTTTTTCCAAACTGTATTTTTATGATACCGTGCTTGGTGTTGGGAACATTTTATACCCAAGAGGAAAGTCTGAGCTTTTGCAAAGTGGAGGGATAGTATCATATTTAAACCATTTGATCTGGTTTTAAAAACACTGTATTTAAGCCTACAGAATAGCATTTGAGCAGTCTTTGGTAAGACATCGCCTAAGTGTTGCATCCTGTTCTGTCTCTCCTTTGTCTTACCTCCCACCATACTCTGCATGTTCCAAGAGTGTGTGCCGCCCATGAAGTCAGATTGCTGGGTGTCACCTGCACAGCCTACGTATAAACAGGGAATCCTCCTGTCCCAGTACAAATGAATCTGCTGCCTCCCACGTCCTGTTTTGGCAAGAGAAGACCAGTCAACATGATTAAAGGGATGAGAAAGAGTTCCCGCAAGAAAAGGTTAAAGGAACCAGAGGTGCTTTACCTGTAGAAGAGAGAGTGTGATTTGGGCAAGGTCCTTCAGCCCATGGAGGTTTCTTTTATAAAGGCAATAAATGATTAAATAAATATGGTCCATGTCCACAGAGAACCAACAAAAGGAAATATACTTAAGTTATATCCAGACAGTTTGCCATTGGACAAAAGAAGGTCTTTTCAAAGTCTGAGTGATAAAGCATTGAAATGGTCTCCTCGGGGAGGTCAGAGAGCCTCTCTTCCTGCAGAGCTTCCGTAAGGCAAGACCTGATCCTTTGTCCTGGATGGTTTAAACAAAGAACATAGGTGGCTAAAATGCAGAGCTGAGGCCTTGCGGTCCAATAACGCAGACAGAAATGAATCCAGCCTGATGTAAAGGCTTGGGGGAAATATTCCTTGGACTTGCCTTGGCAATCAGTTCCAGTACTTTGCCACCTTCTTTGTTAGGGGGTTTCTCTTTGTAGGCTCAAAGTCTGTAAGTTCAGTTCAGAGCTTTCTCCAGGTGAGTGAGGACACACAGTGCACTCTTGAGTGGTTCGTGATTTCCTTGCTGCTGAGGTGCCCACGTGCATCCTAGCATAGTGCTGTTCCATCCAGTTTATTCTCTAACGTGCCCACCATGCAGCCAGCTCTTCAAAGAGCACCCACACGACTCTCCCGACGGCAGATAAAAGAGACACACGCTCTTGGGTGATCTCAGAAGGTGTCAGCATTCAACTCAACAGAAATCAATAAGCATATTTTCAATGCCTCTCCTTTGCCTGGCTCTAAACTAAGTGCTGGGCAGATACACAATAGAAGTGTAAGTCTTGTTTGCTTCAAGTCGCTAAAAGATTTTAGATAAAAATGAGGCACATTCCAGGGGAGGGAATTCAAGTGGTAGAGTATATGCTTAGCGTGTACAAGGTCCTAGGTTCAATCCCTAGTAACTCCTCTTAAAATAAATAAACCTAATTACCTCCCCCAGCCAAAAAAAAAAAAAAAAATTAAAGGGATAGATTAAAATTAAAGTCAGATTAAAGGGATAGAGTGAGACAGCTTTTGTTAAGCAACAATGGGACAGAACGAAGAAGTGCGAAAGAAATCAGAGATGGCCAG
Source organism: Camelus bactrianus (assembly GCF_048773025.1). Classification (NCBI taxonomy): domain Eukaryota; kingdom Metazoa; phylum Chordata; class Mammalia; order Artiodactyla; family Camelidae; genus Camelus; species Camelus bactrianus. The sequence continues at coordinate 12,877,041 of NC_133561.1, forward strand.
GACCTCTGTGGGCAAGAGTCACTGGGAAGGGCTTCATGCAGGTGATGGGACAAAGTTTGGAAATCTGAACCCATCTCTTAGCTCATTTTCCATCTAAGTGACTTCCCAGAACTGACACACATCCTCTTTTCTCTGGAGAGCACACTGACCAATACCCACAGGCAGCTGTTCACTTTTAGTTCGTAGGTGGCTTGTCTTGTTCTTAAATATGCATATTTTATGCCAGCTGAATTTGTTTTTACATAGCTAATTTTTACTGTTTTAGTTTTAGTGTTTAGCATTTTACTGTTTAGTTTTCGCTGTAGTATTTTAACATAGAAATCCAACTGGAAATCTTGGCTAAAGAAGACAACATGAGCTCTAATTCCTGGACTCACACTCAGAAAAAATAAATAAATAAATTATCCTTGGCCATGAATGTTTTTAAGTCATTCATTATGTGTTCATGATAAAATAAAATGTTAATGTTAAAATATACATACCATCACTTTTAATGATTCTCTGCTTTAAATGACTTAATTAACCTGTCAACTACTCATCCTATAGCATTGCATAATAGGGCTTTTCCTGCCAAAAGTGACATAAGAAGCATCGGACCAGAGAGGCAAAGAAGGAGGTTCTAGCTTTTACTCTCCATTGGAACCTGGTCAAGACCATTCCTTCTCTGGCCCCAGGTTTCAATTCTATCAAAAGCATTGAGGTGGAGTGGCTCTGCATGGCTCCTTCCAGCCTTGACATTCACAAATCAGTGATAGCAGCTCTCGCAAGCGCTCTGCTCACTGCAAGCCCATAATACACACTTGTTAACCAAAAAGCATTCGCCCTTTTTACTGCCCCCACATAGCACATCTTTAAATATTCCAAGGCTCCAGCACCCTTGCAGCTGACCTTATTTCTCCACATGACTGCTTTTCTCGGTAGGCAATGTGGTATCTTAATTTTGATCTCCATTGAGTTTGAAACAGAATGGAGAGCAAGGTGTGTGAGAAAAAGACACTTCCTACAAATGGAAAAGTAGGAGAGAGAGTTTTTAGAGGGCACGACATTGGGGCAAAAACAAATCCTTGATGCTTTTGGCGTATGCCTTAAGAAGACATATACTAAATACAATAAATTCTTTTTGTAGAGAAACAGAAGGCCTCTTTCCCAACCATGAATCACTGCTACAGCCCTAACTGGGGAAAAAGGAAAAGGGCCTGAAAATGTAAATAAAATGAGAAGGATACTAAATGCAATATGATATCCTGGATTCGATCCTGGAAATAAACAGGACACTAGTGGAAAACCCAGTGAAATCTGAATAAATTCTGTAATTAATTCATAGTGATGTACCCAGGTAAGTTTCTCGTTTTTGGCAAATGTACCATGATTATGTAAGATATGAAAATTAGGGGAAGCCGAGTACAGGACATACAGGAATTCCCTACTATCTTTGCATTTTTTTCTGCAAATCTAAAATTATTCCAAAAATAAAAAGTTTATACAAGGAAAGCGAGGCACAAAAGACAACAGAGACAGAGAAAGAGAGAGCTTCATGTGGACAAAGAAGTAAAGAGACAGAAAAGGAGTTGTAAATAAAGAGAGAAAGGACAGAGAAAGAGAGCAAAGTGATGAACACATTATGAAGAATTACAGCTCAGTCTTCGTTTTTATTTATTTCCTTTGCAGCCTTGTTAGTGTCCTGCAGCTGCGGTCTACAGGAAGCAGGGTCTGAGAGTTCAGCAAGTTTCTGCTACAAGGCTGCACTGGGATAAAAGCAACTCCTCCTCTCCTCACTTACTGCTACATCAAACACTACGAAGATGGGAAGAAAATTCTGCAATTTTCACTTTATGTGCATAAAACCAAGATTTAGTAATCAAGGGTAACTCATGATGTAACTCTTACCCAAACTCTCAACAAAGAAAATTATTTTTCTGGCACAACTGGAAATCTCCCTGGGTTCCTCCCACGCCCTAGCCCTGAGGCTGAGTTTCTCTGAAAAGTGCCTTTTTTGCCATGATCCTGTGTCCCTTGTAATTTGGAGAGTGCCACCCTGCAGCCCAGCAGAGGGAATGTTCTGCCCTCTCTCCTACTGATGGGGACCAGAAGCCTGAAACCGTAATTTTTTGCTGTCCTTTTACTGAAATGACTGTCTTCTAGGAGGTCTGGATTACTCTTAGGCCCAAAGGGCATTCCTGTAACTCATCAGGACCAAATCTGGGACACAAAATATTTGCCAAAGCCTCCACCGTGGCATGGCCACTGGCCCAGGAAGCCCGGGACTGAGTAATTCATCCACAGGCAAATTATGGGATATATATTTTCCACTGAGGAGCAAAGAGATATTCACAGATGAAGTTTCTATGGGTCTTTTGCAGACACGAAGTAATAACCATTCATGGGCTTTCCCCTGTTATCCGAATTTCTCCTTCCATCAAGGACCAGTAGCACCAAAGAGGCAGGAGCCAAATAGGAAGAAAAAGATTGTCTAAGAAAGTATAATCTTAAGGGTTTTCAGAGAAAATACGTCTACTTTATGAATTATGGTTCATCTTTATGTTCCAGGACTTGATACATAGTCACATCATATATTCTGTAATATTGATTTGATTGAATCAAATATAATCAGGTACAAATAGAATTTTAGTGCTAAAGTTTATCATCTCATCTGATCCTTTCATAATTTGAACACTTAGCCGTAATAATAAAATGAGAAGGATGAGAGCATCCTAGTCAGAGCAGTTAGCAGGGGCAGCACCTCTCCTGACTGTTAATGAATGAGTATTGACGGTGGACTGCAGAGCCTGGGGAAATGAGTCCGGGATGGGACAGAGGCCCTAAGGACAGGGATGCTACCCAGACGTGTCAGTGTTCACCAGGGGTGAGAGAGCCATGGGCAGAAAAGATACACAATACCATCCTCGTGGGAACCCTTGAGGGAGCCACAGGCGGCAGGGCAGCCTTGCATTCGAAAATATTGATTCCTGTTGCACCGATCTCAGGAGGCTCACTTCAAAGGCCCTGAGAAAGCCCGTGCAGTTCAAATTCCAAACTGAAATATTAGCACTTCTACAATTCCTATGGTGATGCTTGAGCTGCAAAACCAATGGTCTGTTGCTGCACTCACAATATTCTTCATTGGAAATGAAAAAGTGATTAATGGTGCAGAGAGATCCTACGTTACCAGGCCCCGGAGAGTCATGAGAGAAGAAGGGGAAGGAAAAGAGAGAGAAAGAAAAGAAAATCTTCCCTCTTTCCAGTGCTTCCAAAAACTATACTCCTCGCTGGGGAAAGCTGCCTCTAACCGTAAATGAGGCTTCACGGCAACAGGAAGGTGGAGGTAAGTGCGCCTGCTTCAGGAAACTCACCAGGGATGGCTTAATGAGTTACTGACCTCCTAAAAGCATCTGGAGACTCAGCTCCTTTTGGGAATTGTGGAGGGCAATAGGCAGGGTTAATCCCATCCCTCAGGGTAAAATAAAAATAAGAGGTGATCACTCAGTTACAGAGAGGAAAATACTCTCTTGCCCGTGTGGGTGGTATTCAAGCATTAGAGGCAATCCAAGCAGATCTGGAAACACAACATAATCAATATAATGTGTGCCTCAAGTTGTATCCCTCCGAGAAAATAGTTCTCTACATTAGGAACATTGTGGATCGAAAAATGCCTGTGAGATCCATGCCCCATAAGTAATGCCACCTCATAATGAGGTACTGTTGGCCCTTTATGTCCTTGAGTGGTGTCCAAGATCAGCCTGGCTCATGCTGGATTCCATTCAATATTAAGACATGAGAGTGAGGTTTGGGCATTTGTTTAAAAGTCAGAGGAAAAAGCAGCCAACCACCTCTAGTAACATTTTATAATTTCCATCATTTATAACCAGAAGGCAACTTATTTTGACCGCCTTAGGATATGCAGCCACTTAAACCAATATATTCAACTAGGAAAGCTGAAGTCATTATTGAAACTAGCTCAGAATCTAGAAATCTAGAGAAAAAAGTTGCTTCTCGCATCAAATATTAGGAAATGTTTAGCATAATTCAGTAGTCAACAGTCTATGATCCCTGGGTCCCATCTACTGCCCATAGTTTTAAATAAAGTTTTATTGGAAAACAGACATGCCCAATCATTGACTGCATTCACAATACAATGGCAAAGTCAAGTAGTTACCACAGAAGCCATATAGTTCACAAAGCCAAAAATACTATCTGGTCCTTCACAGGAAGATTTCTCTGAGCCTTGGAGACATCTTGACTTGTTCTTCTAAACAAGATTACCTTGATTCTGGAACTGAGAAAGCTATCCTTTAACAGACAAAACAATCTCTGAATGGTCATGGGTGAAATATATTTCCAGACGTCTCTGTGCATTATTCTGCATAATAGAATTCATTCTCAGTATATACTCCCTCTCTGGTAGAAGCCTGCCATTTTGCGGTATTGGCGCCAGGGCAAAGTCATGAAGACACTCAATCTTTGCATATTGTAAATAAAATTTGGCTCTGAAATGGCTTGTGGTTGAAGAAAGTTTAAGACACTATGGCTTGCTTTCATGAGTGCATGTTTTTCTTCATAACTAAGTAAAAAAAATCTTATTAAATGATGTTCATTTATTTAGAAGTCATCTGAAGATTTTAGAAAGGCCATTATGGTTTTTAATGGTTATTTTCTTTTAATTTCACGCAGTCCCTTTTCTCTCCCCTTTTTACTTTCTAAAGGAAGAATAAAAAGAATTATACTCCAGCCTTCTCAACGTAATTCCCTGAAGACAAGGTGACTCTCCTTTTCGATTCAAGAGCATTTTATATCTCTCTATATTATCTCTTCAGCTAAAAGAGACTGCTGAAAGATGAATAAAATTAACTCTGTTCCAGTTCAATAGTTTCTTTTCAGTTGTTTTTATTTTGCCTAACCAAGTCACTTGGCTTCAGTCACCCCAGTCATGGGAACTCTGTCCATACTGGATACCCTTCACTTTAATCCCCAAAGCCTCATATCCTGTTTTTCACTCTTTCTCTTGATTTTAGCAGATGTTGTCTATTAATGTGTCTGAGAGCTTAGGATGTTTCAATTATTGACTGAAGAAACAGGCTATTTTCACTCTGTGTGTTTCCCCACAGTTACTGACCATTTGTCACTTGCAGGAGTGTGACCATCAGGGTAAATAAATCCCAAGTTGAAATATGTGGAATGACCAGGCTTTGAAGATCTGGATTCTGGGGATCAGAAAGCAGAAAATGTTACAGTCGTCCCATTTTTACTAATCACAGCTCGTCAACTCTCACTTGTCTAAATTAATCCAGGCAAAGCTTCTTTGCTTTTAAAAATCTGCCACCCATCTGACCCTCCTTGTTTGAGTGTCAAAACATAGTGTAAATCAAGAGCTAAGCTCTGAACATGTACTGAGTATGAAAAAAATGACCATCTGGTCTGGTTGAATGAAAGATCACTGGGGAAAGTTGGTGGAGGCTGAATCTAGAAAAGGTAGGGTGAGTCTGATCACCTTGTTAAGGCTTTTGATGCTTATTCTCAAGGCCATGGAGAGCCAGAGAAAAGGTTTAACTAGTCAGAAAACAACTGGGTTCTTGCTCATCAGCTGGTTGATTTGGCCAGTTAACCAGCTTGTCTGAAAGTCTCACCAGCAGTTGAGGGAGGAAAGTAAAACCTACTTCATACAACTCAAAATATGGTTCAGAGGAGTAAATGAGGTAGGCTTGCAAAATGTGTATGATAGGGTTTTACAATTATCATCATATTTGTCATAATGGCCCAAGTTATCCCACCAATTTCAGTTCACTGAAACCAGTTTAGCAGAGTAGGTTCAAAATGCCTAAGCTTGGATCCCGGCTTCATAACTTACTATGTAGTGACTAGACTTACCAAAGTTTCAACTTTCTCTCCCAAAAATACAGCAGTAATGAAAGGACCTACTTCACAATTTATTTAGGGTGGGGATTAAATAAAGTAACTCATGTAAAGCACTTAGGACAAGGCTTGACAGATGCTAAGAGGTAAGCGTTAGCTCTATCATCATCTTCACTCATGGCTCACAAGGGGAATGTTAGATGGGTGTGAGGGACAGAGTCACAGCGTTACCTCACACACCAGGGGGTGTGTGCAGAGTCACTCCGATGGAGGAATCTTCTCTCCACAGGATAGTTGGCAGATGCCTGTCTTAGCTTAATGAGTAGTGCACACAGTAGCTGCTCAATAAGCATTAGTTCCTATATTCAATCAGCTTGAGGACCTAATTCATGTCACATGATGTGAAATACAACATTGAGCACGACAATGTAGAGTCTGGATTTTACAAGTCAAACAACATACAGTGTGCTCCCCGGAGGGTGCTAAAGGAATGCATCACGGAGCCACTTAATCCAGTCTAGAAGTCCTAGAAAGAGCTTCCTAGAAGAAAGAATGTCTAAGGCAAAGCTTGAAGCAGGAATAGGAATTGGCCACAAAAAGCAGCATGCGGCAGAAAAATATTTCAGCAGAGGCAGCAAGATGTGGAAAGTCAGAGATAAGAGGGATCATGGAAATCCACATATTAAAAGAATATTAATATGGCTGGAGAGCAGAATATGATGGGGAAATGTGGTGGAGTTAAGACAGGAGCTCATGGCAGAGGGTACTGAATGCAGGGTGATACAGCTGGATATCATCTGAAGGCAACAGAAAACAAAGGGTGTCAAGCAAGGAAGTGTGATATGATCATCTTTGCATTTGGAAAAAAAAAAAACCTGAAGCAAATGAAATCACTCTTGCTAAAGAATGAAGTTGTCTAGGTGAAGGGTGATGATGATTTCTATTTTAAAACCTTAACATTCAGACATTAAAGGGCACTGGCAGAAGGGCGGTAGCTGATAGGTTTGAGGTACCCAGGGAAATGGAGAATGGTGAGGGACTGAGGATCAAACCACAGATTACTGGGAGTAGAGTGAGTTCTTGTTCTTATTTCTGAGTTTCAGTTCAGTGATCAAAAACCATAATATATTTTAAGTTACGTGCTTGTCATCTCTTTCCCACCTCCCCTGCCCTCGCCTGCCTTTGAAGAAAGATAGATTCTTGCTTTTGTGTTCAGCTTTTATGACCTCCTTTGCTGCAAAAAAACATAGGGGGAAAAGCTCCAGCAGAAAATTTGAGAGACATCTGAGAGACCAAGTTGATCTACCCAATCAGTAATTGATCCAGAGAGAGGAAGAAAGCAGCAAGAAACGTAACTACATTTATAAAGCTTGACATGGTTGTGGAGATATATTTGGGGGTGCAGTAAAGTGTAGGAGATACTCAAAATGAACAACAAGGAAAGACATTTTAACAAGTGTTCTTGCGTGACAAAGGATGTAATCACATAAGAGTGCAGTAAAATTTGAATTGTTTTCCAGTTCTTTGAAACGCAGAACAAGTGTTTCTCTGATTGCAACACCAGGCTGAAGTGGGGCCACAAGGCTTCTAAGCTACACAAAGGTTATCTGTATGATGAGAAGGCTTCCCCACAACACAGTGATCCATTTCCAGAAAGGTCTGTTTGGAATTCTTACCAAGGAGGAAAGAAAAAGAAAAAAAAAGGAGGGGAGAGGTCATTATTTTTTTCACATCCAAATACATAAGATATAAAGTAAGAATTTTGGCAGACACTGTTTTTTTATTTTTTCCCTTTCCAATTTATGCTCATTTAATAGTATTTACTAGGAAAGGTCTTAGGAAAGATGAATGAAAAAGAAGCTCCAAGGAAAAAATGCAGGCCTGGAGTACCCTGAGCAGCTACGTAAGAAAGGGAAGAGACATTACAGCATAATTATTATCTACCCAGAGCAGAGCACAGTAGGGATTTCTGTTCTTTTGCTGCTTAAAATATTTCACATAAATGAATCAACCAAAGAGTGGAAGCTGAATGGAACAACTTAGGAGACAAGAGTAGGATGTCTAAGATCACAGAAATGAGAGAAAAGTACTGCTTTAGTTGACAAAAATTTAAGTGTGATTTATAAGGAATCCAAATGTATTTTTACCTTTTATTACCAGAAATAAATGATTTCAAGCAAACAATTGCTCAACCTGTTTGAGAACAAGGAATGTTTGGGAGCTTAAGACAGCAAGGAGCCCAGGGGGTACAAGGCCAGGGCATTTGAAGGTCAGGGGCAAGAAAGGGACTTTTCTTTCTAAAATTATGTCTTTGAATAAAAAGTTTAAACTTATATTTTTTACATAGGAGGATTAGGGCTTGGAGTGGTTTGCTAGTTTTGTTCTAAAAACAATAATGAGCTTGTCTCTGAACAGACATTCTATCTAGTCTATTGTACAAGCAATATAAAATTGGGTGTAATTGAGAATGCTGCATATAGTAATTGAGAATGCAGCCACTCTCATCGCTAAAAGCCTGTGTTTTTATTCCAGATCCAGAAAAAGGGAAATTTATGGGGAAGGGGAAATTGTATATGAAAAAGAAATATATTTGGATACTGGATCTTCATTCAGTGTTCACATTTATGGAAAAGCTGAGATATTCTATTTTTAAACCTCAACATCCAGCTATGAAGAAAAATGAATTTTGAATATACATCATTGGAATATAGTTTCTTCAATTTGTTCCATACGCTAAGCACCTATTACCAGCTCCATACTGTTTGGCAGTTCCCATCAGAATGCTGCAGCAAGACACACTAGTCTACAAATATCAAGACAATAGAGTGTGTGGTCTTACTTAACCAGCAGTGTGTGCCAGCACATGAATGTACAAAGAACTCCCGCCTCCCCTGATTCCCCAAAGAAGGATGGAAAAAACAAGACCCAATCCCTGCATCATCACAACCCTGGAGACCAAATGAGTTGTCAAAAGGAGAATGCTGGAGCAATTACTAATTACTCAATCCAGAGATCACCAAAAGAAGATGCAGAGGATTATTAATCTGTAAGTGCTAAAGATGAACAATACATTCTCTCCAATCCCCCACTGCCCACAAGAGACCATCAGAATCAACAACAGGGTCATATAAAGTTGTAATTTCACTCCACATTTATTTCTAAATGATTATCTCAACTTCACAAGACAAAGGTGGCAAATAAATTATAATTTTTATATAAAAGTAAATGGGGTAAGATAAGCTGCCCTTCCACAAATTCCTGGGTTATTCATGAGCACCCAAATGCAGAAGTCCAAATTCCCAGTCCAATATTTATCCCATTAGATGATGGATTTTCCTCTAGTCATGTCTCCAAAAGGGCTTGAGCAGTTTCTCATTCTTGATATTATTGATATTTGGACAAGACAGTTCTTTGTTGGGGAAAGGAGGCTGTCTTGTGCATTGTAGCATGGTTAGCAGCATCTTTGACCCCCTCCCCCACCCACTAGATGCCAGTAGCACCTCCCAGTTGTGACAACCAAAAGTGCTTCCAGATGCGGCCAAGTGCCAAGTCATGCCTGTGAGGCAGGATTGCCCAGCTGAGAATCACTGGACTAGAGCAATATTAACCTCTTAAATTATTAACAAAGTTTGTAAGTCCATCTTAAGAACTTAGCCACACTCTTTTAAGAATATCATACCATTTGTTATTAACACTATCATAAACCCCTAATCTGTACTATAGTCTAGCATTGGGTTAAATCATTTCTTTGCTAGTCATTGAGCAATACAGAGGATCCTTCACACACACACATAGGTATTACTCTGAAGCTCAATAGCAAACATACACTGGTGGTCTACCTGTCTGTTAGAAGCTGTGAAAATATACATTATCTCATAATTAATCACTTGGAATTACATAGACTTTCTCAAAAGACTGATATCCATCCTGTCATACCATGTTATATGCTGATGAAATGGGACTTAGGAGCATTTTGAGGAAACATTAAGTTCTGGGGACCTCTAGATTAGTAGAGGCATCAACCAGGAAAGGTGGGATTATTTTAGTCAGCATACTTATAATTACCCACCAAAACCAAATGTAGAGTCCAAGTCAATAAGCCTAAACATCTTCTACAGAATCTTTTAGTAATTACCTTCCTGGATCCATCATGTTCTTGGAAAGATATCATAGATAAATTATAGAGCATACAATTTTCCACTTAGAAAAATTTAAGTCTGTATTTGACAGTCTTTGCAAAATTGGGCCAGGCTTATTCATCAAAGATCACTGAAATGGAAAGATCACTGGTTCATCCATCACTTGGATCATATTTACATGAAGATGTTAAGTGAAGTCTATCGTGGTGCTCACCTCTTCTGGACGTAAGAATGTAAGAAATACCACTCTAAGCTGGGGCCAAGAATCTTCTAGGAATAACACCACCACAGGACATATAGTGGAAAACTGTTGTTGTTTCTTCAAGTAATATGATTGTGTGAGGACTGGATGCATACAAATCAAGTATTTTAAGAATTACTCAAAAATCATGACATCTTGATTTCAAATGAAATCATTTATTCAGAACTCGAATTTTTGTTCTTCCAGGAACACTGATTCCAAGGACAGACATTTTCTGGGGTAGAAAACCAGAGTAGATGAACACTTTTTGGAAGAATGCCAGGTTAAGTTGTCCTTATTCACAGATGCTTTTAAATTGAAGATCCTCTTCCAAGTGACTACTCTGTGTAAACTCACTTCTATTCTTGGAAAAAGAATGATAGATGACACAGGATCATACTGAAAAGAACTACCTCCCAGCAGACATAACCCTTGATGATTATCAACAAGAAAGTCTTCAGCTATCTTTCTGAAATATACCAGAACTGTAACCACAGAAGAACTGAAAATAGCCAGAAATGTATAAATATCATCACCATCCCTACCACAACCTGCTAAGGATTGGAGTTAAACACTAGGACTTAACAATATCAAATGACAATTCCAAAGATCCTCTTCAGCTTGTGCAGGGTAGAAATTATAATGGATTATTCCAAACCTAAAATAGACAACTGTTCCAGTATTGGAGATCTTAGAAATTATTGGCTTATATAAAAGATTACAGTTTGCGTCTATTAGAATGAAGAGCTTGAGTCTGAGGGAAGAGAAAAGATAAAACGTATTTGTAGCACAGGAAGTGTAGTGTTTCTGTGACATAGTGAAGCTGTTGCAACTTATCCTCAAACAAATGCCACTTTACTAATAAACATGTTGCAACCAGGTTGGCGATGACAGCCTGAGAAATCTCCTAATTTTGCCTTGTTTTGTATATTAAATGGTTCTCCTTCATAGGGAAGAACAGTGGGTACAAAACCATGGGAATCTGGTTGGTCTTGGATATTTGCCCTAAGCACATTTTGCAAAGAAAAGCCATTTGTGTATGGAAAAACAATAATCCAGTCAAGAGCAAGCTCCTGTGTGTTTTGCAATCAAAGGGATAGTTGCGGAGCTCTAACTTGCTTGCCAACATTACACAGGGTCTTTAAAAATGTTAAAACAGCAGAGATTTATAAAGTCCACATGTTGGCTGACCTGTTTGTTCTTTGCCCTTATTGTAAGAGCAATGGGAGTTAAAGGTAGGCAGGAGGGCGGGTCATGGGTATTGGATTTACATTTGGTTGGGTTTTTTTGTACTTCCATGAAATGAGAACTGATGGAACCCCTAGGATAATACTAGAAACATCTTTTTGGCACTTCTGAACAAGAGTCATTTGACCAAGAACTATCCCATGACACAAGCATGGAAATAATAAGATCCAGGCACATGAATGTAAAATATAGTAAAACCTTGACTATAAAGATTACTTAGAACTGATTACAATAGAAATAGGGACATTATTCTGAGGAGTACTTTGGGACCTTCTTCCTTCAGAGAAGAGGGGAGAAATTATTTGTCCTCACGACAAAGGTTCTGAAAAAATAATTTATTAGGTGATACAGCACAATGAGGCATCTGTTCTCCAAAGACTGGCTGCACAAGACATAGATTATCTCTGAAGAGATGCTGTATCAGTTATCAATTGCTGCATAACAAACTGCCCAAAACTCAGTGGATTTAATTTTTTAATGTGTATATGTGTGTGTGTGTGTGTGTGCATATATATATATATATATATGTATATATGATTCTATGGGTTGATGGGAGGTGGGCAGTTTTTTTCTACCTGGTATATGTGAGATCACTCTTGTGGCTTTATTCCTCTGAGCCATCAGCCAGGTCTGGAATGCCCAAATGGCTTCTCACATTGCACAGCCTCACTCCACATGGTCTCTCATTCAGCAGTTCAGCCTGCACAAGTAATTTCCACGTCAATATTTTCATTATGTTTACTAACATCCCATAGGACAAAGTGATTCACATAACTAAGCCCAGAATCATTGTAGGAAGAGGTTTTGGAGGGCATAAATATTGGAGGCAAAGTTCACTGGGACCATATACATATCAGTCTATAAAAGACTCATAGTAAATTTGCATCCCATCCCATTGATTGCATTTGTTTTATATTATATTAATATTACATTATATTTGTGGTATTGAATTGGCAAGAAATTCAGAATCAAACCATAACTGCATTAGGCCACAATAACTGGTTGAAAAATATTCTTCCAACTAATGAGTAGCTTTGGTTTACCAAATACCAGTTTAACCTCATTCCCCATCCCCCCATTGCCGCTCAAGGTAATTGTTTCTTTTCACATTACTAAAAGACAAGATTCTTTTTGAAGAAATGATACCAAACCAATGGCGGTTGGTTGCCATTTGTTGCTATCAGATACCTAAATTATTTTTATCATGTTCATATTTTACTACTATAAATTAATATTAAAATATAAATATTTGCTTCAATTTTCTGACACATTTATAAAATCTAAACTCATTTGAGCTCTCTTGGCTTCTTTACAGACCCCAGACAGTCCCCATCCTGGGGGGTTCCCTGCCTGAGTCTAGGCCAAATGCTGCTACCTGTGATCCTTAGTCAGTCTTGGCACCAAAACGTTATGTGCCAAAGTCAGATACTTAAGATCAATCAGTTTTAACCAGCCTCTCATTCCTTCCATCAATGAAAAACAACTTTCCCTCCAGCTCATCCCTATCCCTTGTCTTCTCAATCTCCTCATTCCTCACCTATTATGGGCTTTCTCAACTACTTTTTTTCTCACTGTTGACTTATCACTGGCACCACCCTCCACTATCCTCCTAACATCTTCTTACTGTTGAAACTATAGCTTCAAAAATTTCTCTGATCAGCAAAATGAAAAGACAATCTAAGGACTGGGAGAAAAAATTTGCAATGATCCAACCAACAAAGTGTTAATATCCAAAATATACAAAGAGCTCATACAACTTAATATCAAAAAAAAAACCAAAAAACAAATAACCCAATCAAAAAATAAGCAGAAGACCTAAATAGAAATTTCTCCAAAGAAGACATACAAATGGTCAACAGGTACAAGAAAAGATTCTTGTAATATTAATAAAGTTTTATTAATGCACTCAATTGGAATAATGCACATCATCATTTTTTTTTAATTCTTCAAGAGTTGTTTAACTTCAAAGTTAGCACTCTATATTTCTGCCATTAACAAAAAGCAGTGCCACAATGATTAGGAACTAGATAAAGCTGCCATCTTTTTGGTCAATTTTATGGGACAGTCTTGATTTTGTTTTTTGTTTGGGGGGGGGGCGTTGGTAACCCTATCAGATGTTTATAGTGATTTTTAGTTTCTCCAAGTCCAAATGCAATTTACCAAATATATGTCATTTTTGCCACAGCAACATTGACTGGAAACGTAGGAAACATGTTACTTTATGAAGTTGCTAGAGGAACCAAGTTAGAAAGTTATCTGAAAGTTAACTGAAGGTCAAATATACATGCATAATAGGAAAGGGTTTTGTTACCTTTTTTTAAAAAACAGCTTTTGAGGCACAATTGGCATAAAACTAACTATAGGTTTTTGTAGTATAAAATTTGGTAAGTTTTGACAAATCTGCACATCCATGAAACCATCACTACAATCAAGACAACGAATATAACTATCACCCCCAAATGTTTGCTTGTGCCACTTTGTAATCCATCCCTTGACCCTTCCCAACCACCCCTCCTCCATCTCCATGAAACCACTCACCTGCTTTCTGTTAATATAGATTTGTTTGTATTTTCTAAAATTTTACATAAATAAAAGAATACAATACATACTTTTTTGGAGGAGAGGGGAGGAAAGACTGATTTATTCCATTGAGCATAATTATTTTAAGAGTATTACTGTTTTGTGTATGAATTTATAGTTTATTCCTTTATATTGTTAAACACCATTCCACTATTACGGCTATACCACTATTTGTTGATCCATTCACCATTTGAGCTGTTTTCAATTTGGGGCTGTTAATCTTGTCACTGTTATTGTTTGTTTTTATAGTATAGTCATTTGAAGCAAAATCCAAATAAGGTCACTGCATAATTCTATAATCCTTACTGCATTTCTTAGCTGGAATACATCTGTAAAGAGAAATTTCCCCTCAACGGCATTTTAGTTACACTAAAGTCTACTTTGTACTGGAAGGAAAGAAATTATCCTAGATTGTACATGAATTTCAGAGTAGAATATCTTCTCTGCCACAGGAACAACTTGGTGATTTAGATAATGGCTCTTTTTTGACAAATAAAACTCTAGAGCTCAGCTTCAGTTCAGCTGAGAGCCAGAGACAAGAGAAGGTTCCAGGATACCTCTGAGTGGCTGGGTATTGAGGCTCCTTGAATTTTGGAGTTTTGAAATATGAAGGAAAACTGCCTCATGCTTTAAGTTTATATACCTATTTCTTCCACTCAGAGATTGAATCTTCCAAAGCTCTAAATCTACAGCATCTAGCATAGTGCCAGGCACATAGTAAGCTCCCAATAAATACTTCTTAAAGAAATAGAAATATTGAATTAAATTCCATTGCAAGATTGTAGTATCCAGTATTAAAAGAGCTGAAGCCCTGATTCTCAATAACACATTAGCAACTGAGAGGAAAAGACTAAACTCATCCGGAAATGAAGAAAAATCTTGTGCCCATTCTGCCTCTGGTCCCATCCTTCATTTTACTCCTGAGTCCATTTATTGGTGGGTTATTGTTTTGGTTTTGAGCTTATTATATATATAGTTGATTTTTTTAATCAACTATACTTTCAGTTTAGTGATGAACTGTTGGGGATTAATTGCTATATTGCTAATAGATGGCAGATTAAACATATAGATGGATGATAGATGATAGATAGATAGATAGATAGATAGATAGATAGATAGATAGATAGATAGATAGCTGAAACACATATCCTCTCATTTCTTGCCTTCCTGATAACCATACCAACATAGTGACTTACAGTTGATAGAGTTCCCCAAAGTATTATTGTACAAGGTCATTTAATGCAGAAAATTTATTGTGTCTAGAATCATTTGTTAACATTACTGTATTCATGGACTTTGGATGGAGACAAACCAGGATATGGCTAGGATATCAATTCCACCTACTATGTGCTTCTGAGTGCTACTTAACCTATCCAGCCTTCCACTTCTTTATAAAATAAGAGTAATAAAACTTATGTTCACAATTTTTGTGAAGATGATAAATGGCATGCAAAATGCATAATGTAGTGCCCAGAAAAGGACAGCAACTCTTATAACAAAGCATAAGGAGCATGATCCCATATAAGACAGGCTTTGGAAGGCCAAATCCTATATTAGGGAAAACCTAGCTTTTGAGTCAGACAAACTGGGGTTCAAATTTTTTTTTAAAGTTTCTTCATTCTGTCAACTTTAGTAACTTACTTAACCTCACTGAACCTCAAGTTCTTCCTCTGTAAGAAAAAAATAATAAGATAACTCATAGGTTAGTTGAGGGGAACAACTGAAAATGATGTTAGCACAATACTTGGCATATAGAAGGGATATCACAAATTTTATTCTCCCTTTTTGGCAATAATATTTATCATAATACTTTCCATCTATATTCTCTATACACAGACAGCCTCCTAGCTTTCTAAACATGTGTAATTGGTATTCGCTGGAAGTAAAACTTGAAAGATGACTCCAGTCAGGATTATCATCTGAGATGTGAACCACAGCTACCCACGTGTTCAATTCTTAGATCTATCTAGGGAGCAGAGCTCTTGTTCCTTGAGCCAGACCATACCTTCTTTAAGCAATGATCTCACTCAGAGCTTCCCTCTTCCTTCTCTCCTCCCTCCCTCCTACAGAGTCCATCTATTTCCATTATCCTGAATGCTTTGGCTAATTCTGCATGGAGCCAGCCCTACCTCAGTCATCTTCAGACCTGGAATTTGCTCTTTCCCAAAAATATTTATTTTGTTAAAGCAAACCAATGGATCCTCAAGTTCACCCAAACAGCAGGTTTCTGTTTTTGCCAAGAATGCTCCTTTCATTTTAAGGACATTGTTTCACGCACCAGAAATATAAATGATGGAAAACCTGAGTGCAGATCTGTGTGGCTCCACTAGGTTTAGGTTACCACCAGACACCCAGCAAAGAGCCAGAAACTGGGCAATTCATTAACCCTTCCCATTCTTGCGGTGGCCGTGAAGAAGAGATGCTTTTCAGCTCAAGAAGACTATACATTTAGAACTGTATGCCTTACTCTTTGACTGCTGTGTGACTTTTGCATACAAAATTTAGAATTCAAGCTGCAATCCCAAATTAAAACATAAAGAGGGGGAATTGAGGAGAGATTTTAAAAATGGAATTTAACTAATGGGGACAAAAATTTGCTGCTTATTCACGTATTAAAGCTCTGTGGAGAAACAGAAACAGAAACTCAAGACATAAAAGAAATCGTGAAAGGCTGCCAACTAGTTGTTTAGGCCTCTGAGTTGAGATGCAAAAATAAGGTGATAATATTGTTTAAATGTAAGAGAGAGCTTGAAAATAAAAATGTCCTCTAGAATGTGGGAAAAGGGGAACCCTCATACATTGTTGGTGGAAATGTAAATTGGTGTAGCCACTAGAGAAAACAGTATGGAGAGTCCTCAAAAAATTAAGAATAAATAAATAAATAAAGTACAATAGGGTCTGCTTAATGCTGTAAAGTGGTAGAACACAATTTTATGTGTCTATTTTAATACTCAAATGTTATCTGCCAGACATAGATTTATATAAAAATTAAATATCTGTTCCAGTCAAAAAAAATTAAGAATAGAACTACCATATTATCCAGCTATTTCACTGCTGGATATTTACCTGAAAAATGCAAAAACATTCATTCAAAAAGATATATGCACCCCTATATGCATCGCAGCATTATTTACAATAGTTGAGACATGGAAACAATCTAAGGGCCCATCAACAAATGAATGGATAAAGAAAATGTAGTATATATATACAATGGAATACTACTCAGCCATAAAAATGGTGAAATCTTGCCATTTGTGACAACATGGATGGACCTAAGTGAAATAAGTCAGATGGCAAATATCAAATACCATATGATTTCAGTTTTACGTTAAATATATAAAAATAATAACACTAAAAATAAATAAATGAACAAACCAACACAAGCAAAAACAAAAACATGGATACAGAGAACAAAGTAGTGGTTACCGGGGGGAAGAGGGTAGTGGGAGGGTAAATGGATAAAGGAGGTCAACTGTACGGGGATGGATGGAAACTAAACCTTTGGTGGTGAGTACCCTGTAGTGTAGACAGAAGTCAAAATATAATTGTATTCACAAAACTTATATAATACTATAAGCCAATTTTTTTAAAAGATGCTCTCTAATGTTCTCTTTATATAACCATGTTAATGAAGCAATTTTTGAACACTTGGGAATTACCTCTTGCTCCTAATTGTTTCACGTGTCTTGACCTCCTAATTAGCAAGCAGTGAGATCTGAAGAACATCGCCTCACTTCTGTATCCTCCACAACACCTACCAGGATTCCAGTAGTTTGTTGTGGAATGGGTGAATAAGTGAGCAAGTGATAGTTAATGTAATGTATATGAATGTCCTAAAACACAATAGTTTGAGTTATTATAATGAAGAAAACTTCTACTATTCAAGATGATATTTTGAAAGGTTGAAAATAATTCTAAAAAAAAAAATAGAAGCCAATTGCTATTCAGGATGATATGAAAGCTGTTAGAAAGTTGTTTAAAACCTTTAGAATAAAACAACAATTTTATCTACAAAGAGGATATAAGGTATGCAAATTCTGTATCCTCGACCTTATAAATTGATTGCCAGATAATAATTCCATGTTGATTTGTAATAATTTCACAGTTTAGAAAGCACTTTTCTATATCTTATCTCATTTAGGCGTTTTTACAACTCTATGAGGAAGGTATTTATTATTATGCTGATTTTACTGATGAGGAAATTTAGATTCAGAGAAGTAAAGTGTCTCACAAGCTCATAAAATGAGTAAGTTGCGGAGCCAAGACTCACATCCAGTTTCCTCATCTCAGGTTCTGTTTTCCCGGCTCTCCAGAACTGACTAATCAGATACTTGGGGTGGGGCTGAATAGGCAGGTAGGTATAATCCAGACAGGGAGAGATGTCTGCTTTGTGACATATGACAAACAGCAGCCTGAGCTGGGAGTGACTAAGAAAACAGTCAGACCTCGAGAATCTAGACAAATACCCAAGATCTTCAAGAATCCCCAAACTTTAGACTAGTATATAATTTACTTCAAGAAAAAAAAAAAAAATCCCAATGGCAATGAGCAAAGAACAGGCAAGTCCACTGACTGATACTGGGCAGTGAGCTGGACCCCCTCACTAGCTATGTGGCTCACAGCAGAGAGACGAGCATTCCTGCTTCACCAAAACCCCATGCCACGGGTCTCCTAGAGCTCATAATTTCTGACTGTGAATTCAAAATGCCTGCTTGACTTATGAGCTAACTCTGAGTGAACTTCTTTAAAAGGCACTGACAATTTCATGGACTCATACCTATTTATAGTCTTGGAAAAATTCAACCAAAAATCAAGGTGGGATGCAGCAGAGGCCAAATTTGAGGGGATAATGGCTGAGAAACTGCCAGACTTGGTAAAAGCTACTGATCCATAGATTCAAAAGTACAAGCAAATCCCAAAGAGAATAAATATAAAGAAATCCACACCTGGACAGATTCAAACTGTGAATTAAAGAAACATGCTAAAGAAAAAAAAAAATGACTGCCATATATTTCAGGGTAGTGATCGTGGAAAGACCACTTGGAAAAATAACAGGAATTTCTGGAATTCTGACTATGTATCGTTTCTTGATTTGGGTAACTGTTCTATAAGCATTTTTCATCATCATAATTATGCCTCATGTTATTTTATGTGTTTTTTAAAGAATTTTTAGAGTAGTTTTAGGTTCACAGCAAAACTGAAAAGAAAGTACAAACATTTTCCATATACTTTCCACCCTCACATGCATAGCATCCCCCACCATCAACATCCCCGAGAGAATGGTACATTTGTCACACTTGAAAAACTTACACTGACTCATCATTAACACCAAAAGTTCATAGTTTACCTTAGGGTACAATCTCGGTGTTGCACATTCTATGGGTCTGGACCAATGCATAATGATACACAACTACTATTGTACTATCATACTAAATACTTTCACTGCCCTAAAAATTCTCTGTATTCCACCTATTTATCCCTTCCTCTCTCCTAACCCCTGGAAACCACTGTTTACTTTCTCTATAGATTTGCCTTTTCCAGAATGTTATATTTCATATGGATGGAATCACAATATGTAGCCTTCTCATATTGGCTTTTTCTGTGTAATAATATGCATTTAGGCTTCTTCCATATCATTTTATGGCTTGATAGTTTTTTAGCCCTGCATAATATTTCATTATCTGGATGTGCCACAGTTTATCTAATTACCTACTCAAGGACACTTGGTTGCTTCTAGGTTTTGACAATTATGAATAAAGGTGCTATAAACAAACAAAGTCAAGGTGGATTTGCATGAATGTGTACGGTACTTTAGATGGTAATACAAACTGTTGCTAAAAAACAGTCCTTACAAGATATGCCAGATCTCCCACCTGACAGGGAACAGAAGGCTATGTTAGTCAGTACATGAAAGTTTCTCTTCATTATATTATCCAAGACCAGCAATGATGGTCTTAATCTTGCCAACTTCCCTCTCTTTGAGCTGGGAGTTGTACCTCCAACCACATGGCTAAGGGAGGTCAGCTGTCAGAGCTGGTACGGAAGTCATCTATCTGAAAATAGGGAAGGACACATTCTGAATGCTAGGGGGTTGGAGAAAGAAAGGATGAAAAAATAGTTCATGGAATAAGAAATCAGCAAGAAGGTGGGTGGGTCAGGGCTAGAGTCTGCGATCAGGTCAGCATAGCAGCCCCCGTTCAAATCTGATGTTAGAGTGGAGAAGAGGGGGGGTGGGTAAGACAGAGTCTAGCACAAACATCAGGTCAGCCCAAGGAGAGACCCACAGGTGGGTAACACACACCAATTTTAAAGGCTCAGTTCTCTGCAAGTCATATCCAACACTGAAAGGAGTGGCTCTTCTTGAGGACAGGAATGGAGCTTCTGAAAGTAAGAGGGACCTATAAATACCAACCATTCCTGATGAACAATTGTTCCTGATGTAGATGGAGAGACTCTATTGCCTGAAAAATGCTACAAATATGACAGGAAAATACTTTATTTCTCAGAAAAAAAAAAGAAGTAATTTATTATTTGGACCCTCTCTCTGATTTCTAAGGAGACTGACCCTAAGATGAGGTCTTCCTAGTAAGAGATGATGGTTGAAGGTGAAGATGGGAGAAGCTAAGAGGAAATGCAGTTGCTTTACATGGGGGAGGGGTGTGGAAGTTCTGGGAGGCAAGAAAAGGTGGACTCAGTGAGGCTGTAGAAGCTGCAGGTTTGGGGCATCTAAGAGCAAAATGAAGCCCCTGATGACTGAAGAGGCACTGGAGGGAGCAAGTTATTTGAGATTTTTATTAAGTTTTATGGGATGGTGTTACCATCTTTTCTCTTGCCTGTGACATCTTCAGTAATGTTAACGTTATTCTCTAATGTGCCACAGAACTGGACTGACTTTTGGAGATTTGACAAAGCGAGAAGTCTTAAAAGGGAGAGAAATGGGCAATGATATAAGTTAATCCTGGAGGTAGAATCATGTTTGAAACACACAATAAAGCTCTTCTTTTTATAGGGGATGCTGATCACAGAGAGTTCTGAGCATTGTACACTCTGGGTTGTAAGTGATCTGAAAAATATTGAAGTCACTACGTCACAGGTAGCCTCAGAGTGGCAGAGGACCAACATAAAAAGGATGATCTTTTCTCCCTGAAGTCTCATTATTTTGAAATTAAATGATAACGTCATCCAAATTTAAAATAATAATTGAAAATATTTTAAAGAATTTTTAAGAATTGAATTATTTTAATGATAACTCTAAGATTGTCAAATTACCAATCTCTGTTCCAACCCCATCTTCAACTCCAAGTCTCTCAGATTTTTAGGTCAGATTAAAATCCTTGGTCTCACCCATCAGCAATTAACATCAGCAATGTTAATAAGTCAGATGGTAAGCTCTTGTGAAATATTTCATTGAACAGGCTCATCTCAGTGAGAGTTTCCACTTGTGATTGTTTTTCTTCATTCTCCTATCACTGCGTTCAATCCTGCTCTGTTAAAGCTCTCTTTCTAGTCCCCAGTGTCTTCAGAAGATTCCATTATTTTCCTTTGCTTTCATTTTCAGGATTCAGCTGAATCTCAAACTTGAAACTTCTCTTCCATTATAGCTTGGGGTGAAGAAGGCATAATCTGTTCTTTCATTTCTCCCCCACCCTGTCTCCTCAGATTGGGCGGAAATGTATTCTGGGTTTGGCATCTCTCCTCCTTCTCCCTTCCTAAGGTTTTACTCCACTAATGGTGAGGGTTGGAAGGGTAAATGGATAAGGAAGAAACACCCACCTCTTACTTAACTGCAATCTTCTCTCCATCGCAATTTTCTCTCTGTTGGGTTCTGCCACCTGCATGCCTGTCGCTGATCAGCATCAATGCCCTCTGAGTGGTCAAGCATTCGATGTTGCTCCTTCACAGGACAAGGGGAAAGTTCTTTGGAACTTCCACAAGGTCATTCATGCTGGACAGTTCTTTGAAGTGGGGTTTCTGGCTCTGGCTCGATATCCTCCAATTCCTCTCAGCTCTTAGCCCTGGCAGAGTGTCCCACAGCCTCTTGATGCCAGCTCCCATCACCTAGTGGCCCCCCCTCTTGAATGGGACACTGGTAACAGGCTTCAGTACAGTAACTTCTTTCAGAGCTCATTTGGCCTATGGGACGATCCCACATCTCTGCATCTTTCACATTCCACCTTTTTTTTTTCCTCCCTGCATCTTTGACATTCCAACCAGTGTGAGTATAGACTACCCCCAAAGCCATCTCCTCTCTTTGTCCTGTCATCACTCTGCAATAATTGTCTTCTCTATGCTCACACACAAGGGTACTTCAATAAGCACTGCCTAACCAGGCGACCTACCAGGGATAGCCTTCTTTTTTTCAGTTGCCCTCAGTCTCCACCAAGTGAATCCTTAAAGCCCTTGCTCACTTGATTTTGAAAAGGTAAGGGAAGCCAGTGTGCCTCCAAATATGTCAATGACTCTATTGCAATAGCTATTGATTCTCAAAATTTTCCATGTACTCTTCTGCATTTCTCAGAACTCCTTGCAGTTAAGCTAACCATGTGACTAATTCTGACCAATAGAAGTGGAAGTGACCTGTATTACCAGGATGATCATGGAAACACAAGATGGTAGAGCTACAAGATGGAATTAGCAGCATCTAGAAGTCCTAAAGGAGGTTTATGGTCCCAACTGTTGGTTTTCTTTTTAGAATGTGAAATTCTTAATGTCTCCTTGTCCCCAGCTTTGTTTGGAGACAGTAGAAAAGTTACAAATGTTATTGCCTTTGTCTTCTTATTTGGTGATCTGAACACAAAGCTGATGACTCAACAAGACCATGCAACCACAAAGAAAATGCTCTGTAAGGTTGTAATCAAATGCGTATGTGTTTCCTACCATGATAGCTCTCTTCAATTTAACAGCTGTCATAGACTTGGGCAATTGTAACATCTCCAGTCTGAACTGTATATCTCATAGCCATGTACTTAAATACAAAGTTAAAGTTTAACGTTTAACATTTACTAACTGAAATACATAAAGCAAGAAACACTTGGCAATGACTGCAATGTAAGTTCTGAGAGGTTCCCACATATGTAAGGGTTACTTGAGTGATAACCTCCTTTCATCAGTTCAGCTCAGCATCTGGCTGGTCAAAATAAATACATGTTTTTCACAGTACTTTACGAGGAGGTTCATGACTTTAAAATTCACTTTTATCAAAGAACTGGAGCCAGTTGGATTCCATGGTGCTTTGAGTTCTTGTGTTCCTTCCTATTTGCATTGCTTCTTTATGGTGTCAGAAAGTCACACAATGAGAGCCTACAGTTTATGCCTTGAGGAAAGGACATTTGCTGGAGTTCCTTGTGAGTGTTTTTCTTTAACTGAGGTTTCCTAGCACAAAACCATATAAAGTACAAAGGCCAACTTATAAGAATTTCACCCACAAACTATATTTAAGCACAGCATAGTTACCAAATAAAATAAGACTACAGAAACAGCTTTACTGCTTAGCGGGGGAAAAAGTATGCTTTCAGAACAGTTAACCCACAATAGCACAGCTGACAACTTCAAATAACGGCCACAACCCTGTGAGCCTGTAACTCAATTTCACATAGGCTTGGTGTAGTGTTTCATGTCATGGATAGAGTTTCTCGACTGCTTTTAATGGTGGACTTTAGAAGCCTTCTTCCTGCAATTAGTATAATGGAGGATATAAGAATGGAAATAGAAGACTTTTCCCCTGTTCATCCAGGCAATGAAAAAGTTTAAAATCATAAATAGTCCCAAGGTTAAACGGAGGTCACATAGATTATCCTCCTGACGCTATAATTGTGCTTGTGTTTTGAGAGAATTTCCTGCTTAAAAATTATTCTGGTCAGATCGCATCTTAAAACACCCATTCCATTGTCCCCTGACAAATACATGGCCCTGGAGGGAATTCTTAGCTATGCAGGAGATACTTGGCGCGGCCTGTGTAGCCTTCTAATCCCAGGGGGAGGCAGTGAGCTTTCTGAAGGCCTTGGCAGTCAGTTCTGGCTCCTTGATAACCTTCCTCTTGGCCATGCCCACTTGGCCTCCAGGGTACCAGTGCATTTGTGATTTCTTGCTGTTCCACCTAACCTTAGACTGTGAGCTCCCCACATAAGGACCTCAAGCCTTTTTGACTTTCCAAACAAAGGTTCTTGGCCTAGAGCCATCTCTCACTTAAAAATATTGAAAAAAGCGGGGAGGGTATAGTTCAATGGTAGAGTACATGCTTAATATGCACAAGGTCTTGGGTTCAATCCCCAGTACCTCCATTAAAAATAAATAAATAAATAAACCCACTACCTTCCCCCTTTAAAAAAAAAAAAAAAAAGAAAAAAATCTTGAAAAACAAGAACAAATGGTGACGATACATATTCCTTCCCTTATGGACTTTCTAGATAAGTAACTATGTGTTAAATTAATCTTAAAGTTCTGGTGCTGTCATAGATGGTATAGTTCATACTTTAGCTGCCACCAGTGAATTTAACTTCAAGAAAATTGAAAAGATTCTAGTACGCCAAAAAAACACATTTCCATGTCTTGGCCAAGGCTCAAAATTCCCATTTCATATTTTATTTTGAGATTTGTTATATGCTAATAATTAAATAATCTCAGGGAGATTATCACCTCAAACTATTATTGTTTATAAAAGTATAAATAAGTAATCTTAAAGAAAGTAGAGAGAGTTGACACATGATTTGGAAACTGGATTTCTGAGGAGAGCAATGCAATGAAAAGAGAGGAAGAGGCAGAGAATCCAAAGTCGGAGGGCCCAAAGGAAACTCATCCATGTTTTTAATGAGCAGTATTTCTGTCCCAGTAATTCCAGGGAACCTCAGCCTTCATCTAAAACACAGCACACTTTTTAACAGCTGTTTGGAAACATACTTGGGAAGAAGACTGCTTTCTGGAGCATATCTTAAAAAACCAAAATAGCCTATTATTGAATGCCTATCATGTTCTACAGGGTCTACATATATACTCTCACTATTCTCACTTAATTCTCAAACAAATCAAGAGCTCCCACTTTACAGATAAAGAATCAAAGGTTCAGAGAGATTAAACAGTAATTGGAAAAACAGAGATTCCAACCACGTCCTATACTAGACCACCTAACACCAACGCCACCAGCTTCATCGCCACCACCGCAAAGCAAATCCCCAAATGTAGCACTGCCCACGTGAATGTGAATCTGACTCTGTGGTTCTCATTCAGCTACGCACTTTACCATGTTGCTGCTGGTCCTGATTCAGTAGTGCCGTGGAACTATGTACTGCCCTGCCCGAGGACAGAACTCGTTGTCAGAAGCCACCCCAATTGAAAGCAGAATTAATATTAATATAAATAAGTATCTTTTGAAAATGTAGAAAGCCAGAGATGAGTAGCCAAAGGCTTGCACTCAGTCTGAGTTTTGGTGCTTCACACATCCATGCTTAACAATCTAAGCGGTTTGGTCTCTGCTCCCTGTCCATGCAGCCCATTCCCAGCAGCTTGGATGGCGTTGGTGGTGAGCATCCAGTCATCAGAGCTGGAAACGGACTCAGCACCCTGTGTGAGCCAAATGCTGACTTCATGCAAGGACCTTTTTTTTTTTTTTTGGTTTTGTTTGTTCCTGTAGCTGAAATGAAGCATTAAAGAGGAGAAAAATTAATGCTAACTTTCAGTTCAACAACCGTCCTTGAGCACCTCTTATTGCAAAAGCCTCCATGCACACTAGGCACTGAGGGACAAAGAGATTTCAACATGTGCCCTCAAGGAACTTATCTAATTGTTGGCACAAATATTTAAAGGAAAATGGGCCGCAATGACCTTTCAGGATAAGACTGTGGAGCATTCCACTTCCTGAGGGAAAGAGAAAACTCTTCTCTGTATTGACATAACATCTTGGTCTTCTCTTGCACCGCATACTTTTTTTTTTATTTCACAAAATTGATGGCCTGCTGCACAGAGTTCCTACGAGAGCTGAGAGGTTTCCATCAGTCACTGGCTGAGAGAATTACTGCTAAATCTCTCCTTAGATGCTGTTTCCTGATGTCTCTGCACCCTTTGCTTGAACACAATGTAAGCACATGTGTAATTTTCAGATTAACTTAATACCTACATTATATGCAAGTATATGCATGACTGGGACATTGTACTGTACACGAGAAATTGACATATTGTAACTGATGGTACTTCAGTAAAAAATAAATTAATAATAATAATAATAATAATAATAATAATAATAATAATAATAATACCTACATTCCATATTTCCGCCTTATCAGGGCCCCTCTTAGTCTCTACATCTGTCCACTTATCCCACTCAGAGTACAATCCTGTCCATCACTGAGTCCGATTAGTGTGACACAGAGTGACGTTTTCCTTTTCACCCTGGTGAGCAACCTGTTCTCATCAGCACCAATTAAATTAGAACATCCCCCAAAAAGTATATTTAAACGTTGCTCTGAGAACAAAAGTGCAAAGGCAGTGTAATCCATCAGTTTACCAAGCAATCTTTCTGTTGAGTTTGCTTAATGAAGAAATTGCCGCTAACTCATAAATGAACCATTAGCAAAAAAAAGAAGAAGAAGAAGAAGAAGCTACCAATTAAGATATAATCTCCTAATCTGCTCATCTCTTTTTTGACCACAGAGTGAAAAGGTCAATAAATCTGTTGATTGATCCACCATAAAGATAGAAGGAAAGCATTGGGGGCCTATTATCAGATCATTCAGACTCCCGAAGAAAAAGAAAAACCACTCCTGTCTCAATTACCTCCAAACTTTGCACCAAAAATCTTGCTCTGGGGTTGATGTCTTTGGTTTGTTGCCTTGACCTCTCACTTATTTTATGAACAGACGTAACTTTAGCGCTTAGAGACCATTTAGCCCAATTCCCTCACTTTACAAAAGAACAGGAACCCCAGGGAATTTAAGGGAGCCCCCCCCAGGGGGCAGAGCTGGGCTGAGAGCTACGCGTCCTAACTTCAGCGGCTCCCAGGATTTCAGCTCCTTCAGCTCACTTACAAAAAAAGAGGTGAGGGGAGAGGGTCACCCCTGCTGCACAGGGGGAAGGAGCGATGCTGAAGTTAGCACTACCCACCCAAGGCGCTGGAGTATTGTTCCCGAGGAGCTTGACGACGTCGGTGTGGACCAGGGGTCTTCCTAAAGGAAGCCGATGGTGTTGTCCAAACCAGGTGGGCGTGAGGGAGGCAGGGATGTGGGGGAAGAAGAAGAGGAGACCCTAGATCAGGACTGCTGCAAAATGACTGACATCCAGCATGGGATGATGTGACATCAAAGTTCCTCTCTTTTGAGTCCCCTGGAAAAAATTTTTTTAAGTTTTCCAGCTCATGTATTTGTTTTTCTGGCGCCCTTTGTTTTCTGGGTGATAATTCTTTTCTTTTTCCTTCCCTGCATTTAAAAAGGGAAAGGAAGGGGTGCATGGAAGCCAGGTTCTAACAGCCTCTGCCTTCACACGGCGCAGCCAGCTTGCTGCGCTGCAGCCTGTCTTCGAGCGCCCCCTGCCGTTCCCATCGTGGCTCTTCGTCTTACACAACCCTTCTAGGTCTTAAACCCCAGCTCCTGAAATAGGTCACTGCTCTGTGCGTTGAGTTCTGCTAATAACAGAAAGTTACACCAATATCTCTGCAGACACTGTGCTTCTGTATACTCAGTAGGAAAGGCTTAGAAAATAGCAAAATTAAGTTGATAAAAATTGTTTCCTGCAGGAGTACCTCCTAATTCAAGTGGAATGTCGCTCACCAGTGGGCTTAAATAAACCCTTAAAACATCCACTTTATCATGAAAATGGCACTGTTTATTCCACTGGTAATATCTTGTGTCGAAATCTGAACAGTATTTCTTCTCTAATGGGAGTGAGACAGAAGGCCCTGCCAATCAAACAGGAAAGAGAAGCCCGCATCAGACAGCAGGCCTCTGTTTTCAGGGATAAAAACCCATATTCATTCGCACAGGACCACTGCAGCTGTAAAAAAAACAATGTCAAAAGGAAAAGAAGTTAGAGTTGCAGAAGAAGGTTCTCCGGGTGCTTTTTTTGTTTCATCTCTTTTCTCTCTCACTTTCTTCCCTTAAAAAAAAAAAAAAAAAAAAACAGCTGGCATAATTTCTTGTTTGCTTAAAGGCTAATGTATATTTAAAAAAGCATCCAAGCCATGGATTGCTTTGAATTTAGTAGCTCTTAGATATACAATAGGACTACTGTGTTTCAAAGGATTTGGCCACCCATCGTGACCCACTATTCAGTCTGTCATCCATGAATCTAAACACAGTCTCTCTCAGATCCAGATGCCCAACAACCTTTTGCATTTTTTGATACCACCTTCTGGTTACTGTAACTAAGAGGGAAAATGCTGCTGAGAGATATTCCAGAGTGTCTCCCAAAGGGTTTTTAAACAAGTTCCCAGCTCTTTGCCTGGGAACCCCTCTTCCCCCACAAAAAAACAGTCTTTCTTTTCCCTTGTCAAGTATCCATTTTTGTATCAGGCAGATACAGATTATTGCTAAAAGCTGATACAGTGATAATGGAGCTGCCCACAGTAGGAAAGGCTTTCCTTTGAAGTGAAATCTGACAAAGATTTGGCTTGACTATGTAACTCTGTTTTAGAGCAATTTCTGATCAACAGAAATAAAATTTCTTCTAATACTGTAATAAATAAACAATATCCATAGAACTTTAGAAGTATGAGAATTTAAAAAAAAGAAAAGTAAAAAGAAAGATGACCCCTGAATTTCTATGCCAATTAGCCAGTTTCCAGTTACATCATTTGTTCCTTCCCCTCGCCTCACCAAAAAATACCTGTCACCAGCAACATTTCCCAAAGAATTCCCTTCCTTTCCCCCATTGGATCAGGTGACTCATGGAATTCACCAGTTACCATAAAACTTCATTCCACCATAAAGCAATGTGGAGCCACATTTCACGTGGAACTTTCTTCCTTCTCAATGTCACTCACAAAACTCTCTCGATCTAACACAATGCAACAAGAAAATCACTGATTCTGCCTGAAATTCATTTATTTGTAATATAGGACCATTGCCTCCTCTACTATATTCCTAATTGTATTGGAGCTGACAAAAAGGGACCACAAGAGCATTTCTGTGTTCCCCATGACCCCTTCTCATCCTATGAAGCACAAAGAGTTTTGTGGCATTACCTAATTACACCTCAAACACCCAAATATCCAAATCTAAAATATCTAAAATATCCAAAACATCTAAAAACCTCAAACAGGTGAGAGCCTACTTTATTTGTTATCTATCCACAAGAGGAAGAGGGAGAGACCTCACGTCCTTATTTTAACTCGTTACTAAGTCCAACATCCCCTACTACCAAAGTCTAAGCTGAATTCTTCCTAAGAATTCCTCCTAATCAGCTCGGCACTGGTTGTTGGAACAGAATTTGACATCATGAGTAACTAACCCAGTGATGACTGTTTCTATTTATCACTACCAGGACTATTTGCAAAATTCAACTTCTAATCAATCCCGCATTTTCATCCAAATGATACCAGAAAACATTCTGACCCACTTATTCACCAAAATTCTCTAATTTTGGCCAGGTGCTCTCCGGAATTACTCTTCTTTCTCTAACTTTATCACCCACAGCTTTCCTTCAACCACCCAACCTTTTAACCACCTCCAATGACATGGGAAAACTAATGCTCCAAACATACCACAATGATCCATAACTCTGTCTTTACACATGCTGTTGTTTTTTCTGCCTGTTGAACTCCTATGCATCCTTCAAAACCTAAAATTCATACCATCTGAAGCTATTGTGAAGGCTTTCTTGACTTCACCCCTGAACAAATGTTCATCCTACCTCCACAGTGTTGTTTCTGCATCCAGCATACCAGCGCTCCTCCAAGCATGAACATCCTGCATAAGAATTACCCAGAGTGCTTATTAAAATTACAGAATCCCAAGCTCCATCCAGTTCTGCTAAATCAGAAACTCTGAGGTGGAGGCTCTAGAATCTGCATTTACTAAGCTCCGCACTGTTTCCCCAGTGATTCTGCTGCAAACACAAACATTTATTTTATTGCTCACAGTATTCTGAGTAGCAGCTAACATTTATTAAGCTCCCGTGTTGTGCCAGCCACCATTCTGAGAGCTTCACACGTGTGTTAACTATTTCATTATCACAATATTAACTCAATTGAATATCACGATTATCTTTATAAGAAGGTACAGTCTTTACCTCCATTTCTGTGTTGATTAACTTCTCTGAGATAAAGGAAAATTAGGAAACTTTCCCAAGAGCACATAGAAAGATTCAAAATCGTATACTCCTCATCCAGGGCATGTTACTAAATCACTGGGCTTTGCAGTCTGAAAAGAATTGTCTTCTGTCTCCTCTACTAGGCTATGAATACTCCCAGAGCAGAAATTATATTTTTTTATCTTGGTAACAGATCTATCTAGTGCATTATATAACCAATACATTTATTGAATTGTTTAAAATGCAGAATAAACCAAGATACTAGGTTTTTGTCTATGGATGATAATATCAGTGAAGTGGGAAAATCCTCATGAACCACAACAAACAAATAAGTAAATGTGCCAGTGCCTTGGTGAAACACCAAAGAGATTATGTCTGGTTTTCATTTAAAAATCATAAGTAGTATAAGAAATACAAATAAATTAATTCACACCAGGAACCAAATCCTCCCCAGTATCACCCTGTAAACTTTAAAAGTAAGATGCAGCCATTATGAAAAACAGTATGGAGATTCCTCAAAAAACTAAAAGACTTACCATATGATCCAGCAATCCCACTGCTGGGAATATATATATGGAGGGAACTCTAATTTGAAAAGATACATGCACCCCAATGTTCACAGCAGCACTATATACAATAACCAAGACATGGAAACAATCTAAGTGTCCATCAATGGATGACTGGATAAAGAAGCTGTGGTATATTTATGCAATGGAATATAACTCAGCAATAAAAAAGGATAAAACAATGCCATGTGCAGCAACATGGATGGACCTAGAGATCATCATTCTATGTGAAGTAAGCCAGAAAGAGAAAGAAAAATACCATATATCACTCATATGTGAAGTCTGAAAAAACAAAACAAAACAACAGGACACTGTGAACTCATCTACAAAACAGAAACAGACCTGCAGACATAGTAAATAATCTCATGGATACCGGGGAAAGAGGGTGGGAAGGGATAAATTTGGGAGTTTGAGATTTGCAAATGTTAGCAGGTATATATAAAAAGAGATCTAAAAAATGTTTCTTCTGTATAGCACAGGGAACTATATTGAATATCTTGTAATAACCTTTAATGAAAAAGAATATGAAAATGTATGTATATATATACACACACACACACGATTGGGACATTGCACTGTGTAACTGACTACACTTCAAAAAAAGACCAAAACAAAAACAAACAAACAAAAATCTTCAATACTGCAGAAAACAGACCTGGGGACAATGAAGTGATCCCCAGGGAGTTACTAGCAACTCCTCGAATCATATTTTCAGGTCTCTTCATCTTAGTGTAACTATTACCAAACCAAACTTGGGACTGAGCAGCTGCAGGAAAGATAGATGGTTAGGGCAAACTGGGCACAGGCTGGAAATGAAATAATAGAAAAACATCACCCTGCCAATGCCTGCAAAGTTCTAATTTGATGCATTAAGTATTCAAGTAATAAATTATAAGATATTCAAATTGAAAAAAAAAAAAAAACAAACTTGGGTCCACTTGTCCATGCACAGTACAACCAGTCTGGGGTTCAGTAACATAATGTCAAACACTAAAAAAATATGTAAGTTTTTGAGGCTGCTTCATTTGGAGGAAAGGCATCGAATTGCACTCTTCCTTATCAAACACTGAGAAACTTCAGCTGAACAGCTTGAATAAGTAAATTTTTCAAAATCTTTCAAGAAAAATTCAGCTCCATCAGGGTGGTAACACCTTTCAAGTTTGGCTCTGCTCCCTGAAAGGCACATCCTCTGCTTTCCTGCCTTTCCCTGACCGGGGTATTGACATGTAGGCCCAAGTGCACCAGAAAAGCTACGGGCGTTATCAGCTACTTCCTCAGAAGGGAAAAAAAAAAAAGAAAAAAAAAAAGGCCTGGACTCTGAACTATTAAAAACATAGAAAACAGACTTTGGGTTACCAAAGAGGAAAGGGGCTGGGGGCTAGGGATAAATTAGGAGCTTGGGATTAACAGATACACACTATTATATATAAAAGAGATAAACAACAAGGACCTACTGTACAGCACAGGGAACTATATTCAATTTCTGGTAATAACATATAATGGAAAAGAATCTGAAAAAATATGTATGTGTGTATATATATATATATATATTCATTTTGCTGTACACCTGAAATTAACATTGTAAATCAACTACATTTTAATAAAAAACAAAATTTTTAAAAAGGAAAAACTAAATAAATAAACAACAAGGTCCTACTGTATGGCACAGGTAACCAATTTCAATATCTTGTAATGAACCATAAAGGAAAAGAATATGAAATATATATATATATGTGTGTGTGTGTGTATATATATATTCTTTTAGTGTAGCTGTACTTCCTGGTGTACAGCAAAGTGACTCAGTTACATACACACACACATGCACACACACACACACACACATATAATATTGTAAATCAGCTATACTTCAATTAAAAAATGAATTTAATACTGTAGTGTGAAATAACTCTACTTTAAATTAAAAAATAATTTAAAAAGCTGGCATGTTTCTACACAAGTGATATCAGAATTTACATGCTGGGTCTCTACTTAGCCTGAAAATCCAATGAAAACTGAAAAAGTAATAAACCTTTCAGCCAGATAGTTCACACTATATAGCATCATATACACAGATCACAACCAAGATGGCTTTTCATCTTTTATCCAGATGTTTTGCTGCCAGGTGCACATACAGATATACACAAATAGCCGTAAGTTTCTACATTTCTAGTCTGCTGCTCAACCTCTCACATCTTTCAAGTTTGGCTATCGGCCAGGATCACAGGTACCTATACCTACAGGTCCACAAGCCCCACACACAGTGCTGAACCTGATATGATTGCAGATGATTCCAAGTGGGTCTCACACCTGAGTCAATCTGAAAACCCTGTCAAAAGAAACTCCTGGGCCTCAGAAATAAACTCCCTTTTTGCTTCCAGACTTGCTGAGGAAATATTTCCCTCTTTAAAAAAAAATGTGTATACAATACTCTGCAAGAACATGTGTCATCTAAACTGTTCAAGTGTAAAGGATAGTCTGCTGGTGGTGACTTCAAAGTTCAGAGCAAACCGTCAGAACCAATATAATATTTAAGGAAAGGTTGTTACCAGACACGAGTGCAGCTGCCTGGTGCATGGACTCACTCTATTACAGACAGCTTGCTTTATATGCTTCCAACCCCAAGATGCTCTGGCATTTTGGTCCTGTGGGACTAAGATCAAATTTCCAACAGGGTGGGAAGTGGCTCTGCATGTGCAGAGAAGCAGAAGCCAGCCTGCCTGTTAACTTTTCCTGGTGGAGCACTGAGCTCCCTTTCATTTCCGAGACTAGTTATGGAAATGATGACGAGGGTCGTAGCCATTGTCAACTCCTCCAGGACTAGCAACAGCATGTAGCGGTCTCACCACCAACAGGAAGATTTTATATGATTTCTGTTTCCTTTTGTGATTTGCCTACATATTCTTCTGCCAAGGAATGCAACAGCTTTATAAACAGTGACATAAAGCCATAGCTGGACTTCCCAATTGAAGCCAGAAGTGGTTTGGTTTGGACTTGTGAAGGGGAAGCCTTCTGTGTTCAGTGGGATCAGTTCGCTCAACCCTCCATTGAAGGAAGCCTTCTCCCCGACTTTCAGAACCGCAAAA
Organism: Camelus bactrianus; assembly: GCF_048773025.1. Classification (NCBI taxonomy): domain Eukaryota; kingdom Metazoa; phylum Chordata; class Mammalia; order Artiodactyla; family Camelidae; genus Camelus; species Camelus bactrianus. The sequence goes on from NC_133561.1 coordinate 12,910,978, forward strand.
CATGAAACCATTCATCTCTCACTTTAGAACCTTGCCTGAGCCACTCAACACCCCTAACTGAGGCATGCATCTCCCCACCCAGAGAAGCGAGTTTCTCTGAGCCAAGCACATTTCTATAAATGCTCCACGTGGGGAGGAACAAAACCAGTAAGTCAGAAAGCTGACTCAGAAATGATTCGAAGCGTTTCCTTTCCTCCCCCAGTAGTGATTTACCAATGTGATGGCCATGCAAGGCCTGGCCGACTGTCAGACAAGGACAAAGTATTTGGCTACCAAGATCATCAGCTGCAAGGTCTATCACTTTGAAAGCCTGGGATCCACCATCCACTATAGTCTGGACAACAGCCAATGGAACTCAGGACTTTGGGCTCCTGCAGACTAAGCCAGTCCATCAGCAAATACTTATTGATCACTTATGCCTGGCCCCAAAAGCACCAAATTTTTCACTTGAAGGAGCCACCACTGAAAATAACCTTTGCATTGAGAAGAGTGCAGCATGCAAAGCCCTGTCATGCTCTTCCAGTCCTGACAACAGCTTCACCAGGTAGCCACAGCTCCTGTCCTTATTGACGGATGAGAAGACTGCGTCAGAGCAACAGAGGAGGTAAACTCTGGACCCAAATCACAAAGCTGGTAAGTTCAGAGCCACACTTAGACCTGCTGTCTTTCCACTACCCCTCAACTGTGACCATTAACAAGGAACCAGTCCTTGGGAGAACCCTATGCCCCTGAGAGTGCTACAGAGTTCCTCAGGCATCATACCCCCAGGGGCTTACAGGAGGGAGACGTCGCTGCAGTCGCCTCCTTATCCAAAGTCAGCCGGACCTCCTTGCTACCGCTGCTTCAGAATCTGCCATCAGGTAGATCATTCTTGGTCTCATGTGTCTAGCCCTCCTCATCAGGAAAATGGGGAGGTGAGAAAAGACTTGTGTTCATGGCAGAGTGTTTAGTACATTCACTCCGGAATCAAACAGACCAGCTTGGAATGATACCTCTGCACATCTTTGCTGTATGACTTTGGGAAATTTCATCTTTTGGGGTTATTTTCACTTTGTTTTGTTTTTTAATTACTTTAGCTTCAGTGTTCTCACCCGTGAAACAGAAATAACTAAAGGGCCTGCTTCAAAAGGTCATTATAAGAATTAAATTGTACTGAAAGCAAAGCCACGTATTGCCTGGCATATGTAAGCACTCAATAATCACTATTAATATTGTTATTGTTATTAATTTTATATTTATAAAATACTTATAGACTAATTTTTTTCTTTTTTCCCCAGTTTTGTTGAGATAGTATTGATATAGAACATATGTAAATCTAAATTGTACATGAGGATTTGATACAGATATATATATTGGGAAACCATTACCACAATAAGGTTGACAGATCACATCCCCTCACGTAATTACCTTTTCCTTCAGTGGAGGGCAGGGGTGACAGCATTGAAGATCTACTCTCTTAATGACTTTCAAGTATATAATACAGGACTGTTTGTTGTAGTCCCTGTGCTGCACCCAGATCAACAGAACTCATTCTTTTTTTTTTAAATTGAAGTGTAGTTGATTTACAATGTTGTGTTAGTTTCAGATTCTAACCCTGGGCTCTGTTTCCTGGACTTAGGTCATGCTGATTCTGCACTTTTTGTAAAAGGATGTTGCCTATAGCCTGAAATATGCAGGATAGTCCATTCTCAAGGCTCTGACCTTTAAGGGTTTAACAGTTTTCCATTCATATAGAGATAAAAGTTTCAGAACAGAGAATAAGATGTCTTATTGGAGGTTTACAGGAACATTATGACCTGGGCTGCATAGACAGCTGCAAGAACAAAGGATTCAGACACCAAGAAGTTTGTACCAACCAACCAAACGCCTTCCCCTTTTAAGTATAAAAGGAGCCTGAATTCTGACTTGGGTAAGATGGTTCTCTAGGACATTAGTCCCCCATCTTCTCAGTTTGGTGGCCTTTTGAATAAAGTCATTCTTCCTTGCCCCAGCAACTTCTCCTCAATTTATTGCCCTGTCATGCAGCGAGCAGGACTTGGTAATAGAATGTTAAAGGAGGAGGCAGAGGGCATGTATACATAGAGTGATGTCAGGAAAGATTTCTCTTTATTGAAATGAAATCTATAGATAGGTATTTAAATTGAGGCATAAAGAAGGAGCCAACCAGTTATTTTGCAATATAGACAAATAAAAAATCCCTACGCGGTACACCTGAAACTAATATAATGTTATATGCCAACTATATCTCAATTTAAAAAAATTTAAAGAAGGAACCAGCCCTACAAAGGACAGATTGGGGAGCAGGTGAAATGGCAGCAAAACTCCCAAGGCAAAAAATGGCTTGGATTCTAGGACTCAAAAGAGACTAACCCTGTGAAAGCTTGAGATGGAGAGCCAGGCAGAGAGCACACATCACCCTGTAGATCCTGGAATGAGCTTGGATTTTACCGAAGGACTTGACCAGAAAAGCTTTCCAGATCCCTTACATGTGTTGGATTCTTTAATATATATTTTTATTTCAAGGAAATGTAGATTCACTTTTAATTTAGGACAGAATCTTAGCTCTCTTCACTCTTGGCCAGCACCTCCCCACGCCTCTGTAATTCCAGACTCTTGGCCCTGCCCAGCACTTGGTTCTCAGTCCTGGTGCTGGCACTGCTGGTTGTGTGACCTCGAGCAAGTCCCGTCTACAAAGGAGGTGGTATCACATGATCTCAAAGATCCTTTTTGCTCTAAATTAATCTGATCAAACAGGAGGGGAAAAATGGTCTTACTCTCTCCAGACTTAGTGCTTACCTTTCCTGTTGTAGACAGAGTTTGGGATGTGGGTTAGGAGCCTGAACTGTGGTGTTAAAATCTAGACTCTAGTCATGACTCTATATGCTAACTCTTCTACCTTGAGCAGGTGACTTTATCTCCCTGAACCTCCTTCTCTCTTTCCTCATCTGTAAAATATAGATAATAGCAATACCAACTTCATCGTGTTCTTAGGAAGAACCAGGGGCATAATTATCATGATGCCATCAACACGTACAGAGCTCCCCATAACTTGGACTGGGGGGAAATAATGGGCGTAAGACTTGAGGCGCAAACCCAAGCAAGTCTTTGGAACTGGCTCTCATGAATCAGCATCTATTTTGCCAAAATTAAGGGTGAACCAACATGAAGTAAGGCTGGATCTGTTTGGAACCCAGAGGTAAAGTCTGGTCTGGAAACTTGAGGCCGTTGAAAGGTTTTCAGCTGAAAAGGTATTTGCTCACTTGATGTGAAACACATGGTCCATTGGGAACCTCAAAAAAAAAACAAAAAAAACCACCAGCCATCCACAGTTCCCATCTCATGTGTGTAAGGAATGAGAGCGGGTGATTGGACAAAGCTTTATTCTATTAGATAGAGTCACTTCCAGCAAAAAGAAAAAAAAAATGGAGAAGAAAAAAACAATTAAACTTCTAACATGAGCTAAATCAAATAAGCCCACCAACCTCTTAGTAAAATATACAGGCGTTAAGCCAGGCTGTCCTGACACGTGTTTAAAGACTACCCGACTTTCAGAGGAATTGAATAAATACACTTCAGGTCGTGTGGCTCTTGGGAAATTTTCATAAGAGTAAATGCCATTTGATGGCATCGTGTTCCTCCTCCTGTTCATAAAAATCATAGAATCACAAGGTTGGGAGAGAAATAAGAGGTCATCACGCCCCAACCCGATTTCTAACACATTCGGGTCAGAAGTAAAATGATTCTGAGCAAAATGATCTCCAAGTTCAAGTTCTGACTCAACCACATAACCAAGTAAGAAGAAATCTGGAGTGGAAATGGAGACCAGAGAGCGAGAGAGGAGGCCCAGTGTGGGCGACTTCTTATTTTCTCAGCGCTGAACAGCTTAGCTTCCTTGTATGTGATTCTGAGAATATTCTGCCTTTGTGTTTCCCGGTCAAACACATTTTTTGAAATCAGCATGTTTCCTGAACTTGGCTCCTTTCAGTTATTAGCCATTTGGAAAGTGAAGAGGGAATGTGGATGGGACAGAAGGATGTAGGGCCAGCAAGTTTTCAAATCCAGCTCCATTTCTGACTCCACAATAGAGAAGTACAAACAGGCATTGTCCAAAAAATTAGTGAATAGGATATGGGGCACAGGGCCCAACTTTCATAACAAAAATTACTCTAAATCCTCTAGACTAACTATCTGTGATGAGTGGGTTATCTATTTGTATGTAGCCTACAGTTTGTATGTTGGAAAGAAGGAGGAACTGAAGGAAGGAAGGTGGGAAGGGGAGGAGAAGAGAGATGGAGGCAAACAGGAAAATGTGCAGAAATACACTAAAATCTGAATTAAACAGTACAACCATTTATTGAAGGCAAGGCCCTGTACTCTATGCTTTAAATATCTCATATTTGTCCTGAAAAAATGGTGGGTTAGTTTTCCCATTTTACACAAAACCCAAAAAATTGACAGTTCTTTAATTACCTCTGAAGGTTCCAGTCACTTTTTTTCTCTTCTCTTTCTGTAATGTGGAAAGATTGCTTTGGAAGTTAAAAACAAACATTTACTGCTTATGGCTGTCCTGTGGATGTAAAAGCAATGAACGGGACAGCTGACCACCAGAGACTGAGGACTCAGAGGATCCTAAGGAAAATGCAGAATGGGGATGGGATCACACAAGAGACTCAAAGAGTCCAACAGATGTTGCCAGTCTGGCAGAACCCCTATCCTCACCCTACCCACCCCCTCTGCACACAGAACTGAAGCTAAGGATAGTTAAAACCTACATGAAACTTTCTCTCACTCAACCCACTCTTAGATGGAGTATTTTAACTAAGTCAACTTGTCACTGCCCAATGCTCATGGAGAGCTTTCCTTTGTGATATAAATAACATTTAAACATACACAGGTTTCCCTTTTCCAAAAAAAAAAAAAAATGTCTTATACTTTGGGGTTGCAATGGTGGAAGTATTTAAGAGAACAAGCTTATAACAAAGAGAAGTAACAGAACAATCTTCTCTAATTGGGAGGGAAGTTCCTCATTTTTCCATAACGGCATCTACATTACATGTCCAGATGCGCTGCCAGATTGTTAACTCTACACCCCAAAGCATCTGATTTTGGCAAGCTTAGATCAGGACACACAACTGAAGCCAAATCTGCAGAGGAGCCACGTGAATAAAGACCAAGTTTCAATTAGCAGGTCAAGAAACAAACTAATCAATTAGCAGCCTGGCTTTCTCCAACTCACCAAATTAAGATGCCTTTAAAAAGCATAATTGATCTTTTGTAAATGAACTTTCCCCTGTGGTCCCTCCTCTGGGAGGTGAGATGTTATAAGAAAATAATTGTATGAATCATCTATATTTCTGGAAAATACTGAGCGCCTCCAGGTGTGACACAGATGGTGGACAATAAAAGGGGGAAAAACAATTTTTCATGAACAAGGCATACGCATCCATGCACTTGCATAAACAGCAAATCCTACTTACTTCCTGGCAAGACTCCCCACCTCTCCACCAGGGCCATCAGCAATACCTATGTCCCCATGCCACAAACTAGGAAAATTGTCTAAAGGGAGAGAGAAATCTAACAAATGCAGAAAGTGTCCCCAAAGGGCTCTGGAGTCAGACTGCCAGGATTCAAATTCCAATGCCATCATTTATGGGCTTCATGATATTGGATAAGCAGTTAAACCTCTACAAGGCACAGCTTATTCACCTATAAAATGGGAATAATACAGTACCTCCATCTAGGAATTGTTGTGAAGATTGAGTTACTGCTGGAAAAGTAACTAGTATGGTTTTATAATGGCTATAAATGGAAGATATCCTTTAAAAATTGTGACTCACTATATTGTACATCTGTAACTATATAATATTGTGCATCAACTATACTTCAACTAAATGAATAAATAAATAAAAAATTTTTAAATGTAACTAGTATGGTATCTGATATCATACATGTAGTTAGGACATACTTGTTAACCTGCACTATTCCTACAAAAGAAGACGTAGACGAAGAAGACGATGACTACGAAAAAGAGGAGGGGGAGGAAGAAGGAGGAGGGGAGACAGAGGGAGAAAAAGTAGGGAGAGACAGGGAGAGGGAGAAGAAGAGGAAGGGAAGGAGAGATGGAGAGGAGAGGAGAGGGGAGGGGAGGGGAGAGAAGGGGAGGGAAGAGGAGAGGCGAGGAGACAGGAGGGGAGCAGAAGTTTAGTTTATCCTCTTTATACTTCTGTGATGATAGAAGAAAATTTAGCTGAAGATTCTTCAGAGGATGTCACAGCCAGGAAAAGTGAGGTGCTCTTTAGAAGAGGGAAGCCAAGAAGAAAGCAAGCGGCACTGCACTCCTTGTATGTTGACAAGGTACCAAGGATTGTACACACATCGTCTCACTTTCCAAAGAAGCGCACACTCAGGAACTTCAGTGACCTGTCCCATGTCACATTGTCGGCTAAGCAGTGGAATTGAGATTCAGCCTCAAGTCTATTTGTCTCTCAAATTCACTTTCTTTCTATGTCACTACTCTAAAACATTCACCCAGAACCAAGGAGGCAAATTTGATCTAAAATTTATTCACATGGTTTTGTTCTGGGTGGGCTATCCTGCTAAACAACACCGGTAAAGAAACACTTAAGTTGTAATGTTATTTCCAATTAGTGTTGCACAATCCTGACTTTCAAACTCAGACTCTGATTGACATACAAAGGAGTTGTGGATTTGGATGTTGTTGGTGGTGGTGGCGCTGGTGGTGCTGGTGGTGATGATGATGGTGGCTTTTTAATGTCAGACTCTGGTGTAAAGGAATTAAGCTTCTTGGGAAACTTCTGAATAAAATTAAGTTTAAAATAAGAGCTGTCTTTCCAGATACCTCAAACTTCACAGGTTTCAAATTAGTCTAGGCGTTCGGTGACCTGTAGGCAGAAGTCTGGAATATTTGGAAGGCTAATTTTTGTTGATCTGATTAGGAAGGATGTGAGAAAGACCATGGACGAGATGTTGACTGCACATAAGGCCATCAGTGGATTCCTTCCCTGCCTCTCTTGCCCAGATTATTAAAAACCCTCTGTGCTGGCCTCCCCACTCCTGCTTGCCCACTTCTAATCTGTCCCCTGCAGAGTAGTCAAAGCACTATTCATAGGCATCAGATTATGTCACACACTTGCTCAAAATTTGTTGGTGTCTTCACACTGCCCTTAGAATATAAGCTCAGAATTTTTACGGTGGCCTTCAAGGCATCATATGGTTGGCCCCAGGCTTGTCTTGGGCCACACTGGTTACCCAGGTCTTCTAAACCAGGACCTAATTTGGTTTTCCTGACCAACTCTCATCAAATCTTGCCTCAGAACCTTTGATTATTGTGCTCTTTCTATCTAGAGCGATCTTTGTGACACCCTCTCATACTCCCACTCCACCAGCACACACAAGCGTGCACACACACATACACACACAGAGCACCATTCCTTCTGCCACCTCCTTCTCATAATTTAGGTCCTTGGAGAAGCTTTTCCAGACCCACTGTCTGAAATATGGCTGGGTCCACACATGCCTCCATTCCAAGTCCCTGCTTCTTCTTGATCTCAGTCCTTTGTTTTTGTTTCTCACAGTACTCATCCCAAGTGCAGTCTCCACCGGCTCCTCAGTGCTGGCGCAATACTGGTTATGTGGACAGCCCCCAGTAAAACTTTGTTGGGCATGTGGGCAAATACACAAAGATATATGTGGCATATTATCTTCATTTTGCTTTTCTTCAAATCTCTTATCACTCTCTAAAGTTATACCATTGGTTTCTTGGCTTACTTTTTTATTGTCATCAGCAAACTCCATGAGAACGAATACTTTGCCATGTTCACCATTTTATCCCCAGTGATCCCACATTTTATCTAAAACTGTGCCTGGCACAAAATAGACACACAGTATTTGATGAATGAGTTAATAAAGAATGAATACTTGAACCCTTAGTATCAAATGCATGCCTAGATCAGAATAAATGCTTAATAAATGGAAATACACTGACTTTTTCTTATAAGTTAGTAACAATTCAATTTTGACCCATACGGCAGCTACAGTTAATTTTTCATACAGTCAAAAGCAATGATAGACTAAATTTTATCAATAGTTCCCTTTTAAGAGCAGGGAATTATATTCTGTATCACCAAACCTTTACAGTGGTCATCAGCTGCAAGTCCTTAATTGGAACATCATCGCCTAGTATGTGCTTTTGGCTCACCTTGGACTTAATGGTCAAGGTCAATGACGATCAATCTTGGGACATGTTCTGTTGAGAGAGAGAAGTCATGTGTCCTTCAAACAGCTGTTCTCATGACCAAATCCCCCTTCAACTCTTTCAAGTATTGCCTGTAACACTCACAAAAGAAAACAAATCTCTCTTGACACAACATTTTGACCAAGGTCAATCTGGTTATTCATGTTATTCCAATTTTTTTCTTTTTTTTGGTAGAAAAGATAAACATGGTCTCTGAAAAAAAAAAAAAAAACACAATCAAAAAAAGCACAACCCAGGCCCTTCCAAGGCCCAGCCCTGGTTTCCAGATGCTCTCCTTTCTCAGCTTGGTTTAATTAAAGCTCCATATGTCAGCAACCCATCAGCCTCAGGTGTGATTCAGATTGCCCCAGAGCATCAGAAAGCCTGCCAAACTACCCAGGCATGAGAGTACACTTGAGAAATGTACTCCCTAGAACAAAGCCCGTCATTACATGGGGAAGGCTTGTTGGGAGGAGAAGGAAAGTGATTATCTCCCTCCCTGTTTTGGACTTAGAAACATAACAAAGAGAACTTGGTTCAAATTCAGTCCATGTCTTAGATCAGTAACAATGCTCTTGAGGGAGGCATGAAATTTCTGAAGTCTAACTCCTCGTTGGACTTGGCTACCTCTCAAACTATGGTCATGGTATGCAAAAGATGCTGAGAACTCTAGTGTGTCTGTACCCTCACACAGTAGAAAACTCCCAGCATGCTTGTTTATTCTTCTTCTTTTTCCCCTTAGTGTGTCAGATCTGAACTTTTTACAGTGCCTCTGGGTCTGTAGTTTGACAAAAAAAAAATGCAATTAGCTAACAGAGTGTGCTGGCTGCGGTAGCCAAAAATTGAAAGATAACTCCTAACATGATCCAGTCATAGATGAAAACCAAACTCCTGTGGGAGAAGGGGAAGGAATTCTCTTTGAATAAACAGGGTCCTTGCTCAAGACCTGAAGCCCAGAGAGCGCAAGCCCTCTAAAGACAGTGAGGAAGCCTGGAAATGCTCCCCCAGGTCCACAGGATGGAACACTGGGCTCCCGGTTACATGAATGGAAAGCTTGGCCAAACTCTTAAGAACTTTACTTGGTGCAGCTAAAACAATTGTAGAACAAAAGTGGTACCTACACAAAACCAATTCATTCATATAATTCTGGAAATCACCAAGTATCTTTTCTCCACCACATTTCCAAGAGCTGTAACCATAAGTTTTGGGTATTGTGTGAACACAAGAGTAGCTCATTAACATTTATTGGATCTATGAACTTCCAGAATGGTAGATTTGAGTGGCTCATGCACTGGACTGAGTGAATTGACTGGTCGTCCTTAGATCATGGAAAGAAAAGGTATGCATTTGGCATCTCACAGTGATGCATGTGGGTTAAGAGGAGTGTCTTTGCAACCATTATGGTGGTATAAGTTGCATCTTGAAACATGTTAAGAAATATCTAAAAAACAAACCAAAACAGAAGTTCCTGGCATGGCCTTGATGCACAAAATACAGACAAATGTGTGTCTAGATAGACGGTTCATCACTTGGATGTGGGATGTGGTTCCTCAGAAATTCCAAAAAAGTTACTATGCTAATCAATATGCTATAACATATAGTTTGATTCCACCTCAGCAACAAATCAGCCTAATGGGATGGTAGCAAGGTAGAGTGGGAACAGCACTGGATGGATCAGGAGGTCTGAATTCTCCTCCCAATTCTATTCCAGCTTGCTAGATGACCTTGGGCAAATCACTTTATATCTCCGTTTCAATTTCCACATCTGCAAAATGAGAATAATAGCCTCTGATGAGTCTACCACAGAGAATTAAAAGAAGGTGATATATGCAAAAATGCTTTGGTCGTAGGTAGGTGCCCAAAAGAACTGAAAACAGGAACTCAAACAGATACACGCATACCAATGTTCATACCAACCTTTTACACAAGAGCCAAAAGGTGAAAATGACCCATATGTTCATCAGCAGAAAACTGGATACACAAAATTAGGTATTATGGACACAATAGAATATTATTCAGCCCTAAAAAAGGAAGGGAATTCTGACATATATTGTGATATGGATGAACCTTGAAAACATTATGCTAAATGAAATAAGCCAGACATAAAAGAACAAATACTGTATGATTCCACTTATATAAAGTTCCTAGAAGAGGTAAATTCATACAGACAGAAAGTAGAATAGACTACCAGGGTTGGGGAGGGGGAAAGGGGAATTACTGTTTTGGGTAGAGTTTGTGGGATGATAACAAGTTCTAGAAGATAGTGGTGATGGTTGCACAACATTGTGAAATGTACTTAATGCCACAGAATTGTATACTTGAAAATGGTTAAAATGATAACTTTTATGTTATGTGTACCACAATTTTTTTAAAAAATGCCTTAGAAAACTAGAAGTTCAATACAATTGAATTAATTTTTAGAATTCTAATCTTTCCTCATATCAGTTTTCCAGCTCCACCTGGAAATGGAATCCCCACAACTTAGGCATTTATGAAAAAAAAATTTTAACAGTCCTCAAGTTGTTATCACCTTGTTGAAGAAGCTTTTGGTCACTAAGTATTACCTGTTGGAAGCATTGAGAGTACATAGAACATAAGAACTAACCAGAAAAATCTCTTCACCATCTTTTAGCAAAACACTATTTTCCCTTAAATATCACTGTTCAATGACATCTAAGAACTTCTATCAAGAGCATTTAGAATCTGTTTCAACCAAAATCAACCAGCACAGAGAAGTCAGGAGAAGACAGAATAGGGTTTATAATGAACAAATAAATGAGAAATGGTCAGAAGGAAGGAGGTGGGCCAACCTTCGATGAACCCACATGGTCTCTTGCCTCAGATTACCCTAGTGGTCTCCTCAATGATCTCCTCACACCTGGTTACTTCTCAGATGTTTCCTCCACACTCTACCACAGTGTGGAGATTTATTAATAGCTACCATCTGTTGTGCATTTTTACATGATATACTAGGTTAGGTTGTGTCCCCACAAAATATATGTCCACCCAGAACCTGTGAACGTAGCCTTATTTGGAAATACCATCTTTGCAGATATAATCAAGTTTAAGATGAGGTCATACAGGAGTAGGATGGGCCTTAAATTCAGTGACTGATGTCCTCATAAGAAGGGGGAAACTTGGACACAGAGGCAAGAAGACTGTATGAAGGCTGTATGAGGGAGAATTGGAATGATGCAGCTACAAGGCAAAGAACGCTGTGGATTGCAAGCAACCACCAGAAGGTAGGAGGCTGCAAAGAAGGATTCTTCCCTAGAGCCTTCAGAAAGAGTGTGGCCCTACTAACCTCTTGATTTCAAAATGCTGGCCTCCAGAACGGTGAGAAAATAAATTACTGTTGGTGTAAGCCACTCAGTTCCTGGTAATCTGCTATGGCAGCCCTAGGAAATGCATACATATGGCTAGCCAGGTCCTTTGCAGGCTGTACCATTTGATCTCCTTTAATGCCTCCTTATATTCTGTGCTCCCGAAACATCAAACTACTTCTCGTTACCCAAATGCAACATGGAATTTCATTCTTTCAAGCCTTTGTCCATGCTAACTCCTCTGCTATGAATTCTTTTCTACCCTTTATTCACCTAAAAGGATCATACTTTTCCTTCTAAATTCTGCTTATTCAGATTAAACATCATCTCTGTGGAGCCTTCCAGAACACCTACCCAGCAAAGCTCATCACATCCTCCTCTCTGTACCACTGGGGTCCTTGGGTTAAGGACTGAATTCTATTGTATTTTTAGCTTCCCTGTACCTAATACAATGTTTGATACCTAAGAGACATTCAATGGAATTTCCTTAGATTAATTATTTGATTAAAAAAATCAAACTCTCCAAAAGAAGTTTAAGAAATGTCAACAAACGTAACATTAAGTAATCCTGCAGTTTTATGAAGCTTCATTCGTGTAATTGGCCAACACTCTTCATCCGTATAAAATTGTTTTGGAAACAATGCCTTTGGGATCTATTCTCAAGAGAACAAGCTTATAGTGTGACAAACTAATGTGCCTATTTTTTAAAGTACAGATTTCAATGAGTGCATGTCATTATACATTCAAGACTAGACAGCACGTTCTGAGGAAAATAGACGAATAGAGTACCTAAAATTTGACCTTTGTGTTTTATAACTTTGGATATCACCTTATTTACCTTGCAATATTTTTGGCGGTTCTAAGTGGTTATGCATACAATTACCTCTTTATTTAAGAGGTGAAATAATATTAAAATGTACAGACTCAGATAAAACCAGCAAATAATGAAAGTATAATTTTCTAATTTATTTGGGGATATAGTCAGAGATAAAGAATCCATATCCAAACTCAATCATTCAGAAACTCAATTCCTGACCCTTCTCTGTGTTTGCATAATGGCCCTTAGCATCCTTGGTCCCACGCATTCCTAACTAAGATAATTAATATGATGCTGAAAGGTCCATGACTACTTTATTTTTTCCAGTTTTATTGAGATATAATTGATATATATCATTATGTAAGTTTAAGATGTAGAACATGATGATTTGATACTCATATATATTGCAAAATAATTACCACAATAAGTTTAGTTAACATTCATCATCTCACAGTATTACAGTATTTTTTGATATTCGGTGAGAACACTTAAGAACCTACTCTCTTAGCAACTTTTAAGTGTATAATACAATATTATTAGCTATAGTCACCATGCTGTACATTAGATCGCCAAAACTTATTCATCTTGTAACTAGAACTTTATACCCTTTGACCAAAATCATCCTGTTTTCTCCATGCCCCAGTGCCTGGCAACCACACTTCTACTCTCTACTTCTATAAGTTCATCTTTTTTAAGATTTCACATACAAGTGGGATTATATAGTATTTGACTTTCTCTGTCTGACTTATTCCAATTAGCCCTCAGATTTGATCCATGTTATTGCAAATGGCAAGATTTCCTTCTTTTTTATACCTGAATAATAATCCATTGTGTGCGCGCGTGTGTGTGTGTTTGTGTGTGTGTGTGTGTATCATAACTTCCTTAACCATTTGCCCATCGATGGACACTTAGGTTGTTTCCATGTCTTGACTATTGGGTATAATGCTACAGTAAACATAGGAATGCAGGTATCATTTCAAGACAGTGATTTCATTTCCTTTGGATATATACCTAAATGTGAGAATGCAGGATCATATGGTAGCTCAATTTTTTATTTTTTGAAGAACCTCCATACTGTTTTCCATAGTGGCTGCATCAATTTGCATTCCCACTAATGGTACAAAAGAGTTTCTTTTTCTTCTCATCCTCATCAACACTTAACTCTTGTCTGACAACAGCCATTTTAACAAATGTGAGGCAATACCCCATTGTGGTTTTGATTTGCATTTCCCTGATGATTAGTGATACTGAGCATCTTTTCATGTACCTGTTGGCTATTTTATATCTTCTTTGGAGAAATGTCTGTTCAGGTCCTCTGCCCATTTTAATCAGATTTGGGTTTTTTGTTCGTTTGTTCATTTGCTATTAAGCTGGTTATTAAGCTTTTGTTTGTCTGTGAATGTCTTTATCTCTCCTTCATTTCCAAAGGAAGTTTTACAGATGTATTATTGATGGATTTCCTTCTCTGCACTTTGAATATATCCTACCACAGCCTCCTGGCCTACAAGGTTTCTGCAAAGAAATCTTGTATGAAATAAGTCTCTCAAAATTCTCTATCTTCAACTTTTAACATTTTGATTATAATGTATCTCAGAGCAATCGTCTTTGGTTGGGCTGGCCAAGGGTTCTTCCTATACCTGGATGACCATATCCCTCCCAAGATTTGAGAAGTTTTTCCAGCTATTCTATTCTGAACAGTTTTCCAACCTGCCTTCTTAAAATGGCTCCCTTCAGTCTTAGAGTGCACTGGGGTCTCCTACCTGACTCTCAGATCTTCCACAAAAATACTTTTGTCCATGGATGGATGCCAAATTAATGTTTTTGAGAGAGAGATTTGAGCAAGGGACATCTTGGTCAGCCATCTTGCTGTGCATACCATTTTAGATAGCCCAGACCATGATGTCTTAGAGTTATGTTACTGAGTTTTTATTGTATCTGTTCTTGGAGGAAGGGTGAGAAAGGAACGGGCAGGATGGAAAGCTTTTTCTCTCTCATATTTTCTCCTTTAGTCTAAGAACTCTAAGGGCAAAGTCTTTTCCTTTTCTTTCCTATACACCCTTATCAGAGCTCACTAGGGTGTTCCAAGCATGATTAGGAGGGATAAACCAGTACTGCAGATTATTGAAATACTATCCAAAGAAATGAAACCTTAGAGAAGAATATCTCATGACATCTATTATCTTTCAGAATTTATCATGGAGCAAGTCCCATGCCACCGCACACAGAAAACACAAAAGAGGATACCCAAGCACTGAAAGGATCACTGTCTTTGAAAAGAAACAAAAAGGGTAACACTATATGACGATAAGTTGGTCTAAATTATAACTTATGTTTTCTTTGAAACAAAGAAAATTTTAATGTACTCCTCATTGTAAGGCTAAATAAACACTAGTTAAAAAGCAAAAGTATGGGCTCTTATTTCTAATTATGGGCCTTGCAGAGTTAATAGAGAAGAGAAAATATTTAGCCAAAATATCCTACCTCAGGGGATTCATACTTGATACATCCTAGACAGTTGTGCAAAAGGACACCATTTCTCTCTGGACACACTGGCGATGAGAAGAGGTATTGTGGTTACCAATGGGCAACTCTCTAACTTAGGTTGTCAATCTGTTATTAAAATAAGTTTAAACAGATATATCCCTGTACTTCTGAATAACAGGACACAGCTAACACTAGAAGTGAATATTTTATAAACCAAGATCAGCAAATGGAAAATTGCACAAATTGGATTCCCCTGACCCAAACATGCCCCTTCTGCAAATTCACTAGTTTTAAGGTTAATTTGTTACCACAGCATAAGACTGACAAATATAAAGTCTTGCCTAGGGAAGAGATGCGATCTTCTCTATCACAGATTTTCCCGCACCAGCTTGGGTATGGAGTGGGGTAAGCGAGGAGGGGAATTCAGGCTCTGAGATCTCTTTTACATCTTCTTTCATTGTGTCTGTTTCTGCAGGACTGAGCAAGTGCACATTAACTCAAGAAAGCACCTTCTGATTCTGGTGGTCCCCGCTAGTATGGAAGCCTCCTTATAGCTGACATGCATGGTCTTCTTGGAGCGTTGGCCCTCTGCTGCTCTGCAGCCATAGCTCTTCTGGATCCAACAAACCATACTCCCAATCCCTTTCTTTTGTTGTCACATATTCTTGCATAGCCATTGACCTCCTCCCTTAAACTTCATGCCCCTTCTGTGTGAATCTTTTGGAATCATTGAAATCCTCCAAAATCTTTGGGAGAGGATGAAGAGACATCTTTTCTTCCCAAACACAACTTCATAATCCCTTCCCACCCCACTGGCTTAGATTACTTTAACAAAGCCCCCAACTTTAGTAATCTTCAGGTGAAATGTGGGTACCTGACTCGAAGTTCATGACCCAAGTCAAATAGACCTCAGCCCCAAGCTCAGCCCTATGCACTCACTCCCAAGGCTGTTCCAGAGGGGACCAACAATGTGGGCTCTACATCAGAGCAAGCATCCAACAAACAAACAAACAAACAAACAAATCAGTCTTTCCCTCCTATGATCCCAATCTCAATGAGTGCTTGTCCACCAATGGGAAAAGGAAGAAAACAATAGCTCATCATAAACAATACACTCCCAATTCCTGTCTCTCTTTTTCCCTTCACACTTCTTGTATATAAGGAGGAGGAATAAAAGCAGGCATGGTAGGTGGCGAAAGCCAGGTTGGTTCAGCCTCTCCTTTCATGGTTCTATGGTCAGGTCAGCAACCGGGTCCAAATATAAAGACTGTTAATCCAAAATGTGAGGGGCTTAATTGCTACTGTTTTCAGTTGCAAGACATTAGCATCAAATTCAGAGCAACAAAAAAAGTCTCACACAACATCTTGTTCGTATCTGTTCTTGCTTTCCATGAACTCAATAGTAACATAATATTAGTTTTAGATCTAAATAACTATCTTAATGTAGATTTTAGATTTATTCATCTATTCCAGAAAGTAACAAAATTAACACATTATCAAACTTCTGGCGATTATTATCACTCAAAAATATATGTATATATGTATGTATGAATAAGCATATATATTGAATATTTTCAATGTTAAAAAAGCAAGATACTTTCTACTTGGCAAATTGTTTTCCAGATAACTATATTTTTACATTTAATTCTTTCACATGCACATTGGTGTGGGGTATAGAAGAATAAGGGTAAGGCAAAAGCCAGCACAATGAACTAAGAAAAGATGCTAGACTGATGGAACAATTGTCCTTTAAATCATCGAAATTTTTATTAACTCTTTACCAGGCAATAACTGGTATTGATACTAGCAATACATTAGGTTCTTTGCAGGTATCTTTCAATACATGTAACAAATGTATGCATTTATTTAACTTAGCTGTTAAGCAAATCCAACTTCACTGCACATCCCATAATATCAGCTCAAACAATTTTTCAACTTTTTTGAGGTATAATTTATTTACACTAAAATGCAAAGATTTTCCTTTTATTATAGGAAAAGCAATGGTTTGGGCATGCAGCCCTTTAAAACGTTCTTATTTTTTAATGTAGAGTTTTATCTCAAAGTTATTCATTTTAGCTAATTTAACCAAAATTTGGGCCTTCCCTCCATTGTTCCTTCTGCCTTGGATAATTCTGAATATTTGGGGTTTTGTTGGTGTTATTGCCCAGACACTGAAAGTTAAAAAGTTAAGTCTTAGCCATTCTTATAGCAAGGGAGGCAGATTGCCATCTTTCCTGATTTACAACTCACTCCCACAAGTATCACTGAGATAATCGGCTGTGCTGGTTCCAGCCTAGTGATGGTGACGGTCTCGGGTAGGAGTGCCTGGGGCACTCGCCTGAGCTGTGTTACTCCTAGCAAGTCCCATAGACATTTCTCCCTCTGGGGCCAATGCTGTGGCCAGGCTGGTCCTCGTGGTTCTTACGATTGTAGGACACACTTCAGCCAAAACCATTAGGGAACTTTGAGGAACAAGGCTTATTACTCACAGGTCATTGAAGGGTATGCCCCAGCGTCACACAGTGAGGCAGAGAGAGAAAGACCACTGACCTGGGCTTCTGTATTTATTAGGGTGTAAGGGGTAAGTGTCTAGGGTTTTCCAGGGTCATTTATGATTGACTAATTTGAGGCATCATAGCAGGAATTAGAGCATAAGAGAGTGAAGGCAGGGTCTCTCAAGTGGTCAGCTATCTAAGGTGCCCAGGGTTTTCTGAAAGAAGAGCTTCATGTGTGTGGGTGGCCAAGTTTCTTACTTGGTTGTTTTGCTAGTAGCTGTGTCATACAGCTGGCAATAGGTTTATTCAAGATGGATGTCTTTTGAAATGGATGCCTTGGAAATTAAAAGCTTAATGTCAGTCATTTACTCTACATAATTGGAAAGGAAAAGTCAATCTAGAAACAAAATTTTCTAGGTTTTAAAATCCATCCACATTCATGAAAATCAGCCCCTGTAGCTATGTCCTTTGCATTTGCTAACACTTACCAGCTACCAGGAACTGTGCAGGCAATGATGTTGTAAGAGTAAACAGGACTCTTGCAACATTGGTGGTTTTGGAGATTCTGCTGTCTAGTAGGAGAGTCCCAGAAGTAAAGAGGCAATCACAATACGATGTGAGAAGTAACATGATAAAAGATAGAAAAGAGAAAAAGGTAAGCCCAGAGTTTGAGACTGGAAAGAAAGCAAACAACAGTCTTGTAGGAGCTGCTAAGTTATTTTACATTCTTTTGATGGCAATAGAAACTCATGGCAAAGTTTAGGAAAACAAAGACATTCTGTTATGATAGCTTTCACACATATAGAGTGGTTGAAAGAATTTTACAGTGAACAGCCATAAACTCTGTACCGAGATTCTAGGACTAATAATTTACTGTACTTTATCACTTTTCTATTATCTATCCATTCCTCTATTCATCAGTCCATTCTAATCATGCACTTCAAAGTTAGTTGTAGATATCAGTACACTTCCTCAAACGCTTCAGGATGTATATCATTATAACTCAATATTTGTTTCTTTGAGACAAAATTTACATATAGTCAAATCCCTATCAAGATATAAGATGCTACATTAGTCCCAGAAAGATACTTCATCTCCCTTATCAGTAAATCTCTGCCTCCACCCCAGATGAAACCCTGTTGTTATTTTTCCACAACAGGCTGGTTTTGCTCATTCTAGAACTTTCCTTCAGCTTAAAATTTTCCAGATTCATGCATGCTGCTGCATGGGATCAGTAGTTCACTCCCCTTTATTGCTGAATAGTTTTACATTGTGTGGATATACTACAACCTTTTCATTCTCCTATTAATGGAATCCTGTGACATTTCTACTTCTGGCAATTATGAACAAAGTTCCAATGAACATTATTTTACAAGCCTTTTTGTGGACATATGCTTTCACCTGTCTTGGGTACATACCTCGCAGTGGGATTGCTGGGTGATAGGACAGGTGTATGTATAGTTTCATAATAAACTTTCATAACTTTTTCAAAAACTGAGACTTTACAAACCCACCAAATGTGAATGAGACCTCTAATTGCCCTACATCCATGCAAACACTTGGTACTATAAGTCTTCAAATGAAGCCATTCTGGGCAATATATAGTGGTAACTTGTTATTTTAACTTGATTTCTCTGGCAATTTAATAATGTTAAATTGTTTTTCATGTGTTCTTTTTCCATTTGTATTCCATCTATTATGAACTGTCTGTTCAAATATATTGGCCATTTTTAACCAGATAACTTGTCTTTTTATTGAGTTTTTTTCTGTATTTTGGATACCCGTTGTTTGTTAGATAGATGTTTTACAAATATTTCCTCCCAGTGTGCAGCACGACCATTCATTTTCTTAAAGACGTCTTTTGATAAGTGGAAGTTTTCATTTTTATGAAATCTAATTATCACTTTGTATATAGTTATTTTTTCCTGTGTCCTATCTTTGGAAGCTTTGCCTATCCTAAACTGTGCCTATCTCAGATTGCAGAAATATTCCCCTATGTTTCTTTCTGAAAGCTTTATAGTTTTGACTTTTACATTTAGGTCCAGGATGCATCTTGAATTAATTTTTGCATATGGTATGAAGCAAGTCAAGGTTCATTATTTTCCATATGGATTTCCAGTGGTTTAGGAACCACTTTGTTGAAAAGATATTTTCCCCCATTGAATTGCTCTGCTGCCTTTATTGAAAATCAAATGACCACATAAAAATGGAATTATACCTAGTCCACATCTTGGTCTATTCTGTTCAATTAACCAATTTATTATCCTCAATCATTAGGCTCCAATCATTAGGGGGACCAGTCAGTTCCCGAAGCCTCCAATCATGATTGGCATTACCATAAAGAAGATCATGACGAAAGCATGAGCTGTTACAACTACATTATAGATTTGGTCGTCTCCAAGCAACGTCCCGGGCTGTCCCAATTCAGCGCGAATTAATAAGCTTAGTCCTATTCCTACTATTCCAGCCCTACAGTGTCAACTAGAGTAGCTTTGTGTTTTATTTTTAAATTCTACAGTGTCAACTAGAGTAGCTTTGTGTTTTATTTTTAAATTTAAAATTTTATACAGCCAGGTCATTCTGAGTTCCTTGAATTTTTAGTGTCATTTTATATTTAAGCTTTATAAGAAGTCATCAGGACTTGGATACAAGTCTAGAAGACATCTTCAACAGAAATACAGGGACTGAAAGCACTGCGGTTATTGGCTTCTACAATAGACCCTTTTAAAATACTATTTTAAAAATTTTATGTAGACTAAGAGCACTTAATATGAGATGTACCCTTTTAACAAAATTTTAAGTGTATAATAAATTATTGTTGACTATAGTAAGAATATAAAGCTACACAGCCAATCTCTAGAGTTTCTGCATCTGACTTAACTGGAACTTTATGCCTCTTGATTAGTGACTTCTTATTTCCCCTTTCCTCAGCCACTGCAGCCATCATACCACTCTTTGATTCTATGAATTTAACTATTTTAGATACCTCGTATGTTAAGTAGAATCATGCAATATTTTCCTTTCTGTGACTGAGTTATTTCATTTAGCATAATGTCCTCACAGTGCATCCATGCTGTCACATGTTACAAGTTTCCTCTATCTTCAGGCTAAATAGTACTCCACTGGATGTATATACCACATTTTCTTCATTCATTCATCTGTCAGTGGACATTTAGACTGTTTTCAGATCTTGGCTATTGTGACTAGTACTGCAGTGAACGCAAGAGTGCTAATATCTCTTCAAGATCTTAATTTAAATTCTTTTGGATAAATATCAAAAAGGTGGGATTGCTGGAGCATATGATAGTTACATTTATTTTTTTAGGTATTACCATAGTGTTTTTCACAGAGGCTTCACCATTTTGCATTCCCATCAAAAGTATGCAGGAGTTTTCATTTTCCCACATCTTTGCCAACACATGTTATCTTTTGTTTTATTGATAATAGCCATCCTGACAGGTGTAAGGTACACAAAAACTGAATCATTTTGCTGAACATCTGAAATATTGTAAATCAACTGTACTTCAATAAAAAATAAGGTTAAAAAAATTATATATTTTAGCTCACTGCTCCATCCCAGTATATATTATTGTTGTCACATTTTACTTCTATTTCTATTCTATACCTTTTAATGTATTTTAGCTACAGTAATTTTCAATGCCTTTGTCTTCAATATTTTTAATTTTTATACTAGAATTAAACTTGATTTATTCACTACCCTTAGAGTAATATAGTATTCAGTTGTTTGTCTATATATTTACCTTTACCAAATCAATTTATACTTTCTTATGCTACCATGCTGCTGTTCAGTGTCCTTTTATTTCATACTGAAGAACCCCCTTTAGCATTTCTTGTAAGGCACCTCTAGTGATGGTGAACTGCCTCAGCTTTTGTTTGTCTGGAAAAATCTGTTTCTCCCTGATTTTTGAAGAACAGTTTTGCCAGGTATAGTATCCTTGGTTTGTGGGTTTTTATCTTTCGGCCCTTTAAATCAGTCTTCTGGTCTGCAACATTCTGCTAAAAAACAAACAAACAAACAAAAACTTCTCATAATCTTTTGCAGGTTTCTTTGTATGTGGAAATTGACCTTTCTCTTATTCATTTCAAAAATCTTTTTCTTTGACACTTGACTTTGAGAATTTGATTATGTGTCTCAGTGTGCATTTCTTTGGATCATCTTATTAGATGTATTTTAAGATTCTTGGATCAAGAAGTCCATTTCCCTCCCCGGATTTGGGAATTTTGAGCCATTATTTCTTTGAATAATTCTTCTGGTTCTTCCTCTCTTCTCCTTCTGAGACCCCTGTAATGAATGCACATATTGCTTCATTTGATAGTGTCCCACAATTCCCTCAAGCTTTCTTCATTCTTTTCCATTCATTTTTCTTTTACTCCTCTGACCAAATTATTTCCATTACCTGTCTTGTGTTCATTAATTCTTTCTTCTGCTTGATCTAGTCAGTTGTTGAACCTCTCTAGTAAAATTTCAGTTCAATGATTGTGTTCTTTAGCTCCATGATCTCTGTTTCATAGTTTTTAATTTTTTTATCTCTTTGTTAAATTCTTCATTTGTTTATATATTTTTTTCTTTACCTTGGTGAGCATCTTTATGACAGTTATTTTGAATGCTTTCTCTGGTAATTCATATAAATTCATTGCATTAGGGTTGGTTTCTGGACATTTATTTCTTTCATTGGAACATTTTTGCTTGATTCTTTATTTTCCTTGACTCTCTGTGTAGCTGTCTGCTCATGAGACAAAGCAGACACCTTTTCAGTCTTTATAAACTGACTTCATATAAGAGAAAACTCCTGCCAATCAGTCCAGCCAGAGATTCTAGGGACTTGTGCCAACTGTCTCCCTTCCCAGAGAGATGCAGGCAGCTGTGGTTTTTGTATGTTTGTACTGTACTGTGCTGACCCAGTGGGTAAAGCTTTGGCACCTACCAGTCCAAAGTGCTGTCTCCATTCTCCCCTCTGAGGATAGACAGCCTGTGCTAGACTCATCTGAGCTCCAACACTTGCAAGCCATATGCCAGTTTGTTGGACAATCCTAGAGAAATTAGGGTGTTGGATACACAGATCAAGTCTTTTCTTCCCCAAGACGTATTTTTTACCCACTTACTCTGTGCTGAGCAGGGAATGATGTACGGCATCTAACCAGCAAAAGCTGCCATCTCCATTCTCTCCCAGGTGGTTAGACTGTGCCAGACCGATTAGATCTCCAGAACTGGCAAGATGGAAGCCAGTCCTCTGGGGATTCCCCTCAGAAAATTTAGGACACTTGACACACAAACCAACCCTGTCTCTCCCCTAGGAGATGAAAACTTGGGATTTATCCTTGAATCACATGGCACTGTGCTAGAGGCAGGGACTTTAGTAAGAGAGTGTCCCAAATCTCCCCACTGCCTTAGGTGAGTCTGGTTTTGTGTTTACCTGTGGTGCAGTGCAGGAGCCTTTTTATTATTTTCTCACAAAGGGAATTTGTGAACTGTTACTGAATCAGTATGTTTGGGAGAGGAAGGAGAGTTCAGGGCTTCCTACTCTGCCATCTTGCTGACATCATCCCTCTTGTAGATTCGCCTTGTAATTAAGTATGCCAACTTCGTTCTTCTTTTTCACAATTTTTTGGTTATTCTAGATCCTTTGAATTTCCATATAAATTTAGAATTGGATTGTTGATTTTTCCCAAAAATATGGCAGAATTATTACTGGGGTTGTGTTGAGTCTTCAGATCAAATTTGAGGAGAAATAGTGGAAGAATTTTAAACAAGTGATATAACATTAGTAGATTTGCATTTTAGCTTCCTCTTAATACAGTGTGGAAAATAAATTAGAAGAAGACACAAGAAAACATTTGAAAGGCTGCTACAATAATGATAGTGGGAGATGATGGCCTTTACTAAGGTAGTGGTGATATTGACAGAGGAAATAAACAAAGTTGTAGAGATATGAAGAAGGTCAAATAAAAAGTTTCATTGAAGAAAGTGTTTCACAGCTTTAAAAAAAAAACCCTTCAAAAACAGTAATTTGAGTATGATGTTCTTACTTTACAAAATAAGGAAATGAATGTCCAAGGAACAAAAGTAACTTTATTCGTTGCCATTAAATATGGATTTGTTGTTGGAATTGTCTTAGGTATAGAAAACAAAGATCACTGAGGAACAGAAATGTCAGTACAAGAGTAATGACCATGATGATTGGGAATCTGGGAATCATACACAACTGAGTTTCCCAATGCTTCATGTGAAACCTGCTAGAATCCATTTTCCTTATAATCAATTTACCAATGGGGAAACTGAGGTGAATTTTTTCATGGTTACATTATAGATTGTTTTTGTCAAGGAAAAAAACTAGATTTCTAACATCTGGTGCTGCACTTTGCCACTGCTTCAATTTTATTCTGGATAAAAGCCAAAATTAGCTCATGCAAAGAAGTAACCACACTCTGACTTTTTGTACAAATAAACACCACAGTTTGCCATTAAGAAAAGTCACTCCAAGATCATTTTTCAGAGTTCAAGCTGAAGAGGAACACTCTCTTAAGCAACACACTGTTGTGCCCCACAGATGACTAAAGGACACAGTGGTCTCATGCTTTACATAAGGTAATGCCACATGGACCACATCCTGTCTGCTGGCGGAGAACAATGAAGGTTGCAGACCAGTCAAGTTGCAAGCTCTGGAGACCCCCTGCTCTCTGTTGAAAGCAACAGAAATGGCAAATTTAACCTGATTTGAAAATGATTTGAGTCCTCACTGACCTAGGGTTTACATTCAGCCGATATCCCCCTGCTACACGTAAACAGGTTTGTATAAGCAAGAATAAAAGATTCCTAT
This sequence comes from Camelus bactrianus, assembly GCF_048773025.1. Taxonomy (NCBI): domain Eukaryota; kingdom Metazoa; phylum Chordata; class Mammalia; order Artiodactyla; family Camelidae; genus Camelus; species Camelus bactrianus. Next base: position 12,935,190 of record NC_133561.1, read on the forward strand.
CATGAAAATTTTGGTGTGAATTTCTTGACCTTGGGCCTAAGTCTCAAATGGTCCAGTTAAAGAAGGAAAAGACTCTGGAGCTGGTTGTTTTGCATCATTTAGCCAGAACAGCCAACTGATTGTTAGATGCTTTCGTGTGTCCATTAGTCCTTTTGGTACTTGAAAATAATGAATCAATACAGACTCTGAGGGGTTGAGTGCATTGGTCATCACAGAAAAGACTGGTTAAACTACATAAAATCCACTGGAGCTATTCACAGGGCCGTGTCTACTTGTGAAAATAAAAAGGAGTCGGCAGGCTGTGTAAGTCGAAATATGATACCTTCATAGAATTCTGTTATCTCAAATGAGATCATATAAAATAATTACTACATTGAAGTATCACTCTGTCCCTAAGAAAAGGGACTGCAATTAATTTTCAATTTCTCCTTATACTTTTCAGTTTATCTAAAGTATCTGCAAATGCGTGGTGAATTGCTTTTATAATAAAAACTTTTATATAAAGAAATGATCCTCGGATTTAAAATAAATAAATAAAAATTGTCTATATAATTTGGAATACTGAGTGGGAAACCAGAGTGAAATCTGACAAGTGTGAAGTTCTGTGTTATGGCCCTGAAAAATCCATGGCAAAATAGGCAAGTGATGCCTGACTGAACAAGTTTGGGTTAAAGAGAGACAGAGAGAGAGAGAGCGGGGAGTTGAGGAGGGGTAGATAAAGAAGTAAGCATAAAGGAAACCTTTTAAAATTAGTTGACTGCAATTTCAAAACGAGCTTACCAGATTGACATGGTTGTTAAGGCACTTAATGGAATATAAGATCCCATTAGCAGATCAAAGGAAGGAAGAATTCCCATATTCTCTGCACTGTTCAACCACATCTATAGCATCATGTTTTAAGAACACTATCAGAATGGATTGCAGTCAGAAGAAAGCAACCTGGATTATGAGAAAGGCCTGGAAAACGTCTCCACAAAAAAAAAGATGGTTAAAGGAATTCAGTAAATTTAACCCAAAAATAAGAAATAGGCAGTAGCTCTGAAGTGTAGTCTACACAGGTACGCAAGAAAGGATCAGCCTAATTCTAAACTGGATTTTTCCTTAGAAAGTGAGTTTATCTCTCCCAGGACTATGAAAGGTAGTGCAAGGAAACACAGACTCTCAGTCCCTGGAGCTCAGTGTTAAAAGCAGCTCTTCAAAAAGAATGTTCACACACCCTTCTGCTAAGACCAGGGGTAGCCAGGTTCCTTTCCTTCTTAATTCCAGCTATTCAGTTTTCATCGGCTTCTTGAGATATCTCATTACTCTTCTTACAAGTCTTCCTTTTTGTTAAGGTATCTGGAGTAATTTCTGCTTGCAAAACCCTACATAATATTTATCTATTTAGAACTTGCTTCTTAGGCAGTGTTCTTCTTTCTGTCTTCAGTAGATAAGAAGTTTTATTAAGTGAGAAATTATCAACGTGTGTTAACCATACCTACCTCCTTTAAGGTAACATCCAGGATATTCACTAATAAGTAATTATGAATAACAAATAATAAAGAATAAAAAACAACAGGAAACTGTTCACTTCTGTACATAGTTGCTTTCTCAAACATAAGATATGAAACAAAAACCTTAAAAAAAAGAAGCCTCTACCTGTGACCCTGATTTCATATACTCAATTACACAAGAATGTATGTCTTCATTTGCAGCCGTTAATTGCTCCACTAAGGAAAGATTTCTAATTCCCTACGTCTGAGATTCACGTAGACAGTTTAGTGGATTTTCTCATTGGCTTACCCTCAAATGAAAGCTTGTTATTAAAAACAATTGAACATTTTTGACAAACTAAGGAGAGAGAGAAGGTAAGAAGCTCTCTAGTGGAAAGGTAGTCTATTGTGTTTAGTGGGAATATTTTATAAGACAGTCTTATTGCAAATGCCTGCTATATTTTAGAATTCTAACAAAGGCCAAATGATGCGTTTTATTATCTTATTAAAACAAAATGTTTGAAATCCATGTTCAGAAAACATGTCTTGGGAAGTAAGCAAATAAATATCAAATCAAACCTGTAAAGTAGTATGAAAAATGATATTTCACAGAAGCTGTTGGACCACTCAACATGGATGAAGCGAACCTACAAAGGTTTTTATAGGGCTCATATTTATGTTAAATGGCCACTTCATCTAATGAATTGAAAACACTCAATAAAAATAATCCACTGAAGCACAATGTACCTGATAAGCCATATGTCATACTCTTGTCATCCGCCTTTCTCATTAGCTTCTTCCCTTGACCCTCACTCCTTGCCAAGCACCTTTGGCTTGTTTTCTCCATTTTTTAACTCTCTCTAGTTCTAATGGGGCACTATCTGAAGATACACCTGTACTCCTCCATTAAAAACAGCACCAAAACTTGACAGTAAACAGTGGCCAAAAAAGGACTTTATTTTGGAAAATTTAAATAAAAATTAAGAATATAAGTTCATCAACCTAACATATATTAGGCTATAAATTCACTTGTCTACTAGTACTTAAAACAAAGAACCAAGCAAGCATTGACTTTTAGAACATAATCATTCCTTCCACGTGGCATGACAGCGTGATGGGACAACTTAGCTCTGCGTTTGACTTTCACTGCACAGTTATAATGGGGATCGGTTCTGTAAGAATATTCAAGAGCTTCGTTAAGTCACCTAAGGACAGCTCCTAATCATTTGATATTCAAAACATTTTCTTTAGAAGTACACATGTTGCCATTTGCCTTTTTGACTTTCTCTCCCTTACTTGTTAATTGTTTGAACTCAATCAGATCCTCTTTTATCAATGACTTTGCAGGTGATTCAAGCAGCTGTTCAATATCATTTCCCCTACTTTTAAGTTCTCCATATTTTTCAAGATTTTACACTAACTTTTGCAATTTATTTTCACTTTATAACATCTTACAGTCAGCAAGAGGCTAACTGGCAAAGAAGTTGGCTCCAAGGATCAGTCTAGATGCTGGTATTTAAAGAAGAGGTGTTTGAATGGGGCTAATTTGATGTGTTTAGCTTGTGTATCAGTTAAGGTATTAATAAACTGCTGAAAAAGAAAAAATTCTGCAATTTCCTTGGCTTCCAATGTTATCTTGGACCATGCCACCAATCAGCAGATTAAGAAATAAAAAGAGAATTACACATGGGTGGTTTCCATGAGCCACATCTGGAAATGGGTGCACATCAGACCCACCCACTTTCTGTTTGCCAGAACTCAGTCATCCTTAACTGCAGATCTCCCTGGAGAGAACTCCCTGGTCCATTGTTCTTGTTGCCCCTGGCTCTCATCTCAGAAAAAGACTTCCCTAAATATTATCCTCCAAAGAATCACAAAAAGTGGGAGATGACGGTCTCTTTAGGAACAGTAGAGTTTTCACAGTTCACTTCCTGCCCATTCTCCTTGGTGACCCAAGAGTTCTAAGACTTAAATCAACAAGGCTTTTTGGTCCGGTCTGTTGGTTTCTTTGGCAGTAGTATTCCCTCGAAACTTGGTAGGTTTCATATCTGTTTGCTTCCAGTCAATGTCATGTGCCAATAAACACACCCATTTTTTTTGTTGTTGTTGTTGTTTTGCTAGATGTAATTCTCAAGTTTGTCTCTTTGAACTGTGGCCACCCTCCCTGTCCCCACTATGCCTATTTCTCCCAACTAAATGGCAATTCCATTGAGGTCATCAGATCTGGGTGGAAAGTCTCCACCTTAACTAGATCTTTGCCACAGAGCTGAGTTTTTAACAGGCCTTTCTCACTCCAGTTATTTCAGTCTTCCTATGGTGGGCAGAGTCTGGAAACAGTTGGCTTTTACAATGTTTCAGGGCCCCACACTTTCTGTTCTCTGTACTTCTTCTTGCAAACCAGCCAATTCTTGCTTAAGCTCATCTCTTTCTTTGAAAAGTCAGCTATATGAAGCCAATAACAATCAACATACCCTAGTGACATTCTATTTTCCAACCCAGAGCTATACACTTTGTCTTCATTTTGTCTGCTTTCCAAATTCTTATAGGGTAATGGCTTTACCAAATGTTTTGCCACTGAATAGAATGGGTCTTTATCTTTTCAGATTCCAGTATCATTTTCCCTACTGCCCATTGTCAGGAAACCAAATGCTAAGTCTGTGTCACATTATTTTGACTTTAAGAAAATCACATCACTTTTGGTACCAATTTCTATATTAGATAAGGTAACAGCAGCTTCTGTGACAGGTAAACTTCCAAACCTCAGTGACTTCACAAGTTTCTCTGGGCTTCAACAGCCAACTAGCCAATGATGGAAGAGAGAGAAGATTCTGTGGAAGAAGGTTTTTAATGGATAAGACCTAGATATGGTACACGTCATTTCTACCCAAATTCTATTGGCCAAAATTCTATGTGGTCACTAACTGCAAGAGGTCTGGGAAATGTAGTTCTAGTTGTGGGTCTAGAAGGAATAAAAAGACATTTTGACACATTTATCACAGTTTGTTTATGAATATTTTTATGCTGTGATAAGTTCAGTTACAAGTAAAGTTGTGACAAGTAATTTTTTTTTTCTTTTTCATGTTGTCAGCAAGCAACTATTGCGTCTTTGTCTTGTTCCCCAAATGGTGAGCCATTGACCATATCTGCCTTTGCCTTTAGGATAATCCAACAACAGAGTTCTGTGCATCCTGCCTGCTTACTTTCCTTTTTCCCCAGATATCATCATGCCTTTTCTCTCCATCAAAGCTAGTTCTTAGGAAAAGATATTTAAGGTTTACAAATTTATTCCCATCGTAGTATAAATCACTGAAGTGGCTTAACATGTATTCACATGTATCATCCAGCCAGCATTTACATTTTAGGCAGGACAGAAATGGTTTTGTCTTTCCAGAATTTCAGAAGACCACATTTTTGCTGTCTGAGAAAGCAATTATGATCGTGAAATTAACCTTTGTGAGCTGACCTTGTCTCTTTAAATATGAGTTACATTTCAAAGTTTCAGAGTGTTATTGAACTCAGGCTCAGCTGCTGGTCGCTCAAAAATCCAACACTACTGAGAGACAAGAGTTGAGTAAAAGCAAAGATAGCTTTATTGAGGAAGCCTGGAATCCTGGGAAGAATGTGGACTCATGTCCCAAAGAAACAACTCACCATTGCCAATCAGGGGGTGAGAGCTTTTAAAGGGGAGTGACAGGAGTGCCCAGGTGACTAGGGTGACGTGCAGAACAGCACACACAGTCAGCTCTGACAATCATCTTGAAATTGGTCATGCAGTGGTCTGATCAGTGTCATCTTGATTGTTTTAAGCACAGTTAATCTTTAGTTCCGGGGTCGGTTTGTTCCCATTTCTTTGAGGCCAGTTCTTGGAATTGTGTAAGATGGAACAGCTTATGTCATGACTCCTGTCTGCTCATCATGTAGTTAAAGTCAAAGATTGACTCTTACTTGAGGAGAGAGAAGAGCAATGATGAAGAACAACTCAGTACGTGATGATGTATCTTATGCTTTCCCATATACAATCAAATTTGTTGTGTAAGAAGAATCATCTCCATCTTCACTGTAGAAGACACAATTTAACCATGTGAGTTAAAGGCAGTAGTACTTTTTCTATTTTACTAAAAGCATTATGCAAAGCCAAGATATTCCAGATGGGACCATCCCTTACAGCCTATACCCAGTGAAAGGTAAATGAGGAGCCATTTATGTCACTGGAAATGCATGTACCTTGCTCTTGAAAACTCTAACATAAAGCTTCAATTATTCAAGATGAATAAGTTCTACAGATCTGCTCTATATCTTGGTCTATAGTTGACAATACTGTATTATATACTTAAAATTTTGTTAAGAGAGTTGATGTCATGTTAAATGTTCTTAACACCATTTTTAAAAAATCTAACACTGAATGACGTCAAGAAGGGAAGTTGTCAAGAGCTGGTCAGGATGCTCTAACCTGGAAATTTGAGAGGTCTTAAGATTGCATTTTAGGGGACAATAATTGTGGTCTGCCTAACTGAAATTTTTCCTCTTTATGTGATGATGAAAGGTTATTTTTAAAGAAGCTGGAATTAGATACTGAAGGAATCTTTTAACATCTTTTGTCAAAGCAGAAGGGTTTCTAAGAGGTGAATGCCAATCAATTTCTTTTCATGTCTACGGAGATAAAACAAAGGAAATAGGTTTAAATTACAGTTGGAAAGCTTTCATATCAACCGAGGAAAGGGCCTTCTTGGGAAAGATGAAGCACTTGTTTAGAATACTGAGAAATGTGCTAAAGCCTCCATGCTTAGACATCTTCAAGAAGATCAAATATCTGCCCTAGACAAGCAACCCTTGCTAACGTCAGGGGAGAAATGAAATGTTTTCCTGAGGTTCCACCCAGCTCTGACACCATAAAATGAGTATCTCCCAAAGGTTTGTGAAAGGAGCTGATTTTTTTATTTTCTCTGTAAATTCAGGGCTGAAATTTAAGCCTAAAACAAAGTGATTCCAATGCCTATTTTCATTATACTTGAGAATGATGAAGTGGTCCTTCTCTGAAACTCACTACCTTGAAAATAAAATTTAAAATATCAATATGCTCATTTTGTCACAGAAAGCAACATTCATTCACGTTTCCCCTCAATGGTGTGCCGCAGCCGGCTCACGGAGGTCACAACAGCTGATGCTACACCTCTTTTCCAAACCCCATATTCAGTGACCTCACAGTGGTAGTTTGAAATCAGCCATGGTGTAAAAATTCACAACATGGAAATTAGCGAACACTACAAATCAGGGATTTGTTTGTTTCTGTTGTTTTCAGAAATCCAGTTGTTAAACATTTACCAGTTCATCACTATTTCCCATTGGGTTTAGAAAGAGAAACATCAACTTTATGCCCAGCAGAAATTCTAGCTTTGTGACATTCGACAAATTACTGAATCCCTCTGTCTCTCTGCTTCCTCGTTTTGAAATGAAAATGATCATTCCTGCTTCGTAGGGTTGTTGCGAGCATTCATTGGGATAATTCATGTGAAGCGTCAAGCACAGTGCCTGCACGTAGGAACAGCTGGCTGTGGCGATGTTGGCGATGGCACCAGGGTGACATGCTAGTAACGGGCATTGTGGCATCAGCAGTATAACCATCTCAACACAGTTCAGTTTTTTTAAAAATTACTTTGGGAACTGAGATCCTTTTTAAATGGTTATTGTAAATGTGGGGAACAACTCTACAAAATAGGTAGCATCAAGTTGAGTAAAAACTCTTTGCTTTTCAAACTACTATCTAAAATTTCCATACTTCGTAAATAATCATACTTATTTGAGTGGTTTAAGTGAGTGTTTCCAAAATTACCAATCAGTGAGTATCACCTGCAGAATTTCCAGAAGCTACACATTATAAATTTTATTCTTATCCTACTCCTTTTTAATCTATCTGAGTGGTTTTTAAATTTTCATGAACACCAAAATCATTTGGAGGGCTTGTTAAAAGAGAGATTGTTGGGCCCTACCTTGGGCAAAGTTTCTGATTCAGTAAATCTAAGGTGTGTCCCAAGAACTTACATCTCTCTTTTTATTTATTTTTATTTTTTATGTTATTTTTAAATTCAAGTATAGTTGATTTACAATGTTGTGTTAGTTTCAGGTGTACAGCAAAGAGATTCAGTTACAGATATATGTGTGTATATATATTCTTTTTCAGATTCTTTTCCATTATAGGTTATTACAAGATGCTGAGTAAGTTCCCTGTGCTATCCAGTAAGACCTTGTTGTTTTTCTGTTTTATATATAGTAGTGTGTATCTGTTAATCCCAAACTCCTAATTTATCCCTCCCCCATCCTTTCTCCTGTGGTAACCATAAGTTTGTTTTCTATGTCCGTGAGTCTACTTCTGTTTTATAAATAAGTATATTTGTATCATTTTTTTAGATTCCATGTACAAGTGATATTATGATATTTGTCTTTCTCTGTCTGACTTACCTCACTTGATATGATAAGCTCTAGGTCTGTGCATGTTGCTGCAAATGTCATTATTTCCTTCTTTTTCTGGCTGAGTAGTATTCCATTGTATGTATATATACCATGTCTTCTTTACCCATTCATCTGTCATTTAGGTTGGACATTTAGGTTGCTTCCATGCCTTGGCTATTGCAAATAGTGCTGCTATGAATATTGGGGTGCATGTCTCTTCTCAAATTAGAATTTTCTCCAGATACATGCCCAGGAGTGGGATTGCTGGATCATATGGTAACTCTGTTTTTAGTTTTTTAAGGAATTTCCATATTCTTTTCCATAGTGGCTGCACCAATTTACATTTCCACCAACAGTAGAGAAGGGTTCCCTTTCTCCACACCCTCTCCAGCATGAATTATTTGTAGGCTTTTTGATGAAGGCCATTCTGACTGGTTTGAGGTGATACCTTATTACAGTTTCGATTTGCAATTCTCTAATAATTTCCCCAGAGACATATTGGTCTTTGTATCAAACCATCCTTAAATTTAGTACCTTAAAATAATAAAAATTAATTATTGTTAATGAGTCTATCATTCAACTAGATGATTCTGCTGATTTGGGCTGATCTTTAGCTGTGCTTAATTATGCAGCTTGGGTTAACTGGCTGGAGGTTGGCTGGTCTAGGACTGTCTCACGTGTCTGGTGGTTGATTGTCAAGGGTGGTGACAAGGATAACTGAGCCATGTATTGCTCCTCATCCAGTAGGCTAGCCTAGACTGGTTCACATAGCAGTGACAAATTTCCAAGAGAGAGAGCATAAGCACTCAGTCTCTTGATGCCTAGATTTAGAACTGGCAGAATTTCATTTCCCTTACATTCTGCTGCCCAAGGCAAGACATAGGAGAGCCCAGATGCCAGGAGTGGGGAACTAGATTCTGTGCTTTGGTGAGCTGCAAACTCACATTGCAGAGTGTATGGCTGAAGGGAGGGACTGAAAATAGGGACCATTTTTGTAATCACTCTCTCAAAATCCCTTCTGCAAATAAAGTGCTGGGTTAGCCTACTTCATATTCTAAGAAATGCCCAGAAAGTTCTAAACACTAAGGTAAAAACAGCTTGGGTTCTCCAGCTGACATTCCTACTCAAAGATTATAGCTTGAGTATGCATTACCTCTTCCTAAACCTGAGGATGAGCAAAACACACACACCCCAAAACTCAGTACACATAACCACATACTACAGAGCCAAACTTCTGCTTTCCAGGTGTAGTTGGATCCTGTCCATTACCACATGTGCACATTAACCATCTCCCAGTTGTTCAGTCTTGGAAGAATGGAAGAAAGATGTTACATAATAGGTTTATCACATAATCAAGAAATATTTTTCTTGGATCCTTATATCTCCCTCCTCTATTTTGCCCTTAAATGCGTTTTATACTTTAATAACATTTGCCCAATACATTGCACTCAAAGAAATTCAGAGAAGTGTTTTTAAAGAACACTTTGATCTAACTTCCCAGAAGAAATCTTCCCAAATCCATTTAACTCTCTAATTTGTAGTATTAAAATGCCATGTATTGTTTTCTTAATAGAAATAGTGCCAACTCTACCACAGAAAAGGTCAAAGAGATGAGAAAACTCAGTGAGTCACGTCATACTTATATTGCATGTGGATATTTTTTCTTCTTTATTCTTTCGCTGTTGACATTACCCTTTAAAATGCTCAAAGGGATTTAAAATGATAGCTTTCCCTTGGGATTTATTAGAGTATCTATGGAAACCAGAATTCATTTCTAACACTTTGTGCTCTTATAGGAAAATCATCCTTAAGTTTAGGCGGCAAAAGTTAATATTACAGGGGGAAAATTCCATAAATAAATAAATAAATGATATATGTGGTAACCCTGGAAATTTGCTTATGAACATGCCTAGAAAGTGTGCACCCTGAAATAAATAAAGCTATAGGACTTCTTCTCTTTCTTCCCTCCACTTCTGCATCTCTGTGCCCCTCTTTTAATACAAATGAATATCAAGGTCCATCTTTGGGGGGAAAAAGTCACAAAGAGCAGCGTATCTCCTAACACAGGAATCTGTGTGAATAGGAGAGGCCAGTCTCTCCAGTTTTGCTTTGGTGACACTTGGAAGGGAATATATGAGCTCACTATATATGTAGTTGATATAAAGTTTCTTTTCTGCAACATTACAAAAATAAAGCTCTATTTTCTGTTACTGATCTCAAATCTAGATCCTCCATTTCAGCTCAGCAAAAGAACATCTAACCTAATCCAATATGACCTAACTCAAAATTCAATTTAAACTCAATTAATAATTTTCTTAAAGGAGTTTTTCAACTGCTTCTATACTCTCACTCACATCACCCTCTACTGAAAGCATGGAGAATTCAGGCAGTCAGGTACCAGTAAGGGTCTGGTGGGAAAGACAGGGAGACGGGTAGTGTGTTCCCATTCTTGGTATGGTTTTGTTCTCATCATCTCTGATATATGGGCATTTGGCTCTATAAGAAGGGTAAGCATCTGATGCAGACTCAGTCTCATAGCATTTTAGATGTCTATAGCCAACCTACTGGATGCAGCTTCCTGGCCTCAATTATCCCTTGGGGGCAGCCCTTACCTCCAGTGAGCATTCTTATCCATAGACTTCATCCATGGAGTGTTCTCAATTTGCCAGGGAACTTCTAGGATCATGTTCACAGCTAGCATTCCTTCTTTATATTTTGGGTCCAAAGGAAACTGATGGATCTTTGCCAACCATGTGAGAACCTCAGGTTATCTGTTGGCCCAGACTCTTATCAACTTATGCCACCATCTTTGTCAAGCTTCCCAACTTTATGAGAATCTATGTTCAGCCTCATTCCAACCCTCCATGAGACAACTAGATTGTGTGTGAAGACAAGTTTAAAATTTTTTATTTTAAATTAATTTTTGAAGCCACATTTATAGGTGTATACAGTCTAACAGAAGTTAAATTCAGAGGGGAAATTATTGCTATATTTATTGGCCCAAGAACCAAAAAATATCCAAATCTATTAATATATGGGGAAATCTTAAAAAATGAGAATTCACTTTATATATTAACTATGAAAAATGGACCAAAAATTGACCAGTGTTTATAACTGAACAAAATGTCCTTATTTTGCCTTAACAGATTCACATATCATAACACCAGAGAATTCCTTGTGTATTCAAATTGATTACAGTAGACAAGCGAGTAATTGAGAGATGAGTAACAAGATCATCTCACCAACAGGTTTGAAATACGTGACTGTTTTTGCTAATTAAACTTAGTGATTTTGCTTTGCTATGAATTCCAAGCCCTAATGTTTATAGGTTGATTTTTATTCCAATTGTTTAGTGAGTATTCATGATTTCTCTCTACTAAGACTATAAGCTCCAACGAGATAATGTCTCATTGTTCATATTCCCCAGCAACAAATATAAATTGTGTTTCAAATGTATTAATAAATACTGAAAATTTCTTGATTAATGGAAAACCTCAAATTCAGAAAAGCCCTAGAGGGAAGAAAAAAAAAGACCTCTTTTGTCAGGATGGTCTTATAGCTGGGTCATATTCTCCTTTCTTGGTCAGCACTTCATCTCTAAATTTATGAAAAAACTTTTTCCACATTTGTGGAATTGGATTTAGATAAGAGAAAATAGTTGGAGTACAAAGTTTTTAAAGAAAATACAGTAATCACACAGATGTGGAAATCCCTAGCCATGACTAGAGGTTGATTAGACCATATCAATGAGCTATCTGGCAGGCAATAAATAATAGGCAATAATAATAGTAAATAAATAATCTTTTAACAAAATAGAGATGTAGGAATATATAGCAATGCGTAGTTTATTTCTGTTAATGTCCCAGAAGCTTGTAAAATAAAATGGCATGACTTTTGTACATGGAGAAAGCTGCAAACTTAGGAAGCGAAACGCTTCGCAACAATCATCAAAATTTTTAGCATACCCTGGAATAGTATTTCCCAACAAGTTCTGTTTGAAATAGTGATTATGTATTTAAAAAAAAAAGGATTCCATGATCAAATAAATTGAGAAATACTGGATTAAATAAAAGTAAACATGTTTCTTAACTATGGGATTTCTCAAAGCCTTAAATATGCTAGTGGGCGTGATGAGCCTCAGAGAGGGTATCACAGGGTGTTCATTTCCAAAACTTACTAAGAAATACTTCTCTTCAGAGAGGAAAGGTCTGTTTCTGTGAAGAAAAACAATCTACTTTGTGGAATCTAGACATTAAAAAATAGTGTACACAGTTCAATGGCGCATCAAACAATTTGTTTTAATACTTTTAGGTATTAAGCCCATCCAAATGGTTTGAATATGTCTATCAAGAAGCAAGATCTACGCTATACTAAACATTTAACATTTCCAAATATCCAGATATCTGCTGCTGCTTAAATAAAAAGCTTAGATGGTAAGCTGAATTTTTTACTTCAGTTATATACACAACCTATATATTATGTGCCATTAGAAAGAAATAAATGTATGTATATGTGTAACTGAATTGCTTTGATGTACACATGAAACTAACATTGTAAATCAACTACACTTCAATAAAAAATAAGAATTAAATACCAAACAAACTCAAAAAGAAAGAAAAAAGGCTCTTGAAGGCTATATAAGGTATGAGGTGACTGTAGAACTCCAAATAAAGAGATTTAGACACCTTTGTTATGGGAGAGCAGGTAACAGATGACAGTGTTCAGGAACACAAACATTTTTGAAGTACTGGGACATTATACCAGTTAAGTTACTTCTCCCTCACCCTCAATTTCCTTACCCATAAAACAGATGATAGAGTTATGGCAAGAGTAAGTGAGAAAATGCATGCAAAACACGTAGCTAAGTACCTATTTTAGAATAAGTGATAAACATCTATACATAGTATAGTAAATAGAGGGTATATGTATGTATCCATGAAATGTGGTCTGTGGGATTAGCTGAGGTAATCGATGAACAGCATCCAAGAACAGACTAAGAGAAGGATGACTAACATGATGAAGTGAACAGATTACAAGAAACCACAGGGAGATAACTTGGTGAGTGTTTTGCCTGGGATAAAAGCAGACATGGAGGGTGGGGAGAAGGGTCAGCAAGGCTGCCCTGCAGGAGAGCTCAGGGTGTGACTCCAGTGTGCTCCACCCCAGCCATGCTGCTGAAAGGAAGCTTCTCTGAGCTCTGACTACTCACTCCCTAACATGGTCCAGTCCTGCTGGGATTTCTGATACAACACGCCAGCTACACCACCCACAGCCTGCAGTTAGAGCACCCTTGAAAGAGGAGGAAGGGATAGACCTCGCAAAGAAAGAAAGGAAATCACAGAAGAGAATGGGGTGTACGAGAAAAAACATTTGTTGTTCTTAGCTATATAATTAGGTGCTCATGCTTAGAAGGGATAGGAAGTCAAGTGTAGACAGTCTTTCATTAAACCAGATTTAATCAGTGTGATTAAATAAAAATTAATGTATAAGTGCAATTGATGAATATTAAAGCAATTGTAAAACCACACAAAACCTATGGTGATGCCTTGACCTGCTGGGGCCATGACTAGCAACTCAAGTGATGAACAAGAACAAAATTCTAACAAGTGAGACAGATTGTCCCCAAAGTTAAGTAGGTATTAATCCAACACTTGGAATCTCAGATCACCAAATTTACTTCAAAAGCCATTCACTAGTCTTTGACACTCTGAATCCATGAAAAGAAAACATCTTAAAATGTATTCATCGTCCAGAAGACATAGGCCATGAGGAATAAGCCTAGAATTATATCCCACAGTATCTCCCCATCAAGTTTCTGAAATGCTGCTTATCTGTTTCACTCTTGCAGGTTATTTGTCCTAGGGAAGGGTAACATTAAAACATTCTCAGCTGTTAAAAACTAATATGAGCTATGACATAAGGACAAACCACTCTATATCCTCTGTAGAAAACAGAGGGTAAAGCCCTGGGGATATGTGCGCCAAGAATGGCTACCGGGGAAGAGCCTAATGCACAGGGAGGCATTAGCACCCAGGGAAGACAGAGACCATAAAGGCAGGGAGAAGGGGCCCCCAAAGAGAACTTCTCCTCTGCAACTCTGTGTGAGCCAAGCCCATACAAGATGGATGAACGTATGCAGCCTGTGAAAACTGAGTTCGGATCCCATTGCAAGAACGGGATTATTCAACACGGAAGAGATATGACCCCACACGTAGGTGTAAGAATGCTCTATTCCAATGGGAAGGTCAATATTTTTATTCAATTGTATCAGAAGGCTTTGGGTCCTAGTTTATAAATATGTAGAATTCTCTCGAGTGTCATAAAGCTTTGTTATCTTTATCGGAATGCTTCCAGGCTGGTGAACATTTTGGTGAGTCCATATCCTTCTAAAATCTTTCTGCAAGTCTGATTAAATCCATCTGGCTCTGATTAATTTACAATTAACCTGCCAAGTACTGTCTCAGAAGAACAGCAGAGTCCAAGCCTCTCTGAGCCATGATTTTGCTAAAACTAGATCTTAGAAGAGCGTGTGAAACCCAACAAGAGTTCAAAGGAAGGTGATATCACTGGGGGCTGGAGATATCAAGAGGTTCAGTGAAGGAAAGAGAATATGGGCCAAGCTGGAAGGAAGCAAGAATTTCTACTCCTTTGTAGCCACCCCAGGGTTTAATAGTGTCTTACAAATGATAGATACGTAATAACTATGTGTTGATTGAAAAGGGGGCCAAAATAAGGACTAACATACTTCTCAATAAATCATTAACAGTAACATCTCTGAGATTTTAGTTAGTTAAACATCGTCCCAGGGTTTTATGACTCCAATGAGAAAATGTGCCCTTCCTGAGCCCCTCACAACCTGCACATGAGGACATTGAAATTCCTAATCATGTCTGATTGAGACTTTTGTCAAATTCAATTAGTCTACACATTGTTTCCAGTTTCAGAAAATATGGAAGAATCATTCTATCCTTCACCCAAACCAGACACCTATGAGTACACCCTTCATCTCATTTCCCATTCCCAAGATATGACCAAGTCTTGTTGACTAACAGGTAAATATGTCTCAGAACCACTCACATCTGTCTTTGATGCCACCACCCTAGTTCTAGCTACCTCTAAGTCTCACACTGACTATTGCAATAACCTTGACTGGCCTCCCTGTGTCTCCAGTCTTGTTCCTCTCCAATCTATTGCCCACACTGCAACCAATGTGATCTTTATAAATTTTATAAAATTCAAATGTGACCAGATCAAACACACACACACACACACACACACACACACACACACACACACACACACCACTTTGCTTAAAACTCTTCTCTCATTTCCCTTTGCTCCGAGGATAAACGCTGAGATCCCCTGCACAGCCTTCAAGGTGCTGCAGGGCTGGCTCCCACCTCCTCTTGAATCGACTCTCACATCTCTCTCTACTTTTACTTTCCAGTCCAGTGACACTGGTCTCCTTTCAGTACCTCCAGCAGTCTTGTGTTTCCCATGGCCACAAGGCCTTTGTATTTTCTCAAACACAACTTCCCCCTCCCCAAGCATTTAGTTGATTTCTGTTTACCCTTCAGAGCCCAATTCAACCCTGCCTTCCTCAGGGCAGTCTTCCCTGAACTGTACTTAGAGCAGGCTTCCTGTTACACATACACAATCTATACCACCCTGCTCCCATGTTTCAGATCACTAATGATTTTATATTCACTTGTGATTCCTTGATCAATAAGTCCCCTGACACAGCATGATATCCACAAGCAAGGACTGTATCTGTATATCTCACTAGTATTTATCAAGAGCCTAATACAAAGCCTAGTACATTGTAAGTAGCCAATAAATGTGATGAATAAATGATTGAAGAAATTAATGAATTCTCTATTCTTCTGCCAAACAATATATAACCAATTTTTCTTCAGTTCTACCTCTTTGACACCCTTCATCATCTCTGCCTCTCCATCCCCAAAGCTACTCATTCAGAGCTTGACAACCTCTCACCTAATCTGTTACAGAAGTCCCCTAAAGGTCTTCATGCGTCCGATCTTACAGCTTTCCAATCCAACCTACATACTTTAAGAAGAATGAACTTCTGAAAACAGATCTGAGCATGGCACGCCCCTGTTCAAAGCCCTTCGGATGTTTCTAAAACCTGTGCTGATTCCCACCTCTGTCTGTCGCCTCTGGCTCTTCCCTCTGCTCTTCCCTCTTCCCATGTGTTGGCTTAGCAGTGATCTTCAGCATTTTTCATACCATGGCATCCATTTTAAAATGGCAACATTTACACAACATGTTGGAGTCTATAGAGGAGGTTCCACGCATCCAAAGCCTAAGGAATCTGACCTGTAACACAGCTGTAATCCATCATGTGCCCTGTCACTCAGGTTGGGAAACTCTGATTTAGGAAATATCAGTTCAATATTCAAGTCTTGCTGGAGAATGGCTTCCTCTAAGACATCTTTCTCTCACTTTTGTGACTCTACACTGCCTGACAGACTTTTTAACAGTACCCTGAATACTTATTTTGTTTACATTCCTGCCTTTTCTATGAGTCTGAAAACCCCTTTGGAATAGAGAACATATCATATCTTCATTTATGAATTCTCAGAATTCAATCATAATGTTCAGATGGATGGATAATGAACAGAAAAAGGAACTAGAAAGATCCAAGAGTCCTTAGTCCAAACACTGGGTGGCTATTACTTTCCTAAAATCACCGCTTTAATATATATGGTTTTTTTTTAACTAAATTGATTTCTTCCCCTTTTCCCAAGCCTTTTTTTCCTAGACGTGAGCTTCCAAACTACAACTATGACTAAGTAAAGGGCTGGCATTTCAAATGATAAATATCCCAAAAAGCAAAATATGGCTACTCTGTGAAATTGAATCCTAAGCACCCAACAGGCCATTGTGCTTTTTGCTGCCAGGGCATTTTCTGTTAATTTATGCTTCCCCAATTAGATGTTTCTCGTCAGCAAGAAGAGAGAGATTCCAGAAGGTGAAGATTTTATAAATGCATTAAAAAATGTCAGCATTTTCAGTTCAAGTTACGGCTGAAATGAGTATAACCTCATATTTTAAAATACTAGGAATGCTCTTGAAGTGGTAAAAGCGAAGGGAGAGCTGAGGCTGCCAGAAGAATTTGTTGATTTCTCAGACGGTAGCGTGAACGTGACCAGAAGTCCCCCTTCACCTGGAAAGCTCGAGTCCTTACTGAGAAGCCAACAGACACCATAAAGCTAATGGCCAGTTCCAAGGACATACCATCCAAGAAAGGTTAGCTCCAAGCAACCTGCCCAGACTCAACAATTTTCTTCAGACTTCACTTGTGACAATTTATTGCTACTGACCTAAAAGCCAAGGAATTATTTCTTTGTGGTAGTAATGTCCCTGTTCCTTCCCACTCTCAGATTCCCTAGTGAATAAATACCCCAGTGCCCTCAACTATAAAATGTAGGTGGTATAATGTCTATCTCTCAGGGTTGCTGGGAGGAATGATAAAGAATATGAAAGGAATATACATGTATAACTGAATCACTACACTGTACACCAGAAACTAGCACAACATTGTAAATTGACTGCACTTCAATTAAAAAAAAAAAAAAAGCTACAAAAGCTTTTAAAATACACATTTGAGTATTAAACACCAGCTGAATCAGAAGCCAAAGTCACCCTTTCTTCTAATAGAAGCACAGAGGAATTCTGGAAGAAATATGGAAGAATGAGACAGCTCTGAGGCTTCCTTTGAAGATACAGATGAAAAAAAGGATCCCATGAAAATGTGGCTGTTAGCCCTCACTTCCAGTTCAGAATTATTTCTTTTTTTTTTAAACATTTTTTATTGATTTATAATCATTTTACAATGTTGTGTCAAATTCTAGTGTGCAGCACAATTTTTCAGTCATACATGGACATATACACACTCATTCTCACATTTTTTCCTCTGAGATTCCCTGTGCTATACAGTATAATCTTGTTTATCTATTCTACAATTTTGAAATCCCATTCTATCCCTTCCCACCCTCCGCCCCCCTGGCAACCACAAGTCTGTATTCTATGTCTATGAGTCTATTTCTGTCCTGTATTTACGCTTGGTTTTTTTTGTTTGTTTGTTTGTTTGTCAGAATTATTTCTGAGTTAGCTGCTATCCCTGACTCAACACTAAGCAAAAGCTACTATTTGCTTCTTTTCCAGTATTAACTTTTCATCTCCAGGAGGACAACTCTGAAACTAGACCTCAGAGTTTTGGGAGAAAGGTGTTAAGTTATAAGACAAAAGGACAATATCCCGGGTAGACAGGCAATAGAAAACTCATCAAGCTGCTTTTCTGGACACAGCTGACAACTTTCCTTTTGAATGAAAGAGAAAGAAATAGAATTTATGGATTCTCTTATTAGGTCTGTTTTTGCCCCAGCTCTAAATTGTGTTCCTATTTAGAGCAAAAAGAATCAAAGAAATCAGCAAAAGCTAAAAACTTGGTTTAATTTATTGTTTTATGGATTTTATCTAAGCTTAAGAAAGAGATGAAGAAAAATATTAATGTTGCAGATGAAACATTTCTTTAAAAAGTGTTTCATTTCTGTAGCCATACATTCTAAGCCACACAAAGTAGTGAGGAAATATTCTTCCAGCATTTTAAAAGTGTCTGATTAGCAAAGAAGTCACTCATATCACTGACAAATTCTGACATACATAGCCCTGAAGCTGAAAGATATTTCTCCTTAATAAATGTGATTTGTACAAAAAAGAGAAATGCTTTAATCATAGATCATATAATAGATGTGATGACAATAAATTTTACTGGGAAAGGGGCAGGTTAGATTGCAACTCCATTTTTTTTTGGTCGTGGTTGAATTGCAACCATAGGTTGTCTATTGACACAAGAATTCAGCAAAAATCAACAGAAGTATTTATGATAAGGCATTTACAAAAGAAGTATTATATATGATATTACTACTTGTAAATTGTGTGCTTCACATCTGTATATCAGTAATATTTATACCAAAGTGTCTGTGTGTGTGTGTGTGTGTATATATATATATATATATATATATATATATATATATATATATATATCTGTACCTAACACACACACACAAATATAACCACATATCTTTTTTTTTGCCATGTTAAACGTTTACCAGCACATCATTAAACATTAGATACAAGGATGGTTATGGACACCATGGGGGGTGATCCTCATTTATTATCTTTGAATGTTATGGTCCCTAAACATTCGTACATTCTGTTTGAATTTATTAGATGGATCTTTTATCTATGAATTTAACTAAAACTTGCCTAACTCTGCTCATATATTTGGTCTACATGGTCTCAGGGGTTAATGAGTTCCATTACTTATTTATGATTCATAAGATTTTAGAAAAAAATTCTCTCTATTCCAGCAGTGTCCGAGTTAACATCAATTGCCCAGCATACATAAAATACTCTTAATGGTTAGTCCTGGAAAATGAGATTGAGGATTTAGGAAAGATGAAGGGGAATTTTCATTTTCATTCTGTGTCAGTTTGAATTGGTTTCCTGAGAAGGAGGAAAAGTCAGAAGATAAGGTAGAAGCGGGAGGTTCAAAAACGTGCTGTGTGACAGGGCAAGTAGATTTTTGTTTATTTAGATCCTGCCATATTCAAGAATTATTTAAACAGCTTATAGTGTTGCAGAAAAGTGTGTTACAGCTCAGCATTATAGCTCAGTGTTACAGCTCTGTGTTATAGCTCAGTTGTGACAGCAACCTGGATCCCGGCGAGAGACCAAGCAGCACTAGGAGGGTTGGAGAACTCAGCTTATTACACCAGCAGGCCCACAGGAGTTAACACTTCAAGCTCTGGACCCCGTCTGTAGGTTTACACAGGCTTTTATAGGCTGCCAGTTTGCATTTTGTAACATCATGTGTAAATAAGGTATAACAAAAGTTGACTAATTAGGAACAAGCTTTGTAGAAATGGACCAATCAGGAGGGAGAGAAATAACCAATCAGGAGTGAGCTCCATGCAAATGAAGTACTACAAATGGACCAATCAGGAGTGAAGGAAATGGGCCAAGAGGAGTGAAGGAAATAACCAAACAGGAGTAAGCTCCATGTAAATGAAGTACTACAAATGGACCAATCAGGAGTTAGCTCAGGGAACCAATAGATTTTTAGGCGTAAGCTCCACTTTCCTAGAAGTAAGCCGTTTCAGAGGCAAAACGTGAGATAGAGCTGCTGGGCCAGGGAACCAGATGGTGCTGGCAAGAGAGTAGTGGCCCTGCCTGGGGGTCCTGCCAGTCTTTTTCATGAGGCTTCCCATCTCAATAGAAATTAATCTAATGAAATCGGATAAAAATAATAACAATAAAACCAAGGTGAAGGAATAATCATGGCAGCATAAAAAGAGGATCCAAGGATAAAGTTAGCATACCAAAATGCACAACCTGAGGTCTTGCTTCCCTGCTATGGGTAAAGAGAGAATTCTCCTCTACACATGGAAATTTTAGATTGAAATAAAAAGAGATATATAAACCAAATTCTTCAGATTGGTTCACAAAGGCTTCCGGGCATTAAACACTTCTTGCTCACCATTGAACATCATTGGAGAAGAAAGTGAAGAGCTATTTACAGAATAATTTGAAACATAAGAGCTCACAGAACCCTTGGTGATTCAGAAAACCAGTCCTTCCCTCTGGTGATGCTCCTTGCTCCTATCAGCTGAGCAGATTAGGATTCCAGTGCTTCAGGATTCCACACTGAAGTGGTCCTTATGGAAGCCAGAGAGCTAGATTAGGTGAACTACTATAATCTCTCTTGACCTTCTAATTCATTCATTGAGTACTGCCCAGGACACTCCAGAATGTTCCTTTCACTCCAGATAGGACTCTCATCTAATACTCAGTTAAACTTACTTAAGTGGTGCTCTAAAATCTAAAACTCTATCCCTTTCCTCCACTCCTAATCAAATGTTACAAATTAGTCAAGGTTCAACTGAAATCCCAGGTGCTCTGTTTTGTGTTATTTTTTTTAATCATCTATTAGTTGATTGAAAGGTTTATGCACTTCCTATGAACAAATCTTAATATTCTCCTAGCCACTTCCCAACCAGAATTATTTGATATTGGAGGCCTGTTGCCAATAGGCACTCCTGGCTAAATGGCTGAAATGACATGGCTCACTTGTAGGCATAGAAAGGAAGTCTGAGAACCAAGGCAGATTGGGAAAATCAATAAAACATCTTTTTAAATACTGATGTATTAGGCTGCATAAACATCACAGTCCAGGCTCTGGAAAAAATTGTGTGGAATACATTTCCAACCAAGTATATTTTCTTTAAAAAATAAATTATGGCTGAAAAAATACTACTTTATCATTTTGGGAAAAGAAATACATCAGGAAACTAGATTTTCATTCCCAGGGAGATGGAGGAGGTGTAATTTCTCTATTCCTTCTGTGAAATACAGCTGAAAACCCTGGATATTACATGTAAAATAAACGTAAGAAGAAAGGTAGGACAAAAAAGGCAGACTGTTTAGAAATCTAGGGATGTGAGGAATGACACAGTGGTAGTTACCTGAACTTTCTTTTTGCCTCCTATATCCCAGACTTGGAGTTGAAAAGCCAGCAACCCAGAAATATAAACGGGTGCAGATAAAACAAAACAAAGCAAAACAAACCTCCACCAAAAGCCCACACCTTCTAGCCAAAAGATTAAGAAAAAGAAAGTCTAAAAAGACTAAAACTTTTAGACAGTTAAAAATGTATTTAAGCAATGAGTTTATTTAGATAAGTAGATTTTTGATCAATTTAAATAATTTTGCTATAGTGAGCTTTAAATAAACAAAAATTTACATTCTCTGCCACACAGCACAGAAGAAAATGGCACAAATTTTTAAACTGTTGAAAGAACTATCCACCCATAATTCTACTTCAGCAGAATACCACACAAAAAACTGTGGCCCTACCCCTACCCATGCCAGCAAAGGCTGAGTGGGCAGCCTAGATTTTCACCCTCATGAAGCTCTGACTCCTGCTGAGGTGGTCAGGACACAAAAAAGCCAAGTATGTAGTGAGAATTTACATGCCCACCAGCTAGTGACAAGACACCCTCTACATGATGTCAGTGGATATCACATGGGGAGTTGGGACTCCCACTCAGCCCATCAGTAACAAGGAACTTCCCTACTTCAAATGTCAGCAAAGGCCAAGTGGAAACTTCTGCCTCCATCTAGAAGTAAATACGCAACACCCCTTACCAGTCACACCAGCACAGTGACAGATAAAGCCAGTTAAAACTAAAGGTTTAATTAAGATCTAGACTCATCATGGAAAACTTATGGTTACCATAGGGGAAAGGGGGTAGGGGCAGGGTAAATTAGGAGCTTGGAACTAGGAGATACAAACTACTATATATACAGTAGATAAACAAAAAGGCCCTACTGCATAGCACAGGGAACTATTTTCAATATCCTGTAATAAATCATAATGGAAAAGGGTGGGCTCAAATCCAATCTAATTAGTATCCTTATAAAAAAAGGAAATTTGGACATACAGAGAAAGAGACAACAAGGAAACATGCTCATGTAGAAAAGACTTTGTCGGGACACAGCCATCTGCAAGCCAAGGAGAGAGGTGTCAGGAGAAACCAAACCTGCCAACACCTTGATCTAGGATTTCCAGGCTGCAGAACTGAGAGAAAATAAATTTCCATTGTTTAACACCCCTAGTTTGTAGTATTTTGTTACAGCAGCCCTAGCGGATTAATATACCATCAACCAACAGGATCTGACATTAATAGACTACTCTATCCAACAACATCAAAATATAAATCCTTTTCAAGTACTCATGAAACCAAAATAGACCACATCCTGGGTCATAAAACAAACCTCAAGAAATGTAAAAGAATTGAAATCATACAGTGTGTCCTCTGACCACAACAGAAACAACCTAGAAATCAATGACAGAAAAATAGGAAAATAACCAAACAACTCAAAACTAAACAACACACTTCCAAATTATCCATGGGTCAAAGCAAAAGTCTCAAAGCAAATTTAAAATATATGCAATTATCCAAATGAGATAAGAAAGTAGAGCATATCAAAATGTGTGGGACAGAGCTAAAGCAGTGCTGTGGAAATTTAGAGCACTAAATGCACATGTTTAAAAAGAGGGAACATCTCAAATCAATAATCTTAGTTCCCATTTCAAAAAGCTGGTAAAAGAAGAGGAAAAATCATTCCAAAGCAAGCAGAAGAAAGGAAGTAATAAAAACTGAAGTAGAAATTAAGTTGAAAACAGAAAAACAACAGAGAAAAATAGTGAAACAAAGAGCTAGTTCTTTGAAAAGATCAAAAAAATTGACAAACTTCTAGCAAGACTGAAAAAGAAAGAGAAGACACAAATTACCAAGCTCAGGAATGAAGCAGAGTTTATCACTAGAGACCTCACAAAAAAACAAAGAATAATAAAGGAACACCATGAACAATTCTATACGTATAAATTTGACAAAATTGACCAATTTCTTAAAAAATGCAAACTATCAAACTCACCACATATGATATAGATAATATGAATAGCTCTCAAACTAATAAGGAAATTTAATTTGTTAATTTAAAATCTCCCAAAAATGAAATTTCCAGACCCAGGTGGTCTCATTGGAGAATTCTACCGAACATTTAAAGAAGAATTAGCACCAATTCTATACAATTGCTTACAAAAGAGAGGGAATCACTTCCCCCAATTTTTAAAAATTTATTTATTTACTATCATATCATTTTATTTCATTTTATTTTACCTTGGCAGGGGGAGGTAATTAGGATTTTTTATTTTACTTTTAGAGGAGGTACTGGGGATTGAACCCAGTATCTCAAGCATGCTAAGCATACTCTCTACTACTTGAGCTATACCCTCCCCACTCCCCATATTTTTTATGAAGCTGGTGTCATCTCAATACCAATACTAGACAGGGCAATATAAAGAGAGAGAGAGGAGGGAGGGAAGAGGAAGGCAGGCAGGCAGGCAGGCAGGCAGACATACATTTACAAATCAACTAGTTCCTCACTAAATAACTATTTGCTATGGAAGTTAAACCAATACCAGGACGCTTCCCTAAGAGATTCAAACTGGCGTTATAAAAGCAGCAAAGATCTTCCTCTTTACATTTAAGCAGTATTAGGCAGCCAAAATAGTAAAGCAGAAATAATACAGAATTTGGATTAAGAGGATACAGTGGAAGTTCTTCCATTACAGCAGTGCTTCTCCAACTTTAGCATGTGTCAAAATCACCTGGAGCAATTCTGATTCAGTATGTCTAAGGTGGAGCCTGAGAATTCATATTGCTAACAAGTTCCCAGGAGACCTGGTGCTGCTGGTCCAGGAACCATACTTTGAGAACTATTACTTTCCTACTTAGCAGCTTTGTGGTCATTAGGACACCACTGACCTCTCTAAGTTTCAGTGGCTTCATTTGTAAAATTCAGATGGCAATAATATCTATCCAAACTGTCTAAAAGAGTAGGTTATGGAAATCAAAATAAGAAAATGTATGTGAAAACATTTTATAAATTAAAAGTATGATATAAATTCATTCCTTCATTCAAAAAAATTTATAATATATTATGCGCTGTTACTATTTTAGGAGCTGAGATCAAATCAATCATTGGAGCCTACAATCTTGTATGGGAGAAAACCATTAAATAAATAATTACTTAATTCTGAGTATAAATACATGTTGTCATTACAAAAATATTTCAGTAAAGGTTTAAAGTTTTGAAATAGGAAGCAATATAGTAAAAATATATGACTGAAAATACATAAATAAAATGAATGCCAAGTACTGAGGCCATGAAAAGTTTAAAGATAAAGCCCCACCAACCCATTAGCTACAATATTAAAAAATCAGTTAAGGAAAAAAATCTCAAGCCCTTCTAAGTTACTGTCAAGCAAGTTGAGTAAGTTTTGTAGTATTTAGAGTGTGTAGGATATAGCATTCAGATACAGCTGAAAAGGGCAATTGAAGAGGAGAAATATATTCAATGTTCCTTCCCAGCACCTGCAGAAGTCCTCACCATGCATTTGTAGCTTTCAACAACAATTTGTTTTTTGCAAGTTTTACTCAGAGCCAGAACACACTGCTTTTTATTAAATCTGACTGAAAATAAACTAGATGCTTTTCTTAATCAAGCCCACACTGCAGTTTAAGTCTCTTTTAGGTCAAAATGTTTTCTCCTGTGTGGGAGGCAAACTCATCAGAACGTTCTCTAGGAGGGTTCTATCACTGGGCAAGGATTTCAAAGCTTTGTCAAGAAGGCAGTGACTAAGGACTCTGTCTGCCTTCCAAGAATAGCCAGCAGTCTGAAAGAGTCCAATGCTACCAATCGCTTTGGTGACAAATTGGTGGTTTGCTCATAAACTTGAAAATCCAACCAAACCAACGTAGAGTTGGATTGGAGGCTCCTCTTTTGATCTATTCTGGGTGCTTTTAAATTTTTAAATTCTACTCTTTTTTTTTTCTGTTCAATACTTTAAAAAGGCAAAATACACGATTTCCTCAAAGAAGTTTCCATAAGCTATTTATGGAAGAAAGAAAGAGACTGCATTTTCAATTTGAAAATGGAATTTACCCTTGCTGCTCCTGCATCTCATTCACAGCAGAGAGCAGGTCCACAGATTTGGATCTAACAGGGCTTAGGTTATGGGACAGTATGCAATCAACTTTATTTAGTTTAATATCTTGAATCCATCCTGGGATAGTCTGTCCTTCAAAAATATCTCCACGTGGCTCATTTAACTGCCATCTCTTTCCATTTTCCTTTATCTTTGTCATCCCTATTCCCCTTCCTTCTCCCCACACCAATCATAGGAATAGAATTATGTCTCTTGATCTGAGAGATCTTAAGAGACCCACCTCACTCAGCCCTCCATGTATTTCATAACTAGAATCACCAACATTAATTATTGCTCATGCTTGTATCACTCCTTCATTTGTGTTAGAACTGCTTTCAAAGTTCTAAGGACCCCCAGGTCTGTTTGTATATGCAAGGAATGAGAAAAAATGAAAACATTAAAAGGACAATTGTGGGGAGAAAAAAGGCAGATAAAACACTGTCACAAATTGGACTTCCTGGAAATCAGACTCTTACTCAGAGTTTTGTGTGCAAGAAGCTAACTGGTCTGAATGCTCAGGATGAACACCTGTTGAGGAGAGAGGGAAGCAGATTGGTCAGAAGGAGAAGTTGGACTGTCATATAGTTACAACAAAGGCCTTGACCAGTCTATACAGAGCTCTGGAGCTGGAATGGTCAGAAAAAGACATTCTAAATTAGGACAAAAGAGTCGTGTCTTTTTACCGCACGTTGTATTTGACTAATTACCGGATCTAGGCTGACCCTAGGAAGGGGGTATGATCTTGATGGAGGCAGCTCTCTCTAGCAGAGAATGATCACCAGAAGGGAACTCAGCCACCAACACTCTTGGCAGCTGGAGGAGAGTGTATATGTCTTGAAAGAGGAGATCTGGGCAACACACCAAGCATCTACTCTAAAGACAAACTACCATTCTGCAATTTTCATAATTTTGCCTTGATCTGTCAAGCTCTAAAGAGATCAGACTAATTGTCACCATGGGGAATAGGGAGGATCAGTCAGGACCCCAACAGGAAACAGATGACACACTCAAGATAGGGCAGTATAAAGAGTGCTTAATTACAATGGAGATATTTGCAAAGATATAGGTCAGGTACAAGGGAATAACAAGGTTGCCATCTAGCCATTACTACACCTAGGCTAGAGAAAAGAAAGGAAGGAGAGGATAGTGGAACCCAGAAGGCAAATACCATGTAAGAGAAGCCATGTTGAAAGGAGCAGAGACCTACAGTGGTGGTCACAGTCAGTCTGCTCAAAGTCCTCACAAAGTGGAATCCAGGAGGTTGAATTCAGCAAACTTACTCTCTCATCAAGGCTCCCACTGGCCCAACCCAGTCAAGCAAGGGAGTCTACTTAGGTCAGCCTCCTGGGACAGAGAACAAGGAAAGAAGAAAGAGAAGGGATAGAGAGCCATGGACAGAAACTATCTGACACAGAGTTAAAGGGATATTTATTACCCAAAACATTCAGTTTTCATAATTGCTCTCATTTTCAACAATGAATACAAGGTAGTGAATGCCAGTCTGTCTCCACAGTTGAGACCACACCTTAGAGAACAAATTTATAATGTGAAGCACAGTAGCAATGGGGAATCAATGTATGTTCAGAGATCAGGGAGATCTGAACTTTTTCAAATGTTTTAAGGCTTGGAATGTGCTGATAATGGAAGTCAATGATTTGGTGTGTTTAGAGAGTCGGGGGATAAAAAAGAGGGAAAAAAGGACAGCGATGGTGAGTTAGAATCAATGCAACATGATGTCTGTATCTTTAAAATTCTATGATGCGTGATTTTAAGAACAATAGGTATGAAATAAGTAAGTTACAAGGATATAATATACAGCACAGCATTATATAGTCAATATTTTATAATAAGTTTGTATGGAGTATAATCTATAAAAATATTTAATGACTATGTTGTATACCTGAAACTATTATAATATTGTAACTCAACTATACCTAAATTTTTTTTAAACTGCCATAGTCCCTGAATGGATAAGCTTGTGGTAGAAGAACTAGGGACTCCTAAAAAAACATAGAAGAGAAAAAATTGCCAAGTCAAAGTAGAACATTTTGTCACTACCCCTTAGCTTCTGACTGGTATAAAGACTATGAAGGCATAAATTACTTGGAGAATGTTTTCTAAAAGCTAATGCCAAGCAGTTTGAGCATAAAAACAAATAATTTTCTCTTCCTCATTTGAGTAATGCTTGTGATTCCTAATAGACTGCTTACAATTATATGTTTTTTGCAAATATGTGCCAAAGCATATAGAAGAGTGGAGATTACCAAGAATTTTCTCAAAATGCAATCCTATTGTGTGGTAAAGTTAATTAAGCCCCATATATGTCAAACTGAGGGAGACTCTGTCACTCTAAAAATCAATGACAGAGTCTTGGGAAATGTGTTAGAAAAATGGCAACCTCAACTCACCTTTGCACTCCCAACTCCAATCTGCATATATCTCTTCAGCCAAACTACTGCTGGGTCCATGGGCACCTAGGTATGGGTGAGACCTTGAGCTCTGCATAAAATTAAGCATAGAAAATTGAGACTAGCATTTCCCTCTGGAGAGTTGGCATAAAGGAAGCTAGCAAGGAGCTAAAGGGGTGGACTGAGGACTCCCTGTCCCTGAAGCCGAGAGAATGCAAGGAAACCAGGGGGAAATGACACCTCAGTAGGCTCCTACCTACTGGCAGAACTGCACCCATTTGTAGTTAGTATGCCTATGACCAGACCTGAGTGTCCATGAGCCTGCAGAGTAGAATAACATCTAAAGGTGTTCAGCACCCAGAGAAGGCAAGATGTGTGAGGACAAAGCAAGTACATGTCTTTACAATCAATGGAGAAGGATGAAATTCTCCCATTTGAAAAAGAGAGATTGACAGATTAAGCTAAACAACAACAATAAAGCTATATTTCATTTATAAGAAACATAATTTTTTTTAAAGATAAAGAATGTTTGACAATAAAGCAAAGGGCAAGAAAATGCCAGGCAAATATCAAGAACATGATGAAATTGAATGAGGAACATTGTATGAAAAAAAGGCACAATTTATGAAGAAGATAAAATAGTGATAAGCCTAAATGCATCACATAACATAGCAGTTAAATATGTAAAACACATGAAAATAAAAATACAAAAAGAATTTGACTAAAATACAACTATAGGAAGAGATTTTTAATATATTTCTTGCAGAATTGAACACATCTAGTAGCAAAGTAGAATCTTATAGCCCTTGAATAGAGATTATATATTCATTCTGTATATTCATGGAATATTTGCAAAAATTATGTATCTGACCACAAAATAAAAATTTAACCAATTGAATGTAACAGAAATTTCACAGACCACAGTTTCTGATAATATAATGAAACTACAAATAATAAAAAGTTGATGCCAAAAATATTAAATACTTAGAAATGTATTTACATATATCTAGATAATCCTTGGACCAAAGGGAAAATCTAATTCACAAACTATCTGAAGAGTAATAAAAAAGAGTACATTTCAAATTAAATCCTAGGAGGATCAACAAAAGCTAAATGCATAGCTTTAAATGCCTTCATAATTTAAAAATAGATTTAAAACAAAAGAGCTAAGTTCACAAACTAACAAATTAAAAATAGGCCATCAAAATAAATTAAAAATAAGTAGAAAGAGGGAATTAATAAATCTAAAATATGTTATTAGTCAAGTACAAAATAAAATTGGTAGATACGATAAATAAATCCAACAGTTTAAATATGGAAAATAATATAAGAAATATAATTTGGTACCTGATTACAACACAAATAGATAAGATTAGGAATGAGAAAAGGGATAAAATCAGCATATATAGTACAGCCCAGGGAATATAGGCAATATTTTATAATAACTTTAAATGGAGTACAATCTATAAAAATATTGGATCACTATGATGTACATCTGAGACTCATATAATACTGTAAATCAGCTATACTTCAATTTGGAAAAAAAATAAAGAGAAAAGGGATAAAATCACAACTTCAGGAGAGACCAAAAGAATTATAAGACAATATTTCATACAACTCTGTGCTAAAAAATGTTCAAACCCATAAGAAAGAAATGATTTGTTCATAATATGGAAGTTTTTTTAAGGTGTGGAAAACTTGAATAGACTAATAACCATAGAAGGAAATGGTAAAGGTGATTTAAATCTATGATGGATAAAGGCACAGGACAAGAGAGTCAATGGCTAAGCTTCATCTGATCTTTAAAGAACAGGTCATTTTGATGTTACTTGAACTGCTCTGGCTATAGAAATTACGTTCCCCAATTCACTTTATAAAATCAGTATATCTCTAAGGCCAGATCATAACAAGTAAATAAAAATAATCTCACTTCTAAGTATAAAAGCAAAATATTTAAACAAAACAGGAATATTTTATTTATTTTCAATATTGGCAATAACTATAGCCCCTCAGTAAATTCCTTATCATCCTTCCCACTCTATGACTACCACCTCTGAGCTTTCTAGCTCATTCTCTTTGGCACTCAAGTCCTACAATTACTCCCCTGAACAGGATCTCCAATCCACTGGTCATACAATTTTTTCACTGGCCCCCATCCCTCTCCCAGCTTTACTCCAAAATCGATCATTTTAACCATGTCTTTTCATACACCTTCAACCATCTCGCCCTAATTCTGTGCTTTCTCAGAATACCACAACCCTGACGAAGTCCAACACTTCAACTCTCTTGCTCTCATCCAAATATGTGAACACGACTAAGAGAAAACACATAGCTATGCTGACTGGTCACTAGTTTGTTTGTCACTGTACCTCAGATGGTCCCTTAATGCTGCTTGTTAATCATATTATTTTCCCTGATGCTTTCATGTCCCCACATGGCACCTCCTCTCTCCTTTAGCCTACAGTACTTCCTGACACATCCTCTGGCTCAGCTGATGATCTTATTTCTCACTTCAGTGAGAAAGTTGAATAATCAGAAGATAATTTCAACCGACTCACACTACTGTATCTACCAGCATCTGTTGACATCTGTCACACTCTGCTTTCCTGCCTTTTATTAACGACATGCTCCCATCTAAAGCTAACCCCTTTATTTGTCCACTAGATCCCCCAATATGTATGCACTGTCTCTGTTGCCTCTTCTTGTATCCTCAATGTTTCTCTTTCCAATTTTTATTTAGAAAAATGTCAAGCCTACCAAAAAAATTACAAGAATAGTACAATAAATATCCATATACCCTCCAGAGAAGAATAATTCCCAAAAGCCATCAAGTGTGTGAAAAGAGGTACAAACTCACTAGTAAGGACGTGAAAATAGCGCTTGAGATCTATCACATTGACAGAAACTAAACAACAATCGTACCTAGTACTGGTAAGGATGGGGTGAAATGGGAAATCTCCTAATAGCTTTAATCTATGCATGGACAAGCTGGTTACTGTCAAATGTCTTTAGTAAAATTGTTGCATTAGCATTTTTAAAAGGCTGCATCAAAACAGTAGCCCCAGATGGAAGTATACACCTTGCAAGTGTGTTCATTTACCCAGAAAAATACCGAACATCCTGGGACAGGAGACAGAGGAAAGGAAGATGGAGAAGGAATGGGAAAGGCTGAAGTGACCAGAGACCATCTACCATACCCTGAGATTCCCTGCTGGCCATACAGCCAGAGCACCAGAAATTTCCTAAAGGATTTTTTTAATCTTATCAGTAGTAATGAGTATCGATTTCCAACACAATTAAAATCTTTTTACCCAGCGCTGAAAATCTCCAGCACACAAATAAGTTATATTCCAACCCCCTATAGCCTGGAATTTATTTGCCCATGAAACTAGTATGAGAAACCTCCTAAGGTGGCTCATCCAATGAACATCAAACTGACAACAGAAGAAGAGGAAATATAAAATCTTGTTGCTTAAAGTACATTATTTCAGCAACATTCTGGGTTCACCCTGGAACCTAAACTCCATTTCCACCAGTGTTGCATTAGTCACATGTAAGACGGTTCCCCATGAGAAGAGGATACAAAGGCAACAGAAGCCCAGTTTTGTGGTCATCTCCTATCATGCCAATGGCTGTGTTCTCCACTTTGACTCCCTAGTTGGACAACAATGATAAAGACATCTACTCCTTAAGTGTGCTCAACTTCAGTTCAGGATAATTTTCACATGCTTGGTTTCATTTAATTAACACATGATGTTGTGATACAGGTATTATTATCTCCATCTTACTTAAATAAGGCGATGGGATGCAAAACACTTAAGTTGTCCTCTGCCATGTAACTAGTAGGTGGCTGAGGGAGACTTACCTGATTCTAAAGCCATGTTCTTATCTCCTACAGCCACCAAAGTTCTGGTCTCTGCTCCTAGAATCCTGGGTCAAACACTTCTGGGCCTGGGACCATGTGCCCCACTCTAAATTCTCCACCTGCATCCTTCACAACCACCCACCCAGGACAGAACATGTGGGCTTTCAGATAACATATATCTGCTCCTGAGAACATTATTTGGAGTAAATGGATCTACCATTCATAAGTCTGGAATAATTGGAGATACACTAGAGAGCTCCAGTCTAGAGTTTGGTTACATCTGTGGAGTCTGTAGAGATAAGGATTGTGTTCCAAATCCTGAAGAAATTTAACCAGGGTTCCGCTGGCTATAGATATGCCCTATTTGGGGAGATTTTGATTCATGAATGTCCATGACTTTGCATGCTAGCTCCACATGAATCCAGGGCACGAGGTTCTGGTTTAATAGGTGACCTTCTCAAAATAGCCACAGATATTAGCTCTCCCTGTGAGGTCTCTCTGGGGAAGCGTAAGAGACAGATTTGCCTTTCAGCTTTCCAAATCCCTTGTTTGGGGTTTCAGAAAATAACCCACAATCACAGCACTCCCTGTACCTATCATCACTTTACTTTTTAAAAAGCTGAATCACTTGGCACGTTGTACTATATTCATTTTGCACTGATCTCATTTTTTTTCCCCTTTCTTCATTTTTTCCACTTAGGGGGCCACTTTCCCACATTTTGCCTAAGGCTCTGTTCCAGGAGAGGTGATAATAAGTAAGTTAAGTACTGAGAACTTCTGAGATGTTTCATGTGCATCATTTTGGGCTGTCGCACTTCTTCTTCCTTTAAAGAATAAAGGCAAAAGGGATGGTGGGACTGGGTATAATTGAGATACTATAACAGGTATACAGCTTAACCAGGATGAGTTCATTTCCTATTTTGGAAGAGATGGAATTTTTAAGAACTGAATTTCTCAAGTGATATCATCATCCTGTAAGGGGAAAACTCTATGAGACAAAGGATTCCAAGGGAGCGGGATATTCTTCAGACAAAAAGTTCTATAAACAGAGAGGCAGACCAGCCCATAGGAAAAGGCAAGGGAAGCCAGAGGTCAGGTTGGCCACAGCTGAACTCTACAGGCTTCTAAAATAAAGAATTGGACTGTAGCATTGTCAGTGCAAAAAAACACAGTCATTCATTCTTTTATTCACGCTAGTTACTGAACATCTATTAAGTTCCTAATACATCATGGTAGGCACTAGGTTATAAAGATAATTAAATTCCAGTTCTCACCACCACTCAAGCACCCCCCACTCAAGCAGAGTGTCTTATAACATTTTCTGTCATAGCACTACTTTCTTTTTTTTAACATCAAACACTTTGGTGAGGGTAATTATAGTAAATCCACTCTTAAAATCCATTGGTTGGAAACATACATACGTACAGAGTCCTCACAGTAAATTTGGGCAGTTCCAGGGTGCACTGGGCTAGTGAGGTGCACAATAAAAGCAACACGGTGAAAAGTGAAACTTGCTCAGCTCTGCATGAGACAGGACTCGACTTTTGAATTAAAAACTGTTGGCGTCTAAGCCCTCTGCACTCACACAAACACCCCCCTAATTCATTGCCTGGTGCCCCAGGTGCTGTATCAGTAAAAGTGCATCTCTAGCTCTGAGACGTGACAAAGCACTCTCAGAATCATCGTCTCATGTGCTCATTACAGCAACTCTGTGAAAGGTTATTAACGGGGACTGTGAAACGGACTGGTGAGGTGGCCGGCACAAGGTCACTGAGCTAGAGTGGCAGATCCAGGACTCCTCCCCCTCAACTATGACCCTTCCAACTCCAAATCAGATGTGCTTTTTACTCTATCAAGCTGATCCAGCTAATAAAGGTCATGCATAATTCCCAAGATGTATTGGTCATGTACCATATTAGAAATGGGAGGGAGGGAAGGAGAGAGGGGAGGAGGGAAGGAGAGAGGGGAGGAGGGAAGGAAGAATGGAAGAAGGAAAGAGACAGGCACTTAGTTAGCTAAGTGCTTTTTATAATTGTTTCATCCTTTTCACTCATCCACTTATAAGGGAGTAATTATTTTACAAAATATTTTACAAATGAGGAAACTAAAGCTCAGAGAGAGTGAGTCACTTGCCCAAGGTCACACAGCCTGTAAGAAGT
The DNA here is from genome assembly GCF_048773025.1 of Camelus bactrianus. Lineage (NCBI taxonomy): Eukaryota > Metazoa > Chordata > Mammalia > Artiodactyla > Camelidae > Camelus > Camelus bactrianus. The sequence continues at coordinate 12,969,182 of NC_133561.1, forward strand.
GGAGCACAATTCAATCCTAAATCCACCTAACTCCAAAGCCCATACTCCTACTCCTTACCCTCCTGCCTAGTGTGGTAAGTGGGTGTGACTTTGAGGAACTCACATAACGTCTGAGTACCATTCTCCTCATCCTTCAAATGGGACCTCCTTAGAAGCTACCATTTGTTGAGCATCTTTACCTATTTCTCTTTCAGATCTTACACAAGTGCTGCAAGATATGTATTACGAAGCCCCATTTTACTGAAAAAAGAGATGGAGTCTCAAAAGAGCAGACTGAAGGCAGAGTCGGGATTTGAACCCAAGACCCTCTCATACCACTTTTCACTATTCTGTGCCATCTCCCCAGCACAGGCATGTGGTGGGAAACAAATGCAATAATGACTACGAAAGCCCTTCATAAAGTATAAACTAGTACACTAATGTAATTTATTATTATTATATTATTATTATTCAGCTGAAATACTAGACACAGAGCTGAGAGATTAAATAACTTGCCCAAGCTTACACTGCAAGGAAATAAGACTTGGTTTTATACTCCAAATTCTAAGTCCTAGTCCAGTGTCCTCTCCACTTCTTCTGTGACTCAATTCATTCGTTCATTGTTGCCTCAGCTTCCTTGGGAGCAACGATATCTGACATTTATGAGGATGAAAGGAGATCACATTTCATGACACACCTGGTAGGTACTCAGTACAATTACTTCCCTCCCGACTACCCAGTGCTCCCATCACAGAGCTAGGCCCTGGCTCCCATATTTCAAATGATTTGCTACATTTTTACAACTACAAAAATAAAGCAGCATGTTGAAAGGTCATTTCCATGCTCAAAGGCTATTTGTGGAAACACTGACTGCCCAACGATCCGTAAAAACTCTTCTCTGTTGTGCAGAAGCCACTTGGTGGTGATGCTGTGGTGATCTCAGTAGATTCAAGGGGAAATGGTGTGTCTTGCATGTCATCATCCTTTCAACAAATGTCCCAACTGCTCCTTTCACAAGGAAGAACACTAATGACCTAATGCACCGGAACTTTAGTGCTACTTACACCATCTTCATAATCAATTCATGCTGTCAAGATGCTTCCAGGAATTATACAGTTCAGCAATTGAGGTTTTAAAAGCAAATAAAAAGACCAAGTTCTCAAGGGCAGGATTTTCCCATGGGAGCATATAATTCAGCGGATGTTTAGCTAGGGCCAGATTTATCAGGATACTTCCAACTCTGCATCTGATAAGAAGTGTCTGGAGAATGGAAACCTTCTATTTCTCCTCCTGGGCCCAAACAACCAAAACTCTACCACTTCCAGACTCCACAGAATTAGCATGAGCTTCTGCTACTCGTAAGGAGGTCACCCAGATAAGCTTGTGCATGGTTCACAAATAGACTTGAAAAATGAAATTCCTTCAGCAACTGCAGTTCCACCACACTCTTTTTTCCGGCAGTTTCTTCACAGGCATCTGTCTTTCTGTGACATGCTTATTTGGGTTCGATAGTGATTATTGAGATAATTAAATCATCAGACTATCTTCACACTAATGCGTTCCATGCAGTTCACTCCAGGCGAGACTGCTCAGCCAGGCAGACAGGGCAAGCTCTAATGATGCTCCGCTCACAGGCAGTCTTCAGCAGTGGCTCACATTTCTGTCCACCCTTTTGCCTGGAAAAGCCACACCACACACATTCTCATGCCATGTGAGAGATGAGTTGCTCTCTCCTCTGTGCTCCCACGGCACTTTGTTCCTGATTTGTATAAGCTTGTGGTTTATCTGTTTGCATGTCTGTCTCCCCCATAGCCTGCGAGTTTACTTAAGACCAGACCAAGGGCCATAGTTCATTGATTTCTTATGTTGCCATTATCAAGCACAAAGCCAGGGGTCCAAAAAATTTCAAATGAATAAATTGCTATTAAACTGATTAATGAGCCTGAGAATACACTCTTGTTGGTCTTCTATGGATGGGGCCAATGAAGTGAAAATCTGAAAACGGACTAAACAGGTAGACCAGGAGTTCATGTAATTGGTGTTCTGGTGTCTGTCATTAAAAATGGCTGGAACCTGTGAGCAGAGGACAG